>NC_142615.1:31105934-31451768 GCF_059453375.1 Lepisosteus platostomus | reverse complement strand
TGGTACCGTGTCAAAATGTAATGAGATGTGATTATATATACTGTTTTAAGTATGTATATTAATGTAAAGCTTTCTAATTTGTGATGTCCTGTATTTTTTTGTGAAAAGAAAATAAAGTTCCTAAAAAATCGATTCACCCATGGCGAGGCTCAGCCATTGCACTCCGGCTGTGCTGACCCCTGCGAATTCCCCAAATGTGGGAATCTCGACTGCATAATTTCTGGTAGTGGGGGACTGCGTTCGCGCTCTCTCCTGATGTGCTTGGTCCAATATCAGATACGGGAGAGTTAGGACACCATGAGCTGCGATAGGATCCCAGTTCGAAAGGAGTCGATGCCACTGCTGGTTCCCGATTTCTTTTAGTTAGAGGTCCGGAGAAGCATTTCAAGCTGGTTACACTACTCCTTCCGGACATTCATTCCCTTTTCAAAGTCAGTCGTTTTGCTGTTGTCTGCATTATTTAGGCTGATTATCGAGGTTAGCCTTTATTTGTTCATGGGGGCCTCGGTACTGTATGCTAATTCTCAAGACAGTTTCACCCATTTTCTGATTGCTAGGTTCTGTACCAGTTTAGACATGTCAAACAGTGAATGGCTGTACCTCTATTGTATCCGTGCTCAATGAATGAAATCAGTAATAAATGAATATATGTATAGTTATACGAAAAACAAGTGGTTTATCGACTCATCTTCATTTGCAGATTTAGAAGCAGCTTCGATATTCGGGGGAGGCGTAAAACATGGTGCTGATCTTTGGAAAGCAGGAGGCAAAACTGACACGTTCTCATACAAGGAGCTGAAACCAGGCCACCTGGGTGAAGATCAGGTATCATAACCGCTAGACCATATGGGAGCATACAGCCATGTTGTGCGTGCGTCATGTAAGCAAACTGTAATTGCTGCCTTCATGACCTGCTTGATGGAGAAAACACACAAGAGAGGCTCAGTTGAAATGCAGCGTCAGGACTTTTCCGACTAGTGTCACACAAAGAGAGTACATCCTTTCCTACTGGCTGTGTATGTCTCGGTAACTCGCTGTGATCGTATAGTGCTCAGAATTTGTGTTGTGGCCGCAACAACCCCGGTTCGAATCCGCATACTGGCAGAATAGGAGGAGTACTGCCTGACTGGATCATTGATGAACGACAGAGGCCACTCCAACCTCTTCTTGGTTTTCTTCAATGACTTACTAAGGATCTTCTTCACATTCGCCCATGCAGGGGAAGCCAGTTACACCAAAGCAAACGCAGGAAAGTGCATTTCAAGCAGAGACCAGGAGGGACTTGTTTACACCGAGAGTGGTCGGAGAATGGAACAATGCGCCCAGCCCTGTTGCTGGAGCCGATTCTTGATGAGATCTTGGGCTCACTAAGAGGCCCCCGCTGGATGCTAATCTTTCTGTTGTTCTTGCAGGTCCTGCGCTGCTTTTGAGCCGACAGAGCTCGTCCTGGTCTGTCGGCACAGCCCAATTGCAAATGATCGGCTCCACGTACAGAAGGAACGTGCGTTTGGTACAAGAGTGCACGAAGGCACCGGAAATACATTGGGAACAAATGACCGGTCGTTCAAGACCTCTGTGAAGTACAGGAGCGTGCAAAACGAGGCTGCTTCCACCCAGTCTCGAATCGGGGACCTTTTGCATGTTAGGCGAACGTGATAGCCGCTACACTACGGAAACCTGCAGTGACCGCTGCTGGTGTCTTGCTTGCATTTCGGGCTGAGAAAGGGACGCGTCACTTTAGGCAGGGTGCGCTGGAGAGAGGAACAAAGGGCGCGATGAGACAAAATACCAAAACCCGGGATCAAACCAGGGACCTTTAGATCTTCAGTCTAATGCTCTCCCAACTGAGCTATTTTGGCGTTGCGCAGAGCCCACAGCCACCTGCTCCAGCCTTCCTGTGTTGCGGCATGAGCTCACCAAGAGTAGCGGGAGAGTGTTGCAGGAACGTCACTCTGTAGGAAAGCCACCCAGGTGCACCCTCTGAGCTCTGTCCAGCGCATCTTCCTCGCATGGACTCCTCCCTGCGACGGGCAGGAAACAATAAGCAAGAACAGAACGACACCCCATGGGTGTCTCATGACCACACCTTAGGTTGTGACACGTGCAGGTGTGAGGGGTTGCCGGGCTACTTTGGAGCAGAGCTTGGGCGGAGGGGGGGCGGGAAAGCAGACAAAGAGGTGACACCTCAAGGTCTGCACGATCACAGCTCTCCGCCGCCCCAGGCTTCCGCTCGATAAGCTACTGGACACACCCGCCCCTCCTCACACAGACCGTGGAAAAGCCCCCGAGTGTGAGGGCTCTCTCTTCCTCCCAGGAGCTCTTGGACACGACGCACAGACAGGGTGCGGGGAGCCGCCGCCTGCAAACACGGCTCCAGGCAGGACTCCACTCCGCAGGAGCCGCAGAGCAGAGGAGATGGGGGCAGCTTAGCTCCTGTGCAGAGACCTGAGCTGTTGTTGCTGCGGACGCTGTCTTTTCTGCACTCGGGGTAGGAGTGAATGTTGAGTTGCCCTTAGAAATGAAGCAGAGCACTTCAACGGCACGGGTGTGTGTGTGTGCGTGCGCCCTGGTGATTCTGGGAGACAGATCGAACCTGGGCTAAAAGAGAGGGGGCTTAGCCCTCTTCCATTTGCTAGTTCAAAGTTGTACAACCCGTTTGTATCTGCTAGGCGGCGCAGTCGTCGTCCACAAAGAACGCTTTGAAAAGCGTCAAAGGCAAGTCATTCCGAGTCATTCGATTAACAAACAAGCGCTTTGTTATTAATACTCACACTTTGTTATGAACACTACCATTAAAACTACCAGTTGTACTCTCACTAATGTTAAAATGAATACACTAGTAGTAGTATTAGTTGCTGCCCGTGACGTCACATACACTCTCTGTGACAAATGCGAGACACCTAGACACATACTGTACAGTGACGTGCCGGCTGTTGCCGATGTAACCATACTTATGATTTATAAACACTGGAAAAAATGCATTTAAACTGTTACTTACATACATTTATCAACTTGGAATATAATTTTCTAGCTCTAGGATAGAGTTACCTAAATAATAATATGAATAATCATTGTTTAATTTCGGATTGAACATTATTAACACTAAACGCACTATGGTAATTGATCGATACAGTCTTTATTGACTGTTTTCTAGATATTTAAACAGGGTCAAGAAAAGAATCAGTACTCACCAATCAGTGAAGTTAATCGATTATTCTATGGTCCTTCAGTTGAATAAATTGGTTGTCGATACATAAATGATCAATAATTCTCCTCCGTTCCCTCCGCGCGTCTCCCGCGGTCTCACTCTCTGATCCCGGCGCTCTGGCTGGTGTCTGTGACGTCACAGCACTCTTTCTGACAAAGCAGAGCTGGAGGAGACTCCTGTCCGGAGCCCGGGGGGCTTTTCTTACAGAAATAAAATCTCCCCCCAAAAAAAAAAACACACCGGACTGTGAAGAGAAGCGAATCATCACAGTTGGAGAAGGAGAGCGACAAACCTAGGAATAAAATTCATTAAACAGAAAAAAAAAAGTTTACATCGCAGATTCTTGCGTTACAAAGCGTACCCGTGTGGAGCAGTAGAGGACAAGCACGAGTCCCTGAAATAAGCGCTTTTAAGAGTTTTACACGAATCTTCAGAGTAAAGAAGCCAGGAGGATCAGACTCCTGATCCTGGAGGTTAAAATGTGTATCCTGGTTTTATTTCCACCCAGCTCTCAGTTCCATTAGTGGTCTGATGATTTAAATTAACTGTAAAACTGTTACCAGACTTAATCTAAATTGTAAATTTATAAGACTGGCTACTAATAATAAATATACTGATCAAAGTGTCAATACTGGTGTTTATAAAGTAAATACTGTAGCATTTGCAGGTTCTTTTCAGAACAAAGGATGAGTGAAGACGCGATTAACAAACAAGCATTAACACAAAACCAAACAGGATATACACACACACATGAGGAGACTGACGGAACACGTACACATAGTTAGGGTGGTAATTACCTAACAACACACTATACTTTTACAAGACTACACAGGGCACTAGAACTACTAGGACATTATTTACACAGGTAGGGTCAGCTGCTGGTCATCGTGCTGACCCTCAGACTCTCCCCGGCTACCACTCCCAGCATGCCCAGCGGTACTACGAGCGCCTAGGGGCGCTTCCTCTTCACCACCAGGCGAGGGCGTTACAATATGGACTCCCAGGAGGCTCCCATACTTCGGATTCTTGCGTTCTTATCAGAACATACTGATGCGCAAACATATTCATTACCATATTTCAAAGCATTGGAATAATATATGTCGTACAGCAACACAAAAACAGGAAGACAAGTATCACAGCTACTATAATCGGTGTTAGCAACTTAAAGAAAAACATTCCCCCTGGCCCAAACAGTGATTCTAACCAGGAGAGAAATGGGTGAGGCTGTAGAATGAGGCATTAAAGCACATTCATAACAAGATGCATTTCTTTAACTTTACAGTATGATTTATAAGTTTATACCACAAATTACTCATATCCCCCTCATTATCAGTTTCATTCAGCCAGTTTTTATACAAAGAGGCTTCGCATTTAGATTCTTCCTCTTTCTGGGTGGTGACAGGCTTCCACATAAAAAGGAAAAAGGCTGGGCACATCAGTCCCAAGCATGTGATCCCCATCTATCCCTGTGGAGACATCACTCCTGCGCTTTGCTCAGTTCGTTTGTGACCTTTTTACAGTGGGAAGCATGAATTCAGGGCACCCTTTCCGTGACTTTCACAGCAGTCGCAGTGGTCAGCAGCCTTGGTACGGCCCCCTCCACCTGAGTGAACACCACTTCTTTTTCCTGAAGTCTTTCACCAGAAGAGTAATAACTCTTAGAAAAATCTACACATTGTTCCACTGCCTCAGCTGTGCCATTTTGCAGAACAATTCTAGCTGAAGTTGTAAAATTTCTCATTGGCCCGTTCCTGCAAAACATCTTATTATGAACAAACAAATCATAATAATAATGTGCATCTAGGGGAATCACTCCCAAGGGTAACCCCCCCTTAAAACTATATTGTTCTACCTATCAGGTTCTGCCACTAGATAAGAGAACCTTTCCCATGATTTTTTTTTACCTTCATGATCCCTTCAGGGCGTACAATTAGCACAGAAGCAGCAGCTTTAGTCCACATGTTTTTCAAGCAGGATATTAACAGTATGATTATAACGAATAATACCAGACACACGAATATGTATTGAACCAGAGACCCTCTCCAGGTTCCTAGCACAGACTGTAGCCATGCACCAATGCCCCAATCATCTGGATTATAATTATGATATATATTTTTCTTCATCATAGATGTGCTTTGCTAAGTCATTAATTTGCTAATAATTGTCTAGAATAGAAGTACTGTTTAGTCTTTGCTCACCTAAACAGCTGTCTATCACCCTAATAGAGAATGGCCTAAAACTGTGATTATAGCAAGGAACATACAGTTATTTCCATTCTAATACATCTGAGTTACACTCAGACTAAAAGCAGGGCTATTTACCCATGCCAATAAACCTAAATAATCACCTCTATCAAAGGGGATTACTCCCATGAGCATCTTTTATAGCAATACAATCCCAACAGGAGCTCTGATTATTATTTGTGGCTGACTGATAAAGTATTGATTCCATATCCCCATTTATAAAAGTAAAACTCCTTACACTTAACAGGTACACTGTCACCCCCCCTCAGGAAGCTCAACAAACACAGAAACAGTGACAATATAATAATGTTCACTTAGTCTCTGGTGCAGTGGTTCGGTGTCAGCGCAATGCGTAGATCCAGCAAGCTCATCCTGTCACTCAGATGGCAGTCGGTAGTCGGTAGTCAGTTGCACTTGATATGGTTCTTCCCAGCAGGGTTGCAACATCTGGCAGGGTATATCTTCCTCACCCACACCCACTCGCCAGGTATCAGGTCGTGTCTTCCCTCTACTGGAGGTCTCCAAGCGTCCAGCACCTGTTCACCAGCCCCGTGCACCACCTCAATTAACAATCTACAATACTACAATAGAGAATTAGCAAATTCAACAATCCATTAGCCAAATTCATCCCTCCAGGAAGTTTCGTTGATTGGCCTGTGATGATATCAAACAGGCTCTATTACACAGTTCTGTTTGATCCAGCCCGCATCCCATGGTGTTCCTTCAGTCTGATGTCTAGTCAATCTTTTCTGTTCCTTCATTCCACTGTTCCAGCAGACTGAGGGTGATCTCAGTCCATCTCACCCCGAATAATCCAGCCACAGCCTGTCCCTTGATCATAATACATGCGGTAGGGCAGTGCCCACCAAGGGCTTATCTCCATCATCAAGTGTTTGGTGGACACAGAGGCAGTGACAGCAACCCACTGGGAAAACAGATTATAAGAGCCAAGGTTGTAAACATTCGCTACTGCATGAAAGGTTTCTCAGGAGCAGGCCTTTTGAGCTGTAGCACCTGCACCTGAACTGTAGTTGAGTTCCTTTGATAAGCATCACATTGAGATACCACATAAGTGGCTACTGCTTCAAACACGGTCCCCACCCAGGTTTGGGTAACCGGCACACCATTTGACTCACACCCAGGTGTCCGACAGAGTGCATTAGTCGAGCTACAAAGGGCATTAGGCTGTGAGGGCATGCAGAGCGTCCAGTGTGCTGGCAGCACCACATTCTTTTCTAACCATGTCCTTTTCTCTGCTTTAGAGGCCTCAGCCTGAATATCCTGTAGCTGTCCCCTTTTCACCAACAGAGGTCTCACAGGGGTCTCAGACTCCTGTTCTACCAGGACTGTGCACCTGACAGCTACATCTGCAAAGTTGTTCCCTCGAGTTACTGGAAACATTTCTTTATTATGTGATTTATACTTTACCACAGCTACTTCAGTCAGTAGCTGCAAAGCTTCTAACAGTTCAGAGACAAACCCAGCATTCTTGACTGGAGTCCCTTCCATGTTGGGGAAATCCCTATTCCTTCACTGCCATCCAAAATTGTGGCATACACCAAATGTATATATACAGTCTATATAAATTGCTACAATTTTCCATTTAGCATATTTACAAGTTTCAATTAAATCTTTTCATTCAGTCTGCTAGTTCTACACCAGATTATTCACAGTTTATACAGCCAGGCAGGTAGCCTGCACAACACATAAACACGGCCCCTTGGCCACCGCATCAAGGGGTCCTGAATAATAATAACCCACCAGACGATGCCTATCTCCATGCTCCTGCACCAGCACAACGGCTCACAACCCATTTCTTTCACTTACAGACAGATTACATACAGATGATCAGTCTGAGGGAATACAGTCCAGGGCCAGTGTCTGCAAGAAAGCTTGCTTCAAAACATCAAAAACGGTTTCTGCTGCAGGGGTCAAGGCAATTTTGTCTTTAGACTGCACTACCCCCCTTAAACCAATACCTCACTGGACAAGCTCGTTCTGAGAAGGCATTCACCCTGGCTTTATCATGTAGTTGGTTTTATACTCCTTTTTCCCTCTTTAGATCCAATACTTGGAGTAGCCCGGCCTTATGGATTCCCTCATTAGGTAAAACAATCACAATATCACATAACTCTATTGAGTTAGTTTACATAAATGCTATTTCATGCAGTAATTCCTTATAAAATGCTGCAGTCTGGGCCTAAAATAGGTCTGGGGTGTCCCCCATCCACATCAGTAGTTGAAACTGTACATCTTTTCCCAAGCAGACTGTGACAGCTTATATTTGCTTTAAACACAACCCTTGCACCCCTTCTCCTGTAGCCTCCTGTTACCCGTTAGAAAACTTTATATCACATCTTTATGCTGTTTTAGTCTAAAAACAGGACAGCTGTGCTCCTGTGTCCCCCAGTTACTGCACACTGTAAGATTATTTCACTTTTATTTAAATCCTGAGATAAATTTAGGAAGGCTACAGAGGGGTTTACTAGATTAAAACTGTTAGTTCACGCATGGCTCTCGTTTCAGCTTCTGACATGTTCTTTAATTGTGAAATCAAGCCTCTTTCTTACAATTTCTCCAAAAAACACCTTATTTTAGTAACTGCACACCATCTTATTAGTAGTTTTGTCTTTGGGGTTTTATATCTCGGTATAACATTAAAGTCGCACAATAATTTCGACAAACTGGCGGCTCCCTTTTCTCCTCCTTGGGAGTCTTTTTACCTCCCATTTGCAGCGCTTGCACTTCTGCATGCATGCTTCACGAGTTATTAAATCAAATCTGTCTCCGCTGTCCGTAATATCAGGAAAGCATAGTTGTACATTCTTGGCAACATCATGTTTTAACCCACTCAAGTAAATTTGTTTTATTACTGTGGAAGTATCTTCATTCACTTCCTTCTCATCGGCTTACCCCGAGTATACTATCCATAAAGCTATAAACCTTTCTGTTAAATCTGAAACATCCTCACTTCCTTCTGCTGACATGCTGTTACTTTTCTCTAATCAGTTTTCGGTGGGTAATGCTCTTTCAAAAATCTCCACACTAATTCCCACCCTTCTCCTAGATTCTCTCTTAAGGCGTTCTATTTCTTCTTTTGCTGTTTCTTTTTCTGCATATATAACTTTGTTTCATTCAGCGATTGCTTTTAGCTTTTCCATCAGAGATTTTTGCGTCTCATCTATGATATTCTGTTGAATTCTCAAATATTCCTCTAAATATTGTTTATTTTTATCCAAATGTTCATAGACTTTTCTACATTCCTGTTCAGCCTAAATTCCGTCTGACATATTTCTTTTAAGTTTCACTTTGGATTAATCAAACTTTTTTTTTTCTTCACACCAAACCATTTTCACGTCCCCCACGCGCCCCGCGGAACCCCCCAGTCGAGACAAACTGACGAACTATCACAATTCGGGAACACGGACCAGGTTCCAAATCCTGGCTTTAAACACACAGTTGAATCAAGTTACCATTTTCGGCTCTTCTGCGAGTACAGTTCTAGTTACTACCTTCAGCCGTACTGCAGTTGTGTACCAGGATGCAACACCTGGATTGTTTCGCACGGGCAGGGCGAGACGCTATTCCTTCAGCAATCCCTTTTTTTCTACCCCACCTTCACAAAACAGGCATCTAAAAACACATACACCATTAACTCATTTTTCTGTTGTACTTGCTTCAGCACCACAGCAACATGGAGAGGACAAGGGACTTTTTAGAAAAGAGGAGTCCTTACCTCTTTTTAGAAGCGGCCGCCTAACTTTTCCTCTCCATGTCTGTGTGGTTTAATTTAGATGGATACTTCTTCATCATTTGGGTCACGTATCCGCCAATCTGCCTCCTCCTTTTTAGAGGACGTTGTAAACCTTTAGGAACAATATGATCTAGCAACAAGGTTATGTCACTGTAATTAGGCTTAAGACAATCAAGAACAAGGCTTGCCTTTCTTCGAAATTCTTTACGATCATCAGGCAATTTAGGAAAAAGACTTAACTAATGCAAATAATTCACTAGGAGACCAATGTCAATGTACATATGCTGGAGTTCCTTCTGGACCTGTAAAAGTGCACATTGGCATTTCACGAACAAGTGAAAAGGCTTTGGCTCCGGACCGCTTTCTAGTTTCGGTGGAGACTTTTTCTTTTTAGAAGGCATGGCCATGACTTTAGCTGCAGCTTGCTGTTCTTTAGTTTCAAGACTAGTCTTTTTTTAAGCTTCCCATTATTTCTGTGATTCCTCTTCCCATTACATAAGTTTACCAATTCACTTTCTTTCCTTTCTTCTCCTTCTCTTCTAAGTTTCCCCTTCTTTGGGAAACTTCTTTTTCCTAATTCAACTTTCCTCTGTCCATTCTGATTCACTTACAAAGATCCTTCATAGTTATGGGCCCCTAATTATCATATATAAATTATGTGCAAGTTCCCTTACACCTATTACCCTAGCTTTACAGTTCATGAACATAAAACATTTTTTTTACTCTAACCCAGGCTATAATTGTTTCTCTGAATTTGTCGTACATGTACTTTTGCTGGACTGTTCGGTCCCATTTTCATCTTTGAATTTTAATTTCCCATTTTTACCGATCGGTGCCTTACTTAGAACCTTCTCACATCAACTTCTCCGCAGAGCAAAAACCACACGTCTGTGTTAAGATAAGTTCTTTATATGAGTCCCAGACTCATCAAACCCGCGTGAGAACACCCCTGTGGCTCGCTTCTCAAACTATTAATTTTTAAGGATCTCTTACTGGCGTCAGACAGCTGCCATTCTCCAGACGCGTCTCTGGAAGGATAAACAATTTATCCTCCGAGGTTCGTCCAATTTTGCTAAAATTGTCAGGGTCCGGATGGAGTTTTAGCAGCCGTTCGTTTCTGACGAGATGAGCCCCCAAATTGTCATGGAACTATCAAGGAAGCCACAAGAGAGAGTTCTCACCTGAGTAAGGTCTTTATTTCAATATTGCAAGCCCTGCTGCCACTTTGCAAAGTGCAACCAGAGACTCAATTTGTTACAAGCAGTACAGGGTTTTTAAAAGACGTTGCGCTGTAAAAAAGCTCAGCGCTTTGTCCCTTCTAAAAGTTCCCCTTTCCCTAAGAGAAAACAGATTACATCAAAAAGCGAGAGAAGAAGCACTGGATTTGTTATTCAAAGCTAATCAGTTACTTTCAGCTAATTCTAACGACCCAGACAGCATATATTGTTTTGGTACATTGTCTTCTAAAGTAACCTAAACAGTGTAATTTGTTGATGCACTGTTTTCTAAAATTCTGCACGTACTGTAGCACAGCATTTACATCCTTGAAATATATTATCTTAAAGCACCAATATATTTTTTGCAAAGCTCTCTACATTTTAAGAATCAATGTACTTATTAGATTTCCACTTCAAGACTTGTTCGGCTGGCGTTCTGGGAGTCGCGTTTTTCAGAATTGTATTGAGATCGTTTCCCACAGAGCTCAGATGTCAAAGCACAGCAGCAGCTCTCCACAGCGATCCTCTATAGCGCCCTTTCTCCCGCAGCTCCGTCCTCATTGGAAGGAAGCAAGAGTGAAAGGCTGAAGTGAAATAGAGCGGGGACGAAGGCAGTGAAGAGAGAGAACGTGGGAAGAAGAGAAAAACGCAAGGGAAAAAAAGCAGCGGCGTAAAAGAGGTGACGGAGCTGTCCTCTCTATAAGAAGGGTGCCAGCGAGCCTTGCTCTCGCTTACGGCCACACCCCCTTGAGCACGCCTGATCTCGTCTGATCTCGGAAGCTAAACAGGGATGGGCCTGGTTAGTACTTGGATGGGAGACTGTCTGGGAATACCAGGTGCTGTAAGCTTTTAAGCGCAGGAGGCGCCCTATCCCCGCTCGCTCGCTCATTCCCCTGTTCACACGTGCAGTGCGGCTTTTCTGTCTGTTTTTTTGTCAGCTTTGGCGAGACACGGGTGCTTGTGTATTAGCGTGAGCGTTTTTTATTCTGATCATGAACAGTTTTACAAGTCCGCAAAGGATCGAGGAAAGGTTTATCGCCAGCTGAAAAGAGACACAGCGCTTCTGCTGTGGAGACTTGTTCGGCTGGCGTTCGGGGAGTCGCGTTTTTCAGAATTGTATTGAGATCATTTTCCACAGAGCTCAGATGTCAAAGCACAGCAGCAGCTCTCCACAGCGATCCTCTATAGCGCCCTTTCTCCCGCAGCTCCGTCCTCATTGGAAGGAAGCAGGAGTGAAAGGCTGAAGTGAAATAGAGCGGGGACAAAGGCAGTGAAGAGAGAGAACGTGGGAAGAAGAGAAAAACGCAAGGGAAAAAAAGCAGCGTCGTAAAAGAGGTGACGGTGCTGTCCTCTCTATAAGAAGGGTGCCAGCGAGACTTGCTTTTGCTTATGGCCACACCCCATTGAGCGCGCCTGATCTCGGAAGCTAAATAGGTATGGGCCTGTTTAGTTCTTGGGTGAGAGACCGCCTGGGAATACCAGGTGCTGTAGGCTCTTAAGCGCAGGAGGCGCCCTATCGCCGCTCGCTCGCTCATTCCCCAGTTCACGCGTGCAGTGCGGCTTTTCCGTCTGTTTATTTGTCAGCTTTGGCGAGACACGGGTGCTTGTGTATTAGCGTGAGCGTTTTTTATTCTGATCATGAACAGTTTTACAAGTCCGCAAAGGATCGAGGAAAGGTTTATCGCCAGCTGAAAAGAGACACAGCGCTTCGGCTGTGGAGACTTGTTCGGCTGGAGTTCGGAGAGTCGTGTTTTTCAGAATTGTATTGAGATCGTTTTCCACACAGCACAGATGTCAAAGCACAGCAGCAGGTCTCCACAGCGATCCTCTATAGCGCCCTTTCTCCCGCAGCTCCGTCCTCATTGGAAGGAAGCAAGAGTGAAAGGCTGAAGTGAAATACAGATGCAGCCATTCAAAATGAGCGTTAAAAACCCGTGGTACAGTAACCAACCCGCAGGGCACCGTAGGGCACCGCGGTAAGTGATTGGCTGGCCAAAATGACTGACAGGGGCACTCGTGGTGCATTGGTTGGTAGTGAAAAGATTTAGTCATTTAATGTCTTTACTGTGCACGTTTCAATCCGCTTTGTTTTGAATATTTATATGGAATTTTACCACTAAAGGGAAATTTTAGTAGCTGAGCATAAAAAGAAGAGGAGCATAACGCATCTGAAGGTCATAAACGATATTAATTTAGGAACATAAACATTACTGTATGTACATAAACTGTACTGTGTATGGCTGGTCTTGATAGTTTAAAGAAAAAATACACACCAGTCTTCCATTTCTCCCTTAACATTTTAAGCATGAAAGTTTTATGAAACGGTACCCAAATATGTGATTGCTGTATAGAATGAATTTTAATTTTTAAAAATTATTTAACACGAAAATTAAGCTCTTTACATCTTCCGCCTGAGAACAGTCACCCGTTGCTACCCAACGTAGAAACACAGCCACTAACTAGCAAAGAGAGGACATTAGCTTGCCAATATGATAAAGAAATAAATGATTATTTTGTTTATTTCTTTTGCACATTTATTTGAACATTTCCATCGATTGTACAAGCACTTGGAAACTGTCCAATCCCTAGTTCATCAAGCATTTACCAGTCTGGCGCCGGTCTGTGTCTTCTAGGATATAATGCCAGTGAACTCTTGTTTTTATGTCCACTATAACTACGCTGGGCAAACGTTCCGAGGTCAAATTCTTCCAGCACGGGGTACCTTTAAAGCGGAGACGACGGCACCGAAATTTTTTGGCGCGCCTTCTCTTTAAAGCCCTGGCCAAATATGAAGACAGTACGTACAGTTATAATTCAAACGGAATTAAAAACTACACATCCCAGTTACCATGGTGGTGCTTGTGATCATTGCGTTTAACCAACGAAACAGGGTGAAAAATCAGTCACATGACTTTGGGGCAGAGTTTCGAAAGCTTAACCTATCAGCAACAAAGCAAAATTTACACGGTAGGCTACCTCAAACTGTCAGTTACACGACCGTGTATGTCGCTTAAGCCACTCCTATTTGGCATTTTAGTTATGGAGGCGAGAAGACGCCACCCCCCCCCCCCCCTCTGGGTGTCTGATTTGCTGCCATCTTTAACTGTTCGGTGTCCGAATCGGAGTAGCTACGCGTACGAAATAAAGTTAATCCCAACTACAAAACATATATTTTTATGGTAAGAGGGCGCAAAACATCAGTATTTACTGCTATTAATTACTGTACAATTTATAGTTGAAATCTGAGCCTAGATATAAAGTTAGATATAAAGTTAAAATCTCGACAAAGCAATGTAGGAAATACAGAGAAAATAAATCCTTTCTGACATCTTAAATCAGTTTCGATCAAGGTCTCTAAAACGAACAAGAAAAAGAGGATTTTCGGAGGGCAATTACACTGTGTTTATATAGAATAAGTGATTTATGAGCAATCTAATTTCTTGTTCGTTTAAAACAGTGAAATGTCAGCTGCAAAAGATCGCACCAGAAACAGCACTCTCTCTGCCTGTCATAGACGTTCAGGAAAGGCTGAATGAAGTCATGTCAAGTACAATACTTCGGTGATCAATAATAACAGTTGTAGGACAGTATATAAGGAGGATAAGGATTTTGAAGTTGACATGAAATCTGATAGGTAACCAGTGCAAGGACTTGAAAACAGGTGTAATGCATCCCTGATAGGATTCTTGCTGTCATATTCTGAACATATTGAAGATTGCTCAGTGTGGATTTAATTTCCCCAGTGAACAGGATGTGCATTTATTAATTCTAGAAAAAAAGCCTTTCTTGATTTCTCTAGTTCTTAGTTTCTCTAGTTCCCTTTAAAATAAACTATTATTCCACAATGCAGAGTATTACACATAATATTTGTGATTTAAAGAAATTAACACAAGCAGCTTTTGGAGATTTAAGTGTTGTCTGAGTTATTGCAGGATAAAAGACTAGAGATGTTGGCAAGAAGAAGATAATTTGCGGAAAGCTGAGGAATACACTTATAACAAGAACACTTCCTAATGGGGTTAGGCATACTTTTGATGAAGATGATGAAGTTAACAGACTATATGTTTACATAGATACTGAAATAAGGATTGTATTTTAGATTATGTGTAGTTGCTGGCATTGAACTGTGTGTTGGATGCACATGAATTGAAGGAATGGGCAAACATAGCTGATGCGGATCCACAGAGCCAGCATATTAAGATGTTTATAATTAGAGGCAATTTGTTTAAATAACTAGGTATGGATACTGATGTGCAAGAGAGGTGGAAAGGCTGTTTCCTTAAGCCAGCACTATACAATGTTTTATTCTCAGTGAGATGCTGCTATTTCATAGTGGTTTTCTAACACTGTGTATAGTTCCATCCACACAGTGCCTTTACTTCCATTTCTCTTTATCCAGTACAGAGGATTTGGAGCCTATCCCAGTAAGCAACGGACACAAGGCAGAATACACCCTGGACATAGCGCCAGTCCATCACAGGACAGACAGACACAAACACACACACACACCAGGGCCAGTTTTCCCATAAACCAATTAACTTACCAGTATGTTTTGGAGTGCGAGAGGGAGTCATATCACACATATGGAGAAAAACCATGTAACCCAGAGAGAACATGTAAACCCCACACACACAGGATGGCAGGAATTGAACCTAGGACCCCAGTGCTGCAAGATAGCAATGCTAACCACTTTGCCACCATTATAAATGGATGGATATCTTAGTTATCTTTCTAGTTCACAGGTTTGCATGCATAATTTAATTTTGAAAGCCACTGAGACATCAGGTACTACTGTTGTATTTATGAAAAAGAAACAAAACAAAAAACATACTAACAACTGTGCCATCCTGCTCCTTAGTTAACACTGTTAGCAAAATATTTTGAATTATATTTAACCCTATTTTTTCTTTAGTTTTGTATTTAACTTATTATATGATAGTCAGACTTAATGTATATTTGAACAATGAAAATATATTTTTACAAGATTTTACATTAAGCATTTAAAATTAATATGGTTAATAATAGTAAACTGTAACATGCTGTAACAAGATCGGTTAAACTGCGAAGAAAATGCTTTCAGAGAAAATGCTTTCAGAGAAAATGTTTCAGGTGTGAAGAACATAGATCTCCAATGCAATTTCAACCAAACCTGTTCCCACACACCCTGCCCCCACTACCATTAGAATATACACAAAGCACTCAAATCTTTCGAGCTAATGATCAGGTGACCCGAGAGAGAGCGAGAGAAACACCAAGGGGTGCGGAACTATTTACATGGAAAACGGGCGATCTCCCCAGACTGTCCGCCCGTTTCACTGTTACCTGGATACCTCTTTATTTAGAACTCACTAACACTGATTTTTAGTTTAGAAGGATTCAAGTAGGGTTTTAGATGAAAGGCAGCGACCTTAATCAAGCCCAAATCATAATTGAACCCATTCAGAGCCTACATTACATTTTAGCGTTTCATTCTGAGCAGAAGATCCTCACACCTGAAGAAGGGGGAGGTGTTTTTCGCTGGAAATCTCGCCTGCTTCTACTTTACAACCGGAGTGCTGGCTGTGACGAATTAAACCGGTTTTACAGGTTTCAATCACAGACCATGTGACATGGGAGTCAGGAAACTAACACACAGCGCCACCGGATTCGATAACGCTATAAAAACGCTATAAAATAATGTGACTTGGCACAGAACAAGTTTACAGCACAGTACAATAATAAATGCTGACCATGCCTATAGAAGCATAAATTGCCTTACCCTCAATTTAAACACAAGCTGTCTTTAGCCCTCTAAGCTGGTTCATACAGAAATGTAGAGATCCAGGCTCAGAACACACAGCTTCATTAGCGAATACATATGCAGGACAACTAGAGAAGACGTTTTACAGAGGATGGATTTTTAGAAACATCCCATCAGTGACATCACTGAAGTCAACTCCTAGGTACTGTAACTGTTGTGTGGATAGTTTCACAAGAATCAGACAAAGGTTTAAGCATCGCTTGTTCTAGATAAAACTGCAAAAAAAAAACAACAACCTATAATGTACTTCTTTGCGGCTCTGTTTGCCCAAATCATATATTCACAACGTGAAACCTAGAAAATAATATTACGTAACCAAAATCCGCAATATGGAAACAGAACCTGTGTAATTGTTGATAGATGATGTACTCGTAACATTTTTTCAAGACGAACTACAACATTTAAAAAATGACTTGTATGTACTTGATATCTCTAATCAATCCACGGGTCCCAGCACAAAACGAAACTAAAACGCATACCGTTTCGCACTTCTTATTAGTTGCTCAAAAGTAATTTGACCGTATGAAATGCATAATATAAACCTAGAAACATAAACGTGAGTAGTACTTAAGCACTGTAGTATCGGTGTTAAGACATACCTCTCAAATACTGTAAATCAAGTTAAAAATATCTCCAGACCGATTCTGGTCATAATGAAACCATGTTTCGTGTATGTTTTCTTTAAAGTACCGAGACCAGCCATATACTGTATGTTTATGTTCCAAAATTAATATCGTTTATGGCCTTCACACACGTTGCAGTATGCTCCTATTCCTTTTATGCTCAGCTACTAAGATTTCCCTTCAGTGGTAAAATTAGATATGAATATTCAATACTTAAACAGGCACAGTTAAGACATTAAATATACATATACATACTGTATACAGTAAAGTTTGCATACGGTAATATGTTTATGTTCCTAAATCAATCTCTTTTATGAGCATGTGAAAGGCATGGTGAATCACTGTACTTTGCATGATTGGAAACAAATGCGTGATTGCGAAATGCTGTGGTGTTACTTTTACAAAGACGGTCAATGAAAAAAAGAATGTTGACCAGGGCAATACTTTGAGTTTACACTTACAGCTTGTCCAAGGTCATTCATTATTAATACTATTAGTAATATCTTCGTTAAAGACTTTGATGGTGACAGCTCAAAACATGAGAGGTTGAGCTTTATTAGCTCCACCTTGCGGAAATTCTGGATACTATTATTTTGCTTGCTGTATTATAGGAGAATTTCCGGTAACTCGCGGTATTTACCGGTAACTCGCGGTAGACTGCGTACAGCTTACGGCAAAATAATGCGGTATTGCCCGCGCATTTTGAATGGCTGCATCTGTATAAGGCGGAGCGAGTTGAGTTGTTGGATATAATCAGAGAAAAGAGAGTGAAAAATGAGGAAAGTGAAGACAGACTCAGGGAAGTTTTAGGTAAATTAGATGACCTGTCTGCTAGAGAAACTGCGGCTGAGGTAGCTAGGAGAGACCTGGAAGCGAGCTTGAAAGAAAAAGAAAAAGAAATTGAGAGTTTAAATGAGCTCAGCCAGGAAAGGCAAAAGGAGTTACATGCTGCCGTACTGGAAGCAAAACAGGCTAGATCCCACTTGCATGCCAGCCCACCTAGCAGCCCGGAGCGCTCACGCAGCGCGCTGGGAGGGGGTTTTTCCCGGCCAGGGTCTGTGGTCGGATCGGCATGGGGGAGATCGCCAAGTCCTGCGCGAGACGCAAGGGCGATTCAATTCAGGCATAGACCCCCTGCTCCTGATCACGGCCGTCCTCCTGCCCGCGGAGAAACCGTAAAAATTAACCTCCACTCCCTGAGGCAGTTAGCCAAAGATGTAGAAAGGTTTGACCCGTCAGTGTCAGGGAATAATGTGGAAACTTACATCGATGAGCTGAGATATACTTTGCAGTTTATGCCCGGAGCGTCCGAACAGGAAAAGGCTATGTTAGTAAGGAAATTTACCAGCCGAGCGGTCCACGAGTGGATGTCTAGACAAGGACCGGAGGTCTGTAATAGCTTTGAGGAGCTGTGTCAGGCAATGATCGGAGAATTTTCGGCTTTTATCGATCCCATAGCTGCCGTGGCCACTGCGCACCATATTAAGCACGAAAAAGCTGAAGCCCCTCGCGACTATTATGAGAGGCTTAGGCACACTTATTTTGCAGGGCGGAATGAAGAGGGTTGCGAAGAGAACGTGAATTTCAAAGGTTTATTCATTGCTTATCTGCATCCCTCAGTCAGGAAAATGATTGTGATGCACACTGATGCAAAAACGATGAAAATGGCTGACATTAGAAGGTTGGCTCAAAAAGCCTGGGGAGCTGAAGTCTCTGCTTCCTCAGAGCGAAAACCTGCTAAAACGGCCTTGTTCGCCACTAAAGCCAGCAGGGTTGACGACTCGCCTCAGCTCGAGGGAGCTGAGGTTCCTGAGCCCTATAAGCCCCGGCGCAAAATAGGCAGGCAGGACCGCACTAAGCGTCAGAGCCGCCGTGAGCGCTACGGGGAAGGCAAGGGCACAGGCAGAGCCTATCATAAGGCTGGACGAAGGGAGTCGACTGCAACCCGCCTGGCCAGGCTTGAACATGCCCTGCTTGAGAGATCAGGACAGGGTAAACCTTCCGCACCGACTGCCGGAAGCGTGAATGAGCTGAGGGGGACCACGCCCCTCCTCACAGGAGGAGGCGGGGATCTGCCCCAAGCCCCTCCCTCAGTCTATCTGATTGGGTGGGAGGGTTCCTGCCTGGAAGAAGGCTGTGACTCTGAGTTCGGCGCTGACCCCGCCCCTGAAGTCAAAGAAAAGGCAGGCTTCCAACAATTCTTAGGGAATCTCAGCCAGAAAGGCAAAGCAAGGCGTATTTATATCAAGGTTTCTCTTGAAAACGTCTTAGATAGAGAAGCACTGATTGACACTGGGGCTGAAATTAGTTTGATGTCAGCCGATCTACTCAGCGAGCTCAAACGAGTAGCCAAAGGAAAAGGCATCAGACTTAAGGTAGAACCGTGTAAGATAGATATTTCCAGCTATACCCAGGATCATGCCAGGATCACACACCGAATGTGGGTGGCACTTAGGTTCGGGCCAATGAATGTGGTGCATCCTGTTTACATCTCTAGGTTTAAAACAGAGCCACTACTCATTGGACAAGACC
This sequence comes from Lepisosteus platostomus, assembly GCF_059453375.1. Lineage (NCBI taxonomy): Eukaryota > Metazoa > Chordata > Actinopteri > Semionotiformes > Lepisosteidae > Lepisosteus > Lepisosteus platostomus. Next base: position 31,432,391 of record NC_142615.1, on the reverse strand, counting down.
TGCTTGACAGGCTGGAGCCTCTGGTGGACTGCCAGCATGGAAAATTGTGGGCTCAGGTCAAAAACCCTAAGCCTGCCGTACAGCAAAAAGGGGGGTTCAGTGGTTATGCTGTGATCACACAGTGCCCACTGAACACTATAGCTGAGTTGGAGGTTCCACCTGGTTCCTCTGGACGAGAAATAAATGTCAAGGTCTCTCAACTACAGGAGCAGTGCTCCGAGCAGCTGCTTGACCCGCCAGGTAAAGCACACCCCTTTTTCATCCCTGAAGAAGAGTGGATCTCCCTGTCCGGTAATGAATGGGAGTCCTTTCTGTGCGCCCTGGTACCTCAGGGGGACCAGGACTACCACCCCATGGTGGTGGGAGGGGTCCAGGTGGCAGAAGTGCAAGTTGATGATGTAATTCTCAGCCTCAGCTCTGAGAAGTCCTTTATCAGTGAAGGTCTGTTTGAGGACCTGTCGCGAAGCCATCAGGTGATCCTGGTGACGCAGTCACAGGTTCTGTGGTGGGCACCCCCACCTCATAAGTCCATTTGGAGCAAAGGAAGCTGTGTAGCTTCCATCTCCATCGGAAAAAAGAAGTTTGCTCACTACTTCCAGGTAGCACCTCAGCTGACCCACTCGGTCTGTATTGGTGCAGACCTGTTGGTTCGACTGGGCGCCCAGCTGGACACAGTAAACAGTGTGCTGTGGAACGGGCGAACCCAGATGCCCACTCTCTAAGCGGCGACCCCGAGAACATTCGGTCAGGTCAGACGATTCCTCAGGCCTGCCAGGTAGTAAATGAATCGGACCTGATGAGATGGTTGTGTACACAGTACACGCAGGTGTTCCGATGGACCACTCAGCCGAGAGTGCGACCCGGGATACCGCCATGCCGTCAAAAGCGGGGTTCCTAGAGCAGGTACAGGAACAGGTTGGTAAGGCAGATTCCCTGGAAACGGAAAGCCAGCGTCAGCAGCTGCATCAGATCTTCCAGGATTTCCAGGAAGTGTTTGCACGGGACGCCTATGACTGCGGGGTGACGGATTTGCACACAGTGCGCATTCCCACGGCCCCTTGCGCCCGCCCAACCTATGTCAGGCAGTATCGCATTCCCCTCACAGCATACGAGTCCATAAAGCAGACGTTGGATGCTCTACTAGAGCGTTAGATCATAAGGGAGTGTAACTCCACTTATAACTCCCCACTGTGGCCGGTGCTGAAACCCAATGGTAAGTGGCGTCTGACCATTGACTACCGGCAGCTGAATAAACAAGTTCCTTTGTCACGATGGCCAATGATCTACCTAGATCAGGAGTTAGCCAAGGTGACAACAGCGAAATATTTCACCACAGTGAATGTGGCCAATGGGTTCTGGACCCTTAAGGTAGAACTAACAGACCAGTACAAACTGGCCTTTTCCTTTGGAAACAGGCAGTTCACCTGGAATCGATGCCCCTTTGGGTATTCCAACTCCCCAGCGGAGTTCAACATATTTCTGCACAAAGCCATGAGTGATGCAGCCGCCAGGGGCAACCTGGTCTATGTGGATGATATTCTGATGCGGAGTCAGACCTGGGTAGAACACATGGCCGAGTTCAGGCATGTGTTAACCCAGCTCTCCCGTGCAGGGCCAAACTGTCTCTGGCTAAGGGACAGTGGTGTAGGACCCAAGTGGAGTACGTAGGACTATTGGTTGGAGCCCAAGGCATACAGCCACAGTCCAGCAGAGTCCAAGCTATCCAGAATATGAAGTCGCCCACTAACCTGTCTGAACTGCGCAGCTTTCTGGGAGTATGTAATTATTCCCGGCAGTTCATTGAGGATTACGCTGAAATAGCAAGGCCCCTCCACAAGCTGTTGCAGAAAGACGTGCCCTTTGAGTGGGGACCTTCCCCAGAACAGGCTGTGATGGAGCTGAAGCGCAGACTCGGTAGTGCACCGTGCTTGGCCTACCCTGACAAAAATAAGGTCTTCTACCTTGAAGCAGGGTTCTCAGAGCACTGCCTTGGGGCTGCTCTGAGTCAGGAATATGACCTAGAGCGAAGGGTGGTGGCGTATGCCAGTCGAGCCCTGAGCCCTGTGAAGCAAAAGTTCTTGGACTGCGAGAACGCCCTGTTGTCTACGGCCTGGTCGGTAGAACACTTCCGTAGTTATGTTGGGGGACAAAAGATCATCATCGAAACATGCCACCAACCTGTGACATTCCTGCATAGCCAGAGACTGAAAGCGGGCAGGGTGTCAAATAGCAGGATTGTGGCATGGATGATGGCCCTACAAGGTTATGAGATAGAGGTACGTTATGCACAGAGCAAGAAAATGTACCTGGGACAGAGCCTGGCTTTGGGCCAAGTGTGTCACGGCTGTGACACTGACATGGAAGCTCCAGAAACCATTCCCACTGCTGAGCTACCGAACAATCATCGGTACTACGATGAGAACGTGGGCCAGGGCTTACCCATGGCCTATGTTGACGGTTGCTCTTTTCGCCACGAACAGCAGGTGCTAGCAGGGGTAGGAGTAGTGTGGCAAGACAATACTCCCTGTGGGCTGACCCGCTATAAGCTAGGACCAAAGACTATCAGTATGCGGAAGTAGCTGGGGTGCTGATCACCCTCCAGCAGGCCCTTACATATGGCCTTAAACAGTTTGTCATCTGTAGTGACTCGAACTACGCCCGACATAGCTTCGTGTCCCATCTTCCGTATTGGAAGGGTAACGGCATGAAAAATGCCCGGGGCAAGGAAGTAAAGAACAAAGAGTTGTTCCTGGCCAGTGACAAGCTCACGACTGAGGCTGGAATGATGGTTTACTGGAGGAAGGTGAAGGGACACTCCCAGGTGAAGGGACCCGACAAAGACGGAAATGATGAGGCCGACCGGCTGGCCAAATCTGGCGCCTTAGAGGGTGAACCCTGGCAGTTCCAGCAGGAATGGCTACCCCCAGAAACCGTGGCTGAGGTCAAGGCGGTCACCCGAAGCAGGGCTAGACAGGTTGTCGGAGCTGACCCTCAATCTGTAGTGCTTGGGTCACAGGGTTTTAACACCGATCTTGCGGAAATGCAGAAACAGGACCCAGCAAGTAGGCAAATGTTTCGGCATATCGCTGACCCAGTGCGTCAACCTCTTTCGGAGCAGGTGCTGGGCCAGTCTCCGGAGCTGAAGGAGCTGGCAGAGGTGAAAGACAACCTAAAAATTATAAAGGGGTTGTTGGTTTGTGTACCAGTTGCACAAGTTGTCCCAAAGTGGGTAGTTCCCCGCTGTCATCGGGGGATCATGATCCAACACGCTCATGACGAACCCTGTGGGGGTCACCGGGGAATCAAGGCCACATACGACACTATCCAGCAGGTGGCATTCTGGCCTCACATGGGCCAAGACATCGCCGCGTATGTAAAGGGGTGTCTGACGTGTAGCCAGTTCCAACCATCACGGCCCTTGCACCGTGCACCACTCCAGAAAAAGGGCATGACATTCCCCTGGTCCAATCTACAAATGGATTGGGTGGGGCCGCTGGTGAGGTCATCCAGAGGGAAGAAATATTTCCTCACTGTTACGTGTGCATTCACAAAATGGATTGAGTGCCTCCCAGCACCCAACGACACGGCAGAGACAACTGCAGTGCTGTTGGTGAACCATGTGTTCAGTCGATGGGGACTCCCCCTGACCGTGGACTCGGATCAGGGAACCTATTTCACAGCTACAGTAATGGCAACCCTGTGGAATATGCTTGGGGTCAAGGCCCAGTTGCATATCTCCTACCACCCTCAATCCTCGGGCCAGGCAGAAAGGGCAAACCGAACGGTGGTTAGTATGCTCAAAAAGTTTGTCTCCACCAGCATTAGGGACTGGGACATTAAGCTGCCCCTGGTTCTGATGGCCATCCGAGCTACGCCCCATTGCCCTACGGGGGTCCCACCTTTTGAGATGATGACAGGTCGGAAGATGACTCTTCCCCTACACTGTCTTTATGGGGTGGAGGACCTGAGCACGACGGGGGCTGCTACGGCCCATCAGTATGTGTCAGACCTGCGAGCACATCTGCAGGCAACCTTTGCTTTTGCCCAGAACAATCTGGGAAGGAGTGCAGAGGGTAGGAAAGCATACTATGACCGAAAAGCAGTTAACCAGGAACTCCAAGTAGGAGACAAGGTCCTGTACTTCCAATTTTCCAAACCCACAGGGGTGGCCCGGAAGTTCTTACCCGGTTGGACAGGACCCCACGAGATTGTCGATAAGGTATCACTGGTAGCTTATCGAATTCGGATTGAAAAGGGAAGGCAATCTCTGGTCTACAAGTGGGTGCATCGCAACCACCTCCGGTTGTATCGCCCACCTCAAATGGTGCCGGAGGACACAGAATAGGGTTAAAGTCCAAACCGGATCAAAGAGGGGGGTGCCCCTTTGTAGCTGCAGGTAGTTAGGTACTGTAGTGTAGGTCCTGCTAGAAAAATATATTCAAAATTATAGTGGAACTGTACCATGTGCCTCATCTGTGTTCCAGAATGGGAATCCTAAAACTGCCACGGCTGGTCCTGACAGTACTGTGGATCGCCTCGACACAGCCCCTTGAAGTTGTGGAACCCGGTCCTCCTACCGGCATAGTCCTGCAGGACGCTTCCGGATTGTTGCTAACAAATTGCAGAACATATACTCAGCGAGTGTATGTACGGCTGGACCCAAGTGATGTGTTTCGGAAGCACATCGACATGAACAGTAGGGTGTCCTATCATGGTAGGCAGTGGGCTAAGGATACTATATGGCATGCCCAGCTAGACACTATACACATGCTCCGCCAGCTCAGGAAGGCAACAGTCACCCAGGAGGAGATGACAGGCCTCAGCCGCCCCAAAAGGTTCTTGGGGGGTCTGATTGCTGCGGCCTCCGCCGTGGGTTCGCTATTTTCAGCTGGTCTGTTTGCTGCTAACACTGTCACCCTGACCACCCTGAGAAGGCAGGTGTCTGGGTTACGTAAGGACATGACAGAAATTTATGACAGGCTGTATCAACAACAGCAGCGGCTGAAAAGCCTAGGGAAAACCTTACAGGGCACAATTTTAGCAGTAAACCTTCATGCAGCAGTGTTAAATAACACCCTCCACACCGTGGGCAGGATTGTCGACGTGTTACAGTGGGACTATGCTTATGTGCAACAGGTCAGAATGCTGATGCAGGATCTGCTTAGGGAGCTTAGTGCCACGGTAACTAGCCTAGCCATGGGACAGATTCCAACCTACTTGGTTCCACTGTCCTTAGTAGAAGAAGTACTGAGGACAACCACTTCCGAGATGGTGCAGCCATTGCAAGTACATCTTGCATACAGTCTAGGCAGTGCCATTCCCATACATGTCAACCCCGAAGCCAAGGAAATAGGTTTCCTGTTGAACCTTCCCATCGTGAGTAGCAAGGATATCTATAGACTCAAGTCTATATCGAACGTTGGCTTCTGGAGGGGGGACATGCATGTGAAGTTGACCACCCCACCGCTCGTAGCTTACCAGGAGGATGAGCCGAATTTGTACCTTGTTCCAAACCTGGAACTGTGTATATCAACCAAGGATATCCACTGGGTATGCCCAAGTAAGCCATTCCTTAGGGACACAACTCAGAGGTTGTGTGATATCAGAAAGGTGGCTGCCACTGAAAAGTGTAAAGCCACAGTGACGAGCAAAAGTGAGGTTAACGAACTCCAGGTTGAGCAGGTGGGAAAGAAATGGCTGGTCAGCACACCACAGTTAACTGTTACAATAACCTATGACAGACACGATACAGCTACCAAAGTGCAGCTACCCAACCAAACAGTTTTTCTACACATTCCTGAAGGAGCTATAGTGCATCTCAACGATTTAGCACTATATCACCTGGAGTCAGAACTGTATGAAACAGAACTCGAGATTGTGGACGCTTTCAGAGGACACAGCGTTGACTTGGATGAGAGAATCCAAGAGACAGTAAGTCTTGAGGGAGTACAGGTAGTCGAATTTGTTCTCAATGACACAAACTTAAAAACTACACTGGTAGGTCCCAAGCACAGTCGTTGTGGATCCTCTGGGGCGCTAGGAACAGTAAACGTGGTCATCTTGACACTGCTGCTGGGTAGCTGGATCATGGCTGGGGTAATGTGTTGGATGCTGTTCTGTTGTATCAAAGCCTTGCGGGGTAGTTTGAATGAGACAAAGGGAGCAATGGTGTATCACCGAAATCAGGTAACCACTCCCAAACGTCTGCCGGCTGCAGAGCTATCCGATACTGATAGTGAACTGCCGGAAGTTTAAGGTCTAGGGCTAATAATGATGCCCGATGCCTCATTTCTATGTACCTTATAACTGAGAGCAGGTATACGCAATGTTCTTTCCAACACTATTTCCTGTACAAATTCTCGAGAGGTAATGTGAATATTGGGTGGTAGAATCCACCGTGGTACAACAGACATCACTTAACTCTGTTTTTGTTTTGAAGGCAACAACGCCTCAGGACCTCGTGACCTTCAAAAAGGGGGGATATGTAGCGGCAATGCTTGTTAATAAGACAGAATTAAGCGTTGGAATGCTTTCCGAAATGAGGCCCCATCTCATCCTCCATCTCTGTGGTGCAGCCACAGAGAAAGTATACATGCAGACTGATTTAAGATGTTTTTTTTTTTGATAAGGGACAGTTCCCAGACGGGGATGCACTTAGCTAAGCCTGGCTATCATGATCAATGGTCATCCATTGGCGCCTATCAGTCTAGGGAGTGCCGAATGGACATCTGGACTGCATTCCTAAGTGTCAAGAGTAAGTGACTTATATCTCACCTTGACCAACCAATCAGGGACTGGCAGGGCATGGTAACACCACGTGGGTCTCCAATGCCTGCCAAACTCTCAACCAATCAGCACACATCTGTGTCTTGGTCAAAAAGGGAGCACAAGCTCAGATCGGGGCTCTCCTTGGCCATTTTCGCGCATCCTCAGAGACAATCACGTGACAACTGCTGTTGTCTGCAAAGGGACTTGGACTTTGTTCTAAGCGCGAGGCCGAGGATCCTGTACGTACTCAGAATTCTACCAACGTGAATGCTCCACTTGATCAATGGGAGCCTACAGTTGGACCCTCGTCGACAACCTAAATAGCTTATTCAGAAGAAGCGCTGGACTGGGAACGAACCAGCTTCTTCCCAGGCAAAAGAGTGACTTGTGAGGACTCACGGTCACACTCTGTGCATAGAGACTTTCTACTAGCCAGCCGGACTGCTGGTAGATCCCCTCGGAGCAACGACTGCCCTGCGCACCGCAGTCAGATTCCTCCGCCCGTCCTACTCCGAGCTGCACCTTGACTGGTTGGCCGGTAGCCAGAGGACGCCGGGACAACGCCCATTGGACAACCGCTGGAACAGAGGCTGCAACAGAGCCTGTCAGCTGGTTTGGTGTTCATGCCGGGAAATTCCAAATCCATACACAGTGGATAAGTAAACCCCATGTTTTACATTGCGTCTCGAGAATTCAATTGTACCTCAACACAAGTTGTTATCAATTTCATTCATGAGTAATGTATTTACTTCCGAGTTTAGAGTAACAGTGGGTAATAACACTGATTAGCGATTTGGTAACCGAACGATATATACTGACATATATTCTCTGTTGTGTATCTCTTTGTGTTTGCATCTCTTCGAGATTATATACCTTGTATATTGATAACCCTCACAGTAAGGTCTGCCGCTCGTATCCAGGCAGACTAGTATATGTTTGGTGCACAATTTATATTAATAAATGTATCTCGTGTATTGAACCCGTGTGTGTGCGTTGTTAGTTGTTCTGACGATTGATTTTCTAAAAGCTACAACGAACAACCTTGTGATTACTGCTACAGTTAATAATTGTCTCAGTAAACCATCAAACCACTACAATTCACAGAGATTTAGCCTGGAATGTCGTCCACCAGTGCTTACGGTACGAACTTTCTTGTACCGTAGGGGCCTCACCCCCAGCCCTCGCTGCGTTAGGGTGGGCTGCGGCGAGGAGGAGACTGTGACCCATCTCCTGTGGTCCTGTTTTTTGCTAAGGCCTTCTGGGCACAGTTTGAAGATTGGTTGCAAGCTCTCTCGCCCCAATTTACCCTGACCGCTGCTTTCGTCATATAAGGCATCTCTCCTGTCAAACTTCCTCCTGACGTGTTTGACAGGATCTGGGCCGTGGTGAACAGTGGGAAAGACGCCCTGTGGAGAGTGAGGAACATGGGGCTGTTCAAAGGCATCGAGGTCCCAGTCAAGGCAGCAGGTAGCCTGGCCCTGTTCATCACCCGAGAGAACTATTACCTCAGAGATCTGCGGAGAGAAGGGAGGGAGGAAGCAGAAAATCTGTGGGAAATAGAGAGCATAGGTCAATATCTCAAGAAACTGTGAAAAACATTATCATGTTGAAGTAAAGAATGTGATTTGTGCCAGATAAAAAGAAATTGTTGCTATGTAACTGGTACCGTGTCAAAATGTAATGAAATGTGATCATATATACTGTTTTAAGTATGTATATTAATGTAAAGCTTTCTAAAGCTTTCACTCCGGCTGTGCTGACCCCTGCGAATTCCCCAAATGTGGGAATCTCGACTGCATAATTTCTGGTAGTGGGGGACTGCATTCGCGCTCTCCCCTGATGTGCTTGGTCCAATATCAGATGCGGAAGAGTTACGACACCACGAGCTCAGGATCCCAGTTCGAAAGGACTCGATGCCACTGCTGGTTCCCGGTTTCTTTTAGTTAGAGGTCCGGAGAAGCATTTCACGCTGGTTACACTACTCCGTTCGGACATTCATTCTCTTTTCAAAGTCAGTCGTTTTGCTGTAGTCTGCATTATTTAGGCTGATTATCGAGGTTAGCCTTTATTTGGTCATGGGGGCCTCGGTACTGTATGCTAATTCTCAAGATAGTTTCACCCGGTTTCTGATTGCTAGTGTTGAAACAGAAGAAATAAGGTTCTTGATCCCGAGATGAAGTAAAACAGATGAGTTTATTGCATGTAAGGAACAATAAAGCCGAAGTCTTGTTTCCCGCAAGAAACAACAAAACCGAAGTATTGTTCCCCGTACTGTTACAAACTTTTGGGTTATATAGTGTCTTCTTCTCCGTTTCTGACGTCACTCGGTCTGATGGTAAAGAGGGGGGTTCATGGTATTTGGCCAGTTTACGATGTTCTGGACAAATGGTCAGTTTAAGATTACACCCAGGAAGGTTCCTAGCTTGCATCTGCAATCCTTATCAGTTAACCCCCTTTCCTGCCATAAACCCCAGCTTGTGACTTAGAAGTCTAAACCTCCTACAGAAAGGATTAAATTAAAACCCCCGTCTTCACATCTTTCTTCATTCCCCCCTTATAAAATATGGCATACGTCAGTGTAGCCTATTTTTATACATACAATGTCAGGGCAGATCTTTCCTTTCTTGGCGAACAGGTATGTATTGCCATGACATTGTACGTTCCACGGTTATAGCAAGATGTGATACATGTTTTTGTGCACGTGATGATTACAATTATACATATAAACAATACTATTCCTACAAATAAACACTGTAAAAAGGTTCCACCCCAGGCCCCAAACACAGACTTTACCCAAGACCCAATTCCCCAATTTTCAGTATAATAGTCCTGATATTTCTGTCCCTCATTGTAAATGTGTTGGGCCAGATCTGAGATGTGCTCAGAATTATCAGGAATATATGTGCAGCATTCAGTGCCAATTACTGCACAAGTTCCTCCTTGGGCCGCCAGTACATAATCTAAAGCTAGTCGGTTCTGCATGGCCACTGTTCTGAGGGCTACCATCTCATCATTAACAGTCTTCAGACTAGATGAGGTAGAATTTGCTAATTCTTCTAAAGTCGAGGCAATTTGAATTAACTCTCGACTCAGAAAGTTAATGCCGGCTTGTGGAAATATTATACCTAAATAATATTCCCAATCAGCCAGTTTTCTTTGTGGTCTGTGATTAGGTCCGAAGGGGCTGTGGGTTTGAACACGGATATGAGGAACCACATATCCTAAATAACATGAGCCAGACCACTGGGCTGGCAACCATGGGTAGGCTCGTTTTCCACAAATGAAGTATGTTCCATTTGGCGCTCCCCATGCCTCTGAAAATAAGAAGCTTATACCGAATTGTGGGGTGTGCCGATCCCATCCTGGAATTTGGAAGGTAGAGGTGGATATATTTGCAGCGATGGTAAGGTTGCAACGACTCCATCCAACCAAGTGCAGACGATTAGTGTGCTGAAAACATATGTTTCCCTCACGTTCCTTATTTAAAGTCAGGTATGGTGGTGTATGGCTTCTGTTATATTTAGGAGCGTAAGAGCCTGTGAAACTCGTGGGCTCTAAGCCTCGCTCCTGTAGATATTGTAATGTTGTGCAGGTTAAAGTCGTGTTATGGCAACCCCCATAGTTTGTCATATTAAAATCTCCTAAATTATCCCTCCGAATGATCATGCCCATGACTTCCTCGAAACGCCAAGGAATGGCCCCCATAGGAAGTCCTCCCTCTACATATTTGGGTAATGCGGCACACACCCAGCAGGCACTTTGGTTGGTTTTCTTAGCTGTCAGATAGGAGAGGCCTAAAAAGGAATTAATTCCATGTTCTCCAGATGGGAGTGATGATCATTAATCCCTGTGGAACATAGTCCTACAGTAACCATTAATATTATTAACAGAAATGATTTCATTCTGAGTCTGCAACTGGGGATGAGGCTTGTTGGCAGTGTGACGCATGGATCCAGTGATCTTTTCCTTCCACTCGAACCGCAGACTCGGTTGTCAACAGGATCTGGTAGGGTCCGTCCCACCTGGGCTGGAGAAACTGTGAAGGAAATTTCCTGATCCACACCCACTCTCCTGGGATGAGGTTGTGCCCTCCTTCAGGTGGTGGTCCCCACGCCTCCAGGACCTGCTCGCGGGCTCCTTGGGTGGCCTCTGTCAGCAACTTGCAATAATACAAAGGAATGGTTGATCCATCTGAGGAAACCCCAGTCTCAGCACCTGTAAGAGAGCTTGTATATTGCTGCGGGAACCAAGGCAATCTTGTCCTTGTACTGCACTCCCCCCTTAAGCAGATCTGTTAAGAGTTGTGCTCACCCTGTAAAAACATTGCACCCAGGCCCTGTTAAAATTTCACAATGCTAGACACAAAAGGGCCTTATCATAACTGCTTCTATTAGACACTCTAAAGCTGAAGCAACTTAGACTTGTGGGTTTCCTCATCAGGGGAAGCACTCAGAATACCATCAACATACTGAGTGATCACAGTCAGTTGAAGACACGTAATACCCTGTTCTGGATAGTCATTCTTTGTAATGCATAATATTCCAACCCAATAGATCTGGGATAAAACCACCCATTAAAATCTGGTACTCGGCAAGTAAAATTGCTGTCCCAATACTCCTGTGGCCTCCTGCCGTCTTCCCATATACATTAATCTATTAATCTATTAATCTATTAATCTATATACATTAATCACTGTTGAACAGAGGACTGAAACAAGCATGACAGTAGTGCTCCAGTATCCCCTAACAGAGAAACCAACACTCCATTAACAGTACATTTTTAACCACTGGACTGGGACAGACTTAGGGAGGCTACAAGGGATTTACAGGATCTAATCGTTAGGTAAACAGATCTTCTCACAAGACGTTATTCTCCCCAGTCTCGATTCTAAACCTACAGCGTTTCAGCATGTCTGGTTTCGAGACATTCGAATAAAACCAAATTGTTTCCATTATTGCAACTAATTGTATAAAAATACAAAAACTGTTTAACTACTTTTACGTCCACCTGTACTGTACTTATACGTTTCAGACGCTCTTATATTTTCCAATCTCCTTAAGTTGATTTTCGTCAAGTCTCTTTAGTTACGTCTCTAGCCAGTCCCGCTGGTTAAACACACTCACACCGTCATTTAGTATACCAAAACTCACAGTTACACACATACATGCCGGCACACAAATTCATAAAACACACATACACATCGAGAATATATTTTTCTCTTCGTACTACAATGTGCTGTATTCTTGTTTTACTTCTACATTAATCCTTTTAATTCCTGAAGCGCACTGCACGTTTGCTGCATTTCTAATTTCGGGTGTGGTACTTTAGGCCACCGGTCAATATCCTCCGGTTTTGGATTTGATCGTATTGGGGGTTCAGGGAAGGTAGGTGCGAGTGCAGACCCCCTCGAGGGGGTGCGAGACGGAGTTAGAGTGGGGCTGTCATCAACAGCGCCAGCCCCTGCTACATCAAGTCCTTTCCCACTTCGAGTGAGAGTACAGATCTGCGGGCGCCCTCCCTCTAACAGAGGAGACCCTGATCTGTCTTTATCACACTCATACCAAGTGTTATCCCAATCAGACCCCCCATCTCCTTATGGCCACTGTGGGAATTGATCCCAATTATTTTCGTTTCCTGCCTGTTTGTTCCCCTGTGGGAGAGCAGGATATAACTTAGTCGCCAGCTGTAACACATTAACCAGTGCAGCGTGACCAGGAACTAATTCCTTCTTTAGGTTCTCATTCTCCTGTACTGCCTCTTTTAGCTTTTTTTCTAGTTCCTCTTTTGCCGCGAATAAATTATCTTTCCTCTCATTTAACGCTTTTATTTTTTCTGTGAACTCCTTCTCTTTTTTATCCCATTCTGATTTCTCCTTCATGCTAATCTGCCACCTCAGGTGTCGGCCGATCACCAGGGCTGCAGCTAAATCTTTGTTTTTGTTCCAATGTTCATACGCTTTTTTACAGGCATCTTCGCCCCAAACTCCTTCTGACAGACTCAGCTTCTTCCTATATTTTTCTTCCCTTTCAGTCAACTTACACTTTTCCGATATGTAATCAGATACTTCCACCACTTTCTCAAACACCCAATTAGCACACATGTTTGATTTCTATAAGATTTACTTTTGTCGTGTGTGAGGTAACAGCTCATTCAGTAGGGGGATGCTTTCACTTGGAAAAACCTGTGCATTACTGCACTCATTCAGCTAAGGGCATCTGTTACCTCCAGATCTAAATGCCTCTCAAAGACTTTAGAGAGGACTTACACCACACTGTTCACAGGTAAGGAACGAGACCTCGAAAAACCCCTTTCTTTGGTGATCAGTAATTCACCATCCCCAGAATGACTACGCCAAATTTGTTGTAACAGAAAGAACAAGGTTCTGGATCCCGAGATGAAGTAAAACAGATGAGTTTATTGCATGCAAGGAACAATAAAGCCGAAGTCATGTTTCCCGCAAGAAACAACAAAACCGAAGTATTGTTCACCGTACTGTTACAAACTTTTGGGTTATATAGTGTCTTCTTCTCCGTTTCTGACGTCACTCGGTCTGATGATAAAGAGGGGGGTTCATGGTATTTGGCCAGTTTACGATGTTCTGGACAAATGGTCAGTTTAAGATTACACCCAGGGGGGTTCCTAGCTTGCATCTGCAATCTTTATCAGTTAACCCCCTTTCCTGCCATAAACCCCTGCTTGTGACTTGGAAGTCTAAACCCCCTACAGAAAGGATTAAATTCAAACCCCCGTCTTCACATCTTTCTTCACTGTATTATTATTATTGAGAGACAGGCTCACTGTCTGTTCCCAAGGCTGGGACAGGAGATCCCACACCGTATTATTATTATTTAGAGACAGACTCAATGTCTTTTCCTCAGTCTGGGACAGGTGGTCACACACTGTATTATTATTATTAATATTATTGAGAGTCTGGCACACTGTTCCCCAGACTGGGACAGGAGATCCCACAGTGTACTATTATTATTGAGAGACAGGCTCACTGTCTGTTCCCCAGGCTTGGACAGGAGATTGCACACTGAATTATTATTATTGAGAGACAAACTCACTGTCTTTTCTTCAGTCTGGGACAGTTGGTCACATACTGTATTATTATTATTGAGAGACAGGCTCACTGTTCCTCATGCTAGGACAGTAGATCACACTGTATTATTATTATTACTGAGAGTCTGGCTCACTGTTCCCCAGGCTGGGACAGGAGATCACACACTGTATTATTATTATTATTGAGAGACAGGCTTACTCTCTGTTCCACAGGCTGGGACAGGAGATCACACACTGTATTATTATTATTATTGAGAGACAGGCTTACTCTCTGTTCCACAGGCTGGGACAGGAGATCACACACTGTATTATTATTATTGACAGATAGGCTGACTGTCTGTTCCTCAGACTGGGACAGGAGATCACACACTGTATTACTATTATTGACAGATAGGCTCACTGTCTGTTCCTCAGGCTAGGACAGGAGGACATACACTATATTATTATTATAGAGAGACAGGCTCACTGTATGGTCAACAGGCTGGGACAGGAGATCACACTGTATTATTATTATTGAGAGACAGTCTCACTGTCTGTTCCTCGGGCTGGAGCAGGAGATCACACACGGTATTATTATTACTGAGAGACAGGCTCACTGTCTGCTCCTAAGAGTTGGACATGAGATCCCACACTGAATTATTATCATAGAGAGACAGACTCACTGTATGTTCCCCAGGCTGGGACAGGAGATCACACCCTGTATTATTATTATTGACAGATAAGCACACTGTGTCGTCGTTTGGGATGGGACAGGAGATCACACACTGTATTATTATTACTGAGAGAGAGGCTCTCTGTCTGTTCCTCATGCTGGGACAGGAGATCACACACTGTATTATTATTATTGTGAGACAGGCTCACTGTCTTTTCCCCAGGCTGGGAGAGAAGATCACACTGTATTATTATTATTGAGAGTCTGACTCACTGTTCCCCAGGCTGGGACAGGATATCCAATACTGTAGTATTTTTATTGAGAGTCTGGCTCACTGTTCCCCAGGCTGGGACAGGAGGTCACACACTGTATTATTATTATTGAGAGGCAGGCTCACTGTCTGTTCCTCAGGCTGGGGCAGGAAATGACACACTGTATTATTATTACTGAGATACAAGCTCACTGTCTGTTCCTATTGCTGGGACTGGAGATCACACACTGTTCTAATATTGTTGAAAGACATGCTCACGGTTTGTTCCTCATACTGGGACAGGACATTCCACACTAAGTTATTATTATTGAGAGACAGGTTTACTGTCTGTTCCTCAGGCTAAGACAGGAGATCAAACACTGTATTATTATTATCGAGAGACCTGCTCTTACCTGACTGTTCCTCTGGCTGGGGCAGGAAATGACACACTGTATTATTATTACTGAGATACAAGCTCACTGTCTGTTCCTCTTGCTGGGACTGGAGATCACACACTGTATTATTATTACTGAGATACAAGCTCACTGTCTGTTCCTCTTCCTGGGACTGGAGATCACACACTGTTCTATTATTATTGAGAGACAGGTTTACTGTCTGTTCCCCAAGCTGGGACAGGAGATCACACACTGTATTATTATTATTGAGAGACAGGCTCACTGTTCCTGAGGCTGGGAAAGGAGATCACACTGTATTACTATTATTGAGAGACAAGCTCACTGTTCCTCAGGCTGGGACAGGAAGTCAAACACTGTATTATTATTATTATTATTGAGAGACAGGTTCACTGTCTGTTCCTCAGGCTGGGACAGGAGATCACACACTGTATTATTATTATTGAGAGACAGGCTCACTGTTCCTCAGGCTAGGACAGGAGATCATACTGTATTACTATTATTGAGAGACAAGCTCACTGTTCCTCATGCTGGGACAGGAGATCACACTGTATTATTATTGACTGATAAACTCACTGTTCCTCAGGCTTAGACAGTAGATCACACTGTATTATTATTATTGAGAGTCTGGTTCACTGTTCCCCAAGCTGGGACAGGAAATCACACACTGTGTAATTATTATTGAGAGACAGGCTCACTGTCTGTTCCTCAGGCTGGGACAGGAGATCACACTGTATTATTATTATTATTGAGAGACAAGCTCACTGTTCCTCAGGCTGGGAGAGGAGATGACACACTGTATTATTATTATTGAGAGACAAGCTCACTGTTCCTCAGGCTGGGACAGTAGATAACACTGTATTATTATTGAGAGACAGGCTCACTGTTCCTCATGCTGGGACAGGAGGTCACACACTGTATTATTATTATTGAGAGACAGGCTCACTGTCTGTTCCTCAGGCTGGGGCAGGAAATGACACACTGTATTATTATTACTGAGATACAAGCTCACTGTCTGTTCCTCTTGCTGGGACTGGAGATCACACACTGTTCTATTATTATTGAGAGACATGCTCACGGTTTGTTCCTCAGACTGGGACAGGACATTCCACACTAAGTTATTATTATTGAGAGACAGGTTTACTGTCTGTTCCCCAAGCTGGGACAGGAGATCACACACTGTATTATTATTATTGAGAGACAAGCTCACTGTTCCTCACGCTGGGACAGGAAGTCAAACACTGTATTATTATTATTATTGAGAGACAGGTTCACTGTCTGTTCCTCAGGCTGGGACAGGAGATCACACACTGTATTATTATTATTGAGAGACAGGCTCACTGTTCCTCAGGCTTAGACAGTAGATCACACTGTTTTATTATTATTGAGAGTCTTTTTCACTGTTCCCCAAGCTGGGACAGGAAATCACACACTGTGTTATTATTATTGAGAGACAAGCTCACTGTTCCTCAGGCTGGGACAGTAGATAACACTGTATTATTATTATTATTATTGAGAGACAAGCTCACTGTTCCTCAGGCTGGGACAGGAGATGACACACTGTATTATTATTATTGAGAGACAAGCTCACTGTTCCTCAGGCTGGGACAGTAGATAACACTGTATTATTATTGAGAGTTTGGCTCACTGTTCCCCAGGCTGGGACAGGAGGTCACACCCTGTATTATTATTATTGAGAGACAGGCTCACTGTTCCTCACGCTGGGACAGGAGATCACACACCGTATTTTTATTATTGTGAGACAGGCTCACTGTCTTTTCCCCAGGCTTGGAGAGAAGATCACACTGTATTATTATTATTGAGAGTCTGACTCACTGTTCCCCAGGCTGGGACAGGAGATCACGCACTGTATAATTATTATTGAGATACAGGCTGACTGTCTGTTCCTCAGGCTGGGACAGTAGATCACACTGTCTTATAATTATTGAGAGTCTGACTCACTGTTTCCCAGGCTGGGACAGGAGATCACACACTGTACTTTTATTACTGAGAGACAGGCTCACTGTTCCTCAGGCTGGGACAGGAGATCACACTGTATTATTATTATTGAGAGACAGGCTCACTGTCTGTTGCTCAGGCTAGGGTAGGATATCACTTACTGTATTATTAGTATTGAGAGACAGCCTCAGTGTTCCCCAGGCTGGGACAGGAGATCACACACTGTATTTTTATAATTGAGAGACAGGCTCACTGTTCTTCAGGCTGGGACAGGAGTTCAAACTGTATTATTATTATTGAGAGACAAGCTCACTGTTCCTCACGCTGGGACAGGACGTCAAACACTGTATTATTATTATTATTGAGAGACAGGCTCACTGTCTGTTCCTCAGGCTGGGACAGGAGATCACACACTGTATTATTATTATCGAGAGACCTGCTCTTACCTGACTGTTCCTCTGGCTGGGGCAGGAAATGACACACTGTATTATTATTACTGAGATACAAGCTCACTGTCTGTTCCTCTTGCTGGGACTGGAGATCACACACTGTTCTATTATTATTGAGAGACATGCTCATGGTTTGTTCCTCAGACTGGGATAGGATATTCCACACTAAGTTATTATTATTGAGTGACAGGTTCACTGCCTGTTCCCCAAGCTGGGACAGGAGATCACACTGTATTATTATTATTGAGAGACAAGCTCACTGTTCCTCAGGCTGGGACAGGAAGTCAAACACTGTATTATTATTATTATTGAGAGACAGGTTCACTGTCTGTTCCTCAGGCTGGGACAGGAGATCACACACTGTATTATTATTATTGAGAGACAGGCTCACTGTTCCTCAGGCTAGGACATGAGATCATACTGTATTACTTTTATTGAGAGACAAGCTCACTGTTCCTCATGCTGGGACAGGTGATCACACTGCATTTTTATTGACTGATAAACTCACTGTTCCTCAGGCTTAGACAGTAGTTCACACTGTATTATTATTATTATTATTATTATTATTATTATTATTATTATTATTATTATTATTATTATTATTATTGAGAGTCTGGTTCACTGTTCCCCAAGCTGGGACAGGAAATCACACACTGTGTTATTATTATTGAGAGACAGGCTCACTGTATGTTCCTCAGGCTGGGACAGGAGATCACACTGTATTATTATTATAATTATTATTATTATTATTATTATTATTATTATTATTATTAGTGAGAGACAAGCTCACTGTTCCTCAGGCTGGGACAGGAGATGACACACTGTATTATTATTATTGAGAGACAAGCTCACTGTTCCCCATGCTGGGACAGGAGGTCACACTCTGTATTATTATTTTTGAGAGACAGGCTCACTGTCTGTTCCTCAGGCTGGGACAGGAGATCACACACCGTATTATTATTATTGAGAGACAGGCTCACTGTTTCTCAGGCTGGGACAGTAGATCACACTGTATTATTATTATTATTGAGAGTCTGGCTCACTGTTCCCCAAGCTGGGACAGGAGGTCACACACTTTATTATTATTGAGAGACAGGCTCGCTGTCTGTTCCTCAGGCTAGTACAGGAGATCACGCACTGTATTATTATTATTGAGATACAGGCTGACTGTCTGTTCCTCGGGCTGGGACAGTAAATCACACTGTCTTATAATTATCGAGAGTCTGACTCACTTTTTCCCAGGCTGGGACAAGAGATCACACACTGTACTTTTATTATTGAGAGACAGGCTCACTGTTCCTCAGGCTGGGACAGGAAATGACACACCGTAATATTATTACTGAGATACAAGCTCACTGTCTGTTCCTCTGGCTGGGACTGGAGATCACACACTGTTCTATTATTATTGAGAAACATGCTCACGGTTTCTTCCTCAGACTGGGACAGGACATTCCACACTAGGTTATTATTATTGAGAGACAGGCTCACTGTTCCTCAGGCTGGGACAGGACATCACACTGTATTATTTTTGAGAGACAAGCTCACTGTTCCTCAGGTTGGGACAGGAGATGGCACACTGTATTATTATTATTATTAAGAGACAGGCTCGCTGTTTGTTCCTCAGGCCAGTACAGGAGATCACGCACTGTATTATTATTATTGAGATACAGGCTCACTGTCTGTTCCTCAGGTTGGGACAGTAGATCACACTGTATTACTATTATTGAGAGTCCGGCTCACTGTTCCACAGGCTGGGACAGGAAATCACAAACTATATTATTATTATTGAGAGACAGGCTCACTGTCTGTTCCTCAGGCTGGGACAGTAGATCACACTATATTATTTTTGTTGACAGATAAACTCACTGTTACTCAGGCTGGGACAGTAGATCACACTGTATTATTACTATTGAGTTTCTGGCTCACTGTTCCCCAGGCTGGGACAGGAAATCACACACTGTATTATTATTATTGAGAGACAGGTTCACTGTCTGTTCCTCAGGCTAAGACAGGAGATCACACACTGTATTATTATTATTGAGAGACAGGCTCACTGTTCCCCAGGCTGGGACAGGAGATCACACACTGTATTATTATTATTGAGAGTCTGGCTCACTGTTCCCCAAGCTGGGACAGGAGGTCACACACTGTATTATTATTATTGAGAGAAAGGCTCGCTGTCTTTTCCTCAGGCTGGGACAGTAGATCACACTGTATTATTATTATTGAGAGACAAGCTCACTGTTTCCCAGGCTGGGACAGGAGATAACACACTGTATTATTATTGAGAGACAGGCTCACTGTCTGTTCCTCTGGCTGGGGCAGGGAATCACACACTGTATTATTAGTATTATTGAGAGACAGGCTCGCTGTCTGCTCCTCAGGCTGGGACAGGAGATCACACACTTTTGTAGTGTGCTCTCACGAGGCACCAGTTCTGTAGGGGTTTGGGCATTTACTGGGACAATTATTTTTGTGGCAGTAAATCACAAAATTGATTCTTTTAATGGTCTTAGAATCCAACCATGCGAAATAACTCAAACAACGCAAACACAGGTACTAATACACGAGGATACATTTATTAATATATAGAATATGTATGTAAACCTAACAGATCTTATTCTAAGGGTTATCAGAATACAAAAAATATAAATTTGGCTGTGCCGACAGACCAGGACGAACTCTGTCAAAAGCAGCGCAGGACCTGCAAGAACAACAGAAAGATTAGCATCCAGCGGGGGCCTCTTAGTGAGCCCAAGATCTCATCAAGAATCGCTCCAGCAACAGGGCTGGGCGCATTGTTCCATTCTCCGACCACTCTCGGTGTAAACAAGTCCCGCCTGGTCTCTGCTTGAATTGCACTTTCCTGCGTTTGCTTTGGTGTAACTGGCTTCCCCTGCATGGGCGAATGTGAAGAAGATCATTAGTAAGTCATTGAAGAAAACCGAGAAGAGGTCGGAGTGGCCTCTGTCGTTCATCCAGTCAGGCAGTACTCCTCTGTAAAGCGCCGTTCGTTCACATCGATTGGCTTTTTTTTGCCTTCATTCGTGCAAGTAGTAAAAGCAGACGCCCCTATTTTGCCATGACTCCGACTCGAACCGGGGTTGTTGTGGCCACAACACAAAGTACTGACCACTATACAATCACGGCGAGTTACCGAGACACACGTGGCAGGGCAGAAAATGCTGTGCTCTCTTCGTGTGACATAATTCGGAAAAGTCCTGACGTTGCATTTCAACTGAGCCCCAGTATACATCGACCCTTCGACACTCTGAGTGACAACTCTCTTGCGCGTTTTCTCATATTTATGTAGTTTGCTAGCATGAGGCCCGGAACAGCGGGGTTGTGTGCTCCAATATGGTTTATCGGTAAGGATTCCCCTGTTTCACATAGGCATCCCGGGTTCGACTCCCGGTATGGGAACGTGTCAGTTTTGCCTCCTGCTTTCCAAAAGATCAGCACTGTGTACGAAGGAGCCACATTAAAACTACTCGAACGTGCGAGAAGAGGGGGCGCTTGTTTCCAGCCGAAACTTCTCACGTGTGAGACGAGCTGATCATCGCTACAGGAGGTGGGAGGGTTACTGTGGTAGACAGGGCTGACCTTCGGCAATAGGATTTATACTCTCCAAGATGATATTTGCACTTTCTGGAGAGGCGATTTTCTCCACTTCAGTAGCCCGATTTCGTCGATTGCGTGGAGAGAGCTGTAGAATGTGGCGCCGCCTTTCCTGCTCCGTCCATGACAGGCATGCTGGTCTCTGGAGAGAGAGCACGGTCCATCGGCGCACTCCAATAAAGGCACTGGAAGCAGCTGAATCACATTGGCGAAGCTCAGCGCTGGGCCGGTGGGCATGTCTTACCACCGTTTTTGTAGTGTAGTGGTTATCACGTTTGCCTCACACGCGAAAGGTCCCCGGTTCGAAACCGGGCGGAAACAGCTTTCTTTTGTCGCCACGCACAAAAGGGGATTGGGGATTCGCCTAGCGCTGTGATCGAACAGACCCACTCACCTCTTAGTGTGGCGGGATCTGCACAGTGCATGTCGCAGCGCATCCTGCTTTCACTTCAATGCGCGTCCTGATGTACCCCGGTCTCCTGCGTGACAGGTGGGGACAGGTGAAAGGTCCTATACTAACGAGGAAGACATCGCTCTCTCCGACCCCCGGCATCGTGTCCCGACCCACCGTGCTGGAAGCCGACGCGTGCTGTGATTCCTTTACGGAGCAGAAATGACAACCGAGGAGCCGAGAGATCATTTCAGCATTTTGCGTCGTTTGTGAACGGCAAACACAAACGACCAACTCGGAATGACTTGCCTTTGACGCTTCTCGAAGCGTTCTTTGTGCATCGAACAGACCCACTCACCTCTTATTGTGGCGGGATCTGCACAGTGCATGTCGCAGCGCTTCCTGATGTCGAGTCGTGTGCCGTGCGGAGGCTCTGAAAGCGAGAGCAATGAAAAGGTGCACGACGCTGTGAAAGAAAACAGAGAAGTGAAAGGCAGTCCTTTCTCTAAGGAGGTGAAAGAAAAGCTACTCCCCGTCGGGGAATCAAACCCCGGTCTCCCACGTGACAGGCGGGGATACTTGCCACTATACTAACAAGGAAGACATCGCTCTCTCCAACCCCCGGCATCGTGTCCCGACCCAGCGTGCTGGAAGCCGACGCGTGCTGTGATCCCTTTACGGAGCAGAGGGGGGAGGGGTCAGCTGCTCCTAGTAAGCAGGGAAACTAGAGCCCTCGGTTGTGGTGGGTTGGACAATCGAGGGGCA
Organism: Lepisosteus platostomus; assembly: GCF_059453375.1. Classification (NCBI taxonomy): domain Eukaryota; kingdom Metazoa; phylum Chordata; class Actinopteri; order Semionotiformes; family Lepisosteidae; genus Lepisosteus; species Lepisosteus platostomus. Next base: position 31,410,064 of record NC_142615.1, on the reverse strand, counting down.
AGCAGTAGACTCCAACAGAGTGAAGCGATCTCGAGATCAAGTAATGGAACGTGCTATTGGGGTTTGTCCAGTGGTTGACATAAAGATAGCAGGAGTTTCTACGCCCTGTTTGTTGGATACCGGAAGTCAAGTAAGCACTGTAACAGAGGAGTTTTTCAGAAAGCATTTGTGTGGGGAGGATGAGGATATGTTGAAAACTGCTGGCTGGCTTAGGTTAACTGCAGCCAATGGATTAGAAATTCCATATTTGGGATATTTGGAGTTAGACATGGAAGCATTAGGCCTGACAATCCCTGACTGTGGGTTCTTAGTGGTGAAGGATCCCCACAACAATCAGAAGTCTATTCTAGGAAAAATTGGTATGAATATAATAAGTCAGTGTAAACAGTTGGTCCATTCTGAATTTGATACAGTGTTGGGGGGGAAATTGGACTCTGATTGGGGACAGGTATTTCAGAAAATTCAGACAGGTAATGTGGAGAAGAAGGCTGTTACTAGGGTAGTCGGTAAAGGTACAATACATGTGCCTGCATGGTCGGTGGTCACCCTCATGGTAACAGGTAGTCCAAAACCATCAGTGAAGAACATGCAGATGTTACTTGAGCCATTAAACATACCACTGACAGGAGGCCTCCTTGTTGTTCCCACTTTGATAGAGGGTCATAAACATATCTCACCGGTACAGGTAGTTAACCTCTCTGCAGAGGATATGTGGCTTCCTCCTGGAACTCGGCTGGGTGTCTTGTCAATAGTGGAGGGTGCCAGTAGTGCATCAGATTATGAAGTGAAGTTCCAACGGGTGTCTGCTGATGTAGAACAAGTGACGGTGGATGTGAAAGATGCACAGTATTCTCCCAGTGTGTTGTCAGTGTTAGACCAGTTAGATATTGAAGGCTCTGCAGAGCAGCAGGCAGAGTTACGTGCATTACTATCTAGGTATGTAGACATCTTTGCCCTGGAGGAGGAAGATTTAGGGTATACGGATAATGTTACGCATGAAATCCATCTAGTGGATGATGTTCCAGTGACACAGCCCTATTGCCGTATTCCTCCGACGCAATACAGGGAAGTTAGGGAGCACATCTCGAAGCTCTTGAAAAAAGGGGTCATACAGGAGAATAGTAGCTCACATGCTTCTCCTGTTGTCATAGTGAAGAAAGCAGATGGCGATATCCGCTTGTGTGTAGACTACCGGAAATTAAATCAGAAGACAAGAACAGAGACGCATTCCCTTTACCTCGCACTGATGAAAATTTTTATGCGTTGCAGGGTGCAAAATATTTCTCGACTATTGATCTGGCCAGTGGTTACCATCAGGTAGCAGTAGATGAGCGAGACTGGCATAAGACGGCCTTTACAACACCTTTTGGGCTATTTGAATACATTAGAATGCCAATGGGAGTCTCTAATGGGCTAGCCACTTTTCAGAGATTAATGCAGGCAACTATGAATTATTTGATTTTTCAGATTGTGTTGGTTTATTTAGATGACCTTCTTGTATATTCTAAAACGTTTGAGGAACATCTGGAGAGGTTGAAAATGGTCTTAAAACGCCTTAAGGAAATGGGTCTTAAAGTGAAATTGGAAAAATGTCATTTCCTGAAGCAGAAAGTTAAATTTTTAGGACACCAGAGGGGATAGGAACTGATACTGATAAGATTTCAGCTGTGGAGAAGTGGCCTGTGCCCTCTACCTTGAAGGAACTAAGATCTTTCCTTGGTTTCTGTGTCTATTACAGAAGGTATATAGAGAGGTTTTCCAAGATTGCAGGCCCACTCCATGATTTGGTCAATGGTTACTTGAAGGTGGGAAGGCCACACAAAGCCAATCAGATGCTTCCCTCATGTTGGAATTCAGAGTGTCAGAGTGCATTTGAAACTTTAAAAGAAAAGCTTACCAGTGCACCAGTACTTGGATTTGCTGATTCCGCAAAGCCATTCATTTTAGAAACAGATGCGAGCAGTCATGGTCTAGGAGCTGTCCTCTATCAATATCAAGCTGACAGAAAACGAGTGATTTCTTATACAAGCAGACGACTTAGAAATGCAGAAAAGAATGACAAGAATTATAGCAGCATGAAACTCAAACTTCTGGCTCTCAAATGGGCAGTGGGTGAAAGATTTCGTGGCTATTTACTAGGTTCCCGGTTTATGGTAGTGACTGATAATAACCCACTATGTCATCTTCAGACTGCGAGGCTCGGGGCCATTGAGCAGAGATGGGTTTCTCAGTTAGCGGCATTCAATTTTGATGTCCAGTATTGCCCCGGTCGGGCGAACACAGCAGCAGATGCCCTGTCTAGGCAGCTGTTAGCAGGGGAGCCAGAAGCAGATCCGGAAGACCTGCGGTTTGATAATTGTGTGGCTATTTGTAATAGGATGTCACGAGGAACAGTCCTTTACACAGATCTAGTGACCGCTGGACTGACCAGTTGTAAGGTAAGACAGATTAGAGCTCTTGACACAGGAACGTGTCCAGTGAATTATGGGGGTCAGGGGAATACTCCCACTCTCCCTGGATATAGTTAGGATGAGTTGCTGATGTTTCAGAATCAAGACCTGGTGCTGAGTTTGTTTAAAACCTTTTGGGATAGAAAGAGAAAACCAAGCTTTAAAGAACAGAGTAGTGTGCCAAAACCAGTCAAGGTATTACTGAAACAGTGGAATAGAGTCAGAGAGAGGGATGGGTTGTTGTATCGAGTGATAGAGGATGCGAGACATGGTGAGTGTTTTCAGTTGCTCTTACCAGCATGTCTAAGAAACCAGGTGCTTGAGTGTGTACATGACAATATGGGACATCAAGGCATAGAGCGTACATTTCAGCTTTTCAGACAGAGGTGTTTTTGGGGAGGCATGTATGATGATGTGGAGTCTTGGGTGAAGAGATGTCAGCGTTGTGTGCTAACTAAGATGCCTCAGCCCAGAATCCAGCCGCCTATGCAGTCTTTCCTTGCCTACAGGTCCCTTGAAGTAGTGGCGGTCGATTTCACACTGCTTGACCCAGCATCAGATGGTTGTGAGAATGTTTTGGTGATCACCGATGTCTTTACCAAGTTAACCCAGGCCTTCCCGACATGTGATCAAAAGGCGGATACTGTAGCGAAGGTGCTTTTACGGGAGTGGTTCATGACATACGGTGTGCCTGAACGGTTGCATTCAGATCAGGGCCGTAACTTTGAGAGTGAGGTGATTGCGGAGTTGTGTAGATAGTACGGAGTCAAGAAGAGCCGTAGAACACCCCATCATCCTACTGGGAATGCGCAATGCGAGCGGTTTAATAGAACCTTGCATGACCTGTTGTGTACACTTCCGGCTGACAAGAAATGTCGGTGGCGAGAGCATTTACCGGAATTGGTTTATGCCTATAATGTGACGCCCCATGCGACTACAGGGTATTCACCATACTATCTCCTTTATGGGGTAAAGCCATATCTTCAAGTTGATGCTCTGCTTGGGCAGGAGCAGGTTGTGAATCCGAAGGTGGACTGGTTAGTCGTGCACCAGGAAAGGTTGAGGGATGCTCACAAAAGAGCGAGCAGCGGAAAGGACTGTCACACAGAGAGACAAGGTTTACTGTCCACCGATCAGTGTAGGTCAGTTGGTGTATCTTAGAAATAGACCTCTGGGTCGTAATAAAATCCAAGATGCTTGGGGACCTACTGTTTACTGTGTGCTTGAGGTACAAGGGACAACTTACACTGTGGAACCCATCGAAGGTGGACTAGTTAAGAGGTTAAATAGGGTTAATATTAGGCCTTGTGTGCATGAGAGAGCAGCCTCAGTCCCTACTCCTCGTAAGGGGGTCAAGACTACCGGCCTTGGTTCTAGGGTGATTTCGCACTCGGAGTCTGACCCCAAAAGTTTAGAGGATGGAACTGAAGGGGTACTGTTGATGGAGGAGATGAATCCGGGCTTAGATTCTGATAGGGAGGTAGACAAGCCAAAGATGAGTCCCGATCATAGGGATCTAGTAGAGACTGTTGACGTGGTGCATACTGCAGAAGCTGACGATTCTGTCTGGGAAGCTGCACCAGTGAGCCCAATACCAGCTTTGCATCGAAGTAAAAGACAGAAAGCAGGGGTACATTCAAACCCACACCATGAGCCGAGGTCAGTCTTGGGATCTATGGAAATGAGTTCAGCAGTTGTTTCGTAAACACCGGCTCAAGGGTGTTTTTAGAAGGTTTGAAAGAGCTTAAAATGATGTATGGCGTCACCGAGGACGTTGACGCATAAGCAGGGGAGAGTGTAACCGGGTGGTTACGGAGTGGATATTTGAAATCTGACACTGAAATTGGTAGCTGTCGCTTTAAGACACGCACGTATGTGTGAAGTCAGTGCGCCAGTAATTGTGGAAGTGGACATCGTGAAGTTGAGCTTGGTGTGTGGCTCCGTGTGATGTGAATGCAGAGGTAAATGTTCAGAATTAAGTTGATGGTGTAGCTATCAAAAATGAAGTTTGGAAATCCTTGAAAGAGATGTATATTGTTGATATATGAGGGGAGGGTGACATATTAGTTATACAAAATTGATGGATGTTTAGAGATGGAGTGATCCCGACTCCCATGAGGTTCCAGTGCTGTGTGGGCGGGTTTGCGGGAATAATGTCCGTAACGGTAAATAGTCATACATTTTTGTTAGTTTGCATTTCTTTAACCATTGTTTGTGGAGGAAATGATTTGTTTTGTTCTTTGAGAATTACCTTATTATGTTTAACTTGTTCAGAGCGTTTTAAAAGAAGACTGTGATATTCTGTGCGTCTTGGATTAGACGAGATTAAAGGGTGAGTAGTTTTGTTTTTTTATATTTCTGTGATGTAATGGGACCAATGAAGAATGTGGCATTCAGACTAATGTGGAGTATTTCTTTCTTTAGGGAAATTGCCACTACAGTATTTTTTCTTTGTTTTTGTTATTTTAGTAGCACTTTGTGCATCCTGGTGTATATCTCCATGTATATCTATGTGAATCTTTCGGGTTAAAGGTTATACTGCATCCAATCTAAGTTCTGTACCAGAAAATAATACAACCACTAATTTTTATGATTTCATGCAGATCCAGAATAAAAAGAATCCCCATTTGAGTTTATTGTAGTACGGTGTGTTCTTTCCCGGGCTACAATAATAATAATAATACTAATAATTATTATTATTATTGCTTACACTTATATAGCGCTTTTCTGGACACTCCACTCAAAGCACTTTACAGGTAATGGGAACTCCCCTCCACCACCACCAATGTGCAGCCCCACCTGGATGATGCGACGGCAGCCATACTGCGTCAGAACACTCACTACACATCAGCTATCAGTGGGGAGGAGAGCAGATTAATGAAGCCAATTCATAAACGGGGATTATTAGAAGGCTATAACTGGTAAGGGCCAAAGGGAAATTTGGCCAGGGTGCTGGGGTTACACCCCTACTCTTTCGACAGACGACCTGGGATTTTTAATGACCACAGAGTCAGGACCTCAGTTTTACTTCTCAGCTGACGGACGGCACCTGTTTAAAGTTTAGTGTCCCCATCATTATACTGGGGCATTAGGACCCATATGGACCGTAGGGTGAGCGCCCAGCGACAAAAACCAGATGGTACTGTGTGTCGGGCTCGGCTGCGAGCAGGACAATGACTTCATGGGGACAAAGTAGAGAAAATCAAAACGGTTCTATAAAAGACCTGTGTCTGCTGTCAGTTCGCAGTCTGGACTCTAAGTCCACCGATCCGATTTCAAATCTCTCTAACACCTGAGCTGTGGCTTTTTTCAAGTAGTTATTCACGAGATCATTATGCTAATCATATAGATGAAACGTTTTATATATTCAGGTGGGTAGCTATGTCAGCATGCGTATCTGCAAAGGAACAAGTAATACTGTAGGTTTATTACATGCTGAAAAGAGAACAGAGAGAACAAACCTGAAGAAGGTTTCACAGCTGAAACGTTGTGTTTTCTCTCTTCTCTTTTCAGCATGGAATAAACCTATTACTTGTTCCTTTAATATATTGTGCGGTTTAACTCAAAATGCTTTACTACTACACGAGAGGATTATAATATGGAGGACGAGACAAATTTATGATTTCTTGGAAGAAAATGTTTTTTCTTTGCATTCGAAATGAATTGAAACTTTAGCGCGACACACAAACCCTTTGTCTTTTTAAAAGATATAATATTTTTAAACAGACAGGTATAGAAATCGTTTTTTTCTTACTTAGAAATTTTGGCCGGGGGCGATGTATTACTGGTAGTGGCGCTGAGGTCACTATGGGGCAGCTGGGCACCGTAAGATTAGGGCCAGTGATGTAATGATAACGCATCTGACTTCGGATCAGAAGATTGTAGTTTGACTCCTGTCTGGCTCATGTTGCTTTTTTACACGGTACTGTCTGAAGATCAGCTCCTGCTCTGAGCTCAATAGCAAGCAAAACTGTGCGTAACAAAGCTGGCGAGCAGCTGAACATGTGCTCAGTAGTCAGTACGGTGCTGAGGGTTCAGTACTGGCGTTGTTCTAATTAGCACGAACTGCAATGGCTCTGAATCTGACCATTTCTATGGAAGCCCGTTTCCGCCAGGGAGTAAAAATAAAAACGCGCTATGGTATCTCAGAATTCCGACTTAGTAACTGAGAATTGCGACTTAAAAACTCAGAATTACGACTTTATAGCTCACATTTGGGACTTCGAAATAACCCATATTTCATTATCTGTCCTTTGGTTATTGTAACGGATTCGAGTACCAGGGCTTGTGCCCTCGCCGCTCCCACCCTAGTTCGTGCCTTACTGTATTGGCTCGAACCCAGGTCTTGCCAGCTGAGTTAAAGAAGACCTTTTTTTTAAGTAAAAAAGGACATACAATGGAAATATGTAAAAAGTATAAGTTTCAGCTTTTATAATTGTGAATTCTTCTGGATGTGAAGTGTCTTTTTCTGTATCTTATTTAATATTCTATCTCCTTTTTTGTATTTCTGGTGTTTAAGCTTTTTTTTAAAGCCCACCGTCCACTATTCCATCCGGGTACTATGGAAGCCTCACTGGCGGAAATGGGATTCCATAAAAAATAATGTAATTTGATTTTTATCAGGGCACTGTACAAGACAAGTCCTCAGGCCTATAGATCCTATGATCTTGTACGATTCATCAATATAGTGTAACGGAACGGCCGACATACAATTTGTAGTTCAGGTGGGTAGCTGCATCAGCATGCGTAGGCTGCAAATGAACAAGTAATAGGTTTATTCCATGCTGAAAAAAAAGAAGAAAGAAAACACGTTTCGGCTGAAACGTTGTGTTTTCTTTCTTCTTTTTTTCATCATGGAATAAACCTATTACTTGTTCCTTTGCGACATACAATTTGTACGATCTGGTTGCAGTGATGACGGCACCGCCCTCCCCTGCGCATAACAGGGATGCTGGCCGCCGGACTAAAGAAAGTGTTCTTTAGCTCAGCTGGCAAGACCTTGGTTCGAGCCAATGCAGTAAGGCACGAGCTAGAGTGAGAGCAACGAGGGTACAAGCCCTAGAACCAGAATCCGTCACAATAATGAAATGACAGACAATGAAATATGGTATATTTCGAAGTTGCAAATGTGAAATATAAAGTCGGAGTTGTGAGTTACCAAGTCGCAAATCTGAGTTGCTTAGTCGGAATTCTGCGATACCATAGCACGTTTTTTTGTAACTCCCTGGCGGAAACGGGCTTTCATACATTTCAGTTAGTCTGATCAGTGTAGGACAAGTTAATGTAGAACCATTGCTATGTCTGTCTCTTGTTTGTATATAAATGAATGTCTTTGACAACTTAATGTTAGCTTTCAATTTAGTTTTACGATGTAGGTCATGCGTTAACATATACACGAGCATACGAAATGTCTCACTCCTGATTCAGCTCATGCTCCATAGGAGAGAAGAGATTCCCCCTGCTTCTCGTACAATCATATCAGAACAGAAGCCCGTGTCACCCAGCTCTGATTCAAGAGCAACTCACATCTTTAGCCACTTTTTTATTCGTGATCATAATTTTCTTAAGTTATGATCAATATTTAACCTTTTCTAAATAAAACGACAATAATCAAACATGCAGGCAGACTTTTGAAAAGTATTAGGAGTTGATAAGGTGCCCCTTTGGAATAGTCGTCAGAAAATGTGAGAAAAGGAAAGTTACCTAAGCTATCACACACAGCATTAGAGATTGGAATCTGATTGTAAAAAAAAACTACCTGTCTCCCCTTCATTTAACGGTGCTGTTGTTTTTTATTTTACATATTGTTAGCATTTTAATGAATTGTTAAAAAGATTGATACAAAAATCGCTAAATAAGAAAACGTAAAACCCCAACTGTAAGCAATTGACCATTCATATTCCTGAATTTTAAATCCCTGTGTTTATCTGTGTCCAAGTTCCTGGTGCAGCTATTTTGAAAGCAGTGTCTATGATTTATTGCGGAAGCGCATTGTTGCCACCCAGGAAAAAAATAATAATTAATAAATACCAAATTATCTCCTAATTACGAGATAGCAACGATGTCATATGTGTGTATGAACAACCTGTTACATTTACAATGGCAGTACCTACAGGCTATCGAAGGGTTTGCTGGCACTGTGGGTTTAGTTTTCCCGACAATGTGCACGCTGAGAAATGCGCACGGACTGACTTTCTTCTCGCAATGAAAATGTTACCGTTTGTAGCTCATGTACACACAGATTTAACCATTAGCACACTCATATATATCTTGAATCAAGAACGAATGTGACCTAGAATCCATTGTACCGCTTCAAACTGAAAGTCAGATATTTAGTCTCAAAACTACATAACTCAGGATTTTTTTTTCCTTGATGGCAGCATTGGCATCTGTTATTTAGATTCAACCACTGAAGAGGTTGGTTTTGTGTTTTTAGCTATTGAACATAACTGGTAAGTTTAAGTCAGTTCTTGTAACTCTTTCTGCTCGAAAGCGCTGTATTAATACCTGTCTCCACAGGAAAGTTATTGCTGTTCCAAAACCAATGTACTGCAGCTTGTGGCCACGTGTTCCTGCTGTCAGCATGTGATACCATGTTCTTCCACCGCTAGAAATATTACTGCTCTAGTACAGTAGTAAAAGAGGAAACAAATGCAAACACCGTTTAGAAAAAACACACACGTCTCAGGCCTTAACCATGACAAGGATGGGATTTGAACCTAGACGAGCAGAGCACAATGGATTAGCAATCCAAAAAGTGACTCCTGTTTAATTTTCTTTTCGCTTGCTCGATTTGTAGTATGCTCCTCAATCCTTACAACCGATAAACAAAACGGCTTCATGTGCCACAGCATTCTGCTGCAGGTACGATTTGCACCGTGTATTGGGCGAACCCGAATGAAATATTTCAAATATGTGAAGAATTTCATGAAACCTGAAAAAAGATCACAGCCAATGTCAACAATTTAGAGCCTGTAGGTAGCTTCAACAGAACAAAACGATCTGAAGCCGCAATTCTTTCATAGAGTGTATTGTGATACTCTACGCTGTTGCTATTACTGCTACATCTGCTGCCGTTGCTTAAAACTCTACTCAGCGGGCAAGTAAAGTTGTACAAGGAATAGACTACTTTGAGCCATCCAAATTCCATTATGTGAATTTAAGCTTTTTTTTATTAATAATAGCATTAGTAATACAATGCGTGCTCAGGAACGTTACTTATTAGCTTATGAAGGAACAGTGTTTCGACAATTTGCGGTCTTCAAAAAGTAAACGCTGAAGTTTTTATACTTCCTTGTGAGCAGATCACCTTTGATTTAGAAAAGGAAAACGTACTCCCCTGTTGCTTTCATTGCAATATCTGAATCGAGACCCAAGCGCTAAGAAAGCTGAATAACGCAAAAGACATATTTCAGATTTTAATTTAGATACACATTTTCTAATGCAGCCTTCATTACAAGACAGTCTATTTATCGAAAGCGTGTTATGTAAAAAAGAGAAAAACGAAAATATATGGATGACAATATTTAAAAGATGAAGATTTTACTTTTGAGAAATTGTCATTTTATGTATCTAGACGCTTTTCAACCGCTGGTTTTGGAACTTTGCTGTGCTTCCTGCATAATTTTCAGTGTTATAAAGTGGGTGTAGAGGGAGCGATCACTGTAGAAAAGTTGATAGGTTGGAGCTGTTCAGACTACTCTTGTTATTTCGCAAATGCTTCCATCATTTTTCTTTCACGGTACGACGCGAGTGTGTACATGTGTTTGGTTTTCGTTTCACTGATTCTCATTGAAGATTTGGGAATTAACGACGAAAGAATCAGTTGCCTCGGAAAGCAGAAGATTTGGTTCACAACGATCTTGAAGACACGCCCATGTAGTGCAGCGTGTGATATTTGTACTATAAAAGACCAAGTGCTAAAAGTGATGTCTGCGTTTACCGTTTAGACTTTTCATCTCGGGTGCACTTTTAGAAAGCAAAGATAGAGCAGTTGTGTTGAATCACACTATGACAGCTGTTAGCAGAGTGGCGCAGCGGAAGCGTGCTGGGCCCATAACCCAGAGGTCGATGGATCAAAAACCTCCTCTGCTATACACACCGTCAGTTTAATGAAGTGAATTAGAACTGATTTTTTTCTCTCGTGTGTGTGCAAGCTTCACACTTACTGTATTCGTTAATCTTTACCAATAGCAGATGCCCAAATGTATCTTTGGTTGTTCTGAGATCCTTGATAGTTTTCTCAAATCCTTCAAATGAACATCCATATCAAAGCAATTATGTTTATATTTATTACAATTAAGGTACATATACAAAATATCAACGCACATTTGTATAATACTCATTTAATAATGATTGTCAAGTTCTCCAACAAATCTGTGTTCTAATTTTAAAATATTTTTGCTAAGGATACAACGGGTGTATAAATGAATTCTCCTGACAGCCAGTTGAAGATAAAATTCCACACGTGAAAATGGTTCTCTTGGACATTTACTGAGGTACTTAATTGTTTACTTGTAGTTCCAAGCGAGTAAAATGCAAATTTCAAGAGGGTTTGCAAAGAAATCCCATCAAGTTTAAGCAGAAATGATGGTTACAGCAGAACAATCTGAAGCACATCCCTGAGTGGGTTTGAACCACCAGCCCTTTGTTTAACAACTGCACAGAAACACACTCCTGTTGCTTTTTGCCATTCGCACATTTGTAGTTAAAATAAAATACTGACATTTTCCTGCCAGCCAGCAGTATTTCTCCTGCACTGACCATGAATAACCAATAACTTTATTTCATCTTTCGCAGGCTGTAATCTACAGAAAAGGAAATGAATACTTGTATTAAGCTAAATCAAGCCGAAGGAAATGCACTGCCGTTGTTTTTCTCCACTTTTCGTTAAAAGGAGAAAAATCACTGGCATTTTCCTGCGGTATTTCTTCGGTCCTGATAAGCAAGACTTGTATTTTATCTTTCATAAGTTGTTTGAATTTCTTGAAGTTCAGAAACAACTTGTTCCAGAAAAGAAATGAACACTTGCTTCAAAGTAAATCAAGACGTATGTCTCTCTCGCTGCGTGTGCTCTTATCTGTCCATCTCTCTCTCCTCTTCTCTCTGGCAGTCTGTGCAGAGTATCTGAAGGGGATGTAACACCACTTGGCAAAGAAGAAAAATTCTGGACAGAATAAAAAAAAAAACATTATTCTCTTCTTCATTATTCTCAGATTCACAGCTTAGACACACACTCAGACAGAAGCTCTACTCCGTACTGCTATCCTCACAATCCAGAACCAGAAGATATTCAGACGATCAGTGCTGCTACATGAACAATATCAGACAGAACAGCCTGTACTCAAGTCACATCTTCCCCTTTTCTCCTATCTCCCAGTCCTCTTAGAGACATAAAAGAGCTCCTGGTTCTCCTCTCTGTGAACTGGGCTCAGGGGTCACTGATCTGGCAGTTGTGGGCTCTGTTCCAGGGCAGAAGCAAGAAGCTTCTATTAACCCTTTCCAGGACTTCCAGCCCTTCAGTATTACTTTCTTTACTGTATATCAGCCTCCAAACATGTTTTTTTAAGTGTTTTATAACACAAGTGAGTGTGTAATTATATTAGTATTTATGTAATAAACACCAGTATTGACACTCTGATCAGTATATTGATTATTAGTAGCCAATGGGCCGATGGTCGTGACTACAATAGTGACCAGTTGACCAGTCTGTATCTCTGAGCAGTGCTCTGGTGATTCTACACCAGCCCTGGGATTCAGCTGTCTCACAGACAGACAGTCTTATAAATGTACAATTAGATGAAGTCTTGTAACAGTTATACAGTTAATTTAAATCATCAGACTATCTATAGAGCTGAGAGCTGGGTGGAAATAAAACCAGGATACACATTTTAACCTCCAGGAACATGAGTCTGATCCTCCTGGCTTCTATACTCTGATGATTCGTGTAAAACCCTTAAAAGCGCTTATTTCAGGGACTCGTGCTCGTTCTCTACTGCTCCACATGGGTACGCTTTGTAACGCATTAATCTGTGAAGTAAACTTTTTTTTTCTGTTTAATGAATTTCATTCCTCTGTTTGTCGCTCTCCTCCTCCAACTGTTAGAAATCGCCTCTCTTCACAGCCCGGTTTTTTGGGGGGGAGATGTTATATTTGTATGAAAAGCCCTCCGGGCTCCGGACAGAAGTCTCCTCCAGCAGAGACGCACTCTTTTTTTTTTATTAAACGTATAGAATTTACAAATATAACTACAACCAGAGGATCAGAAACAGGTACAAGAGAAGAAAACACAACAGAAAAAAAAAAATAACCACCAGAGATAATTAAGTAAATTATGTGATCAAATTGTATTTTTACATATATGTTTTCCTGGCTTTATTATTTCTCAATTATTTATAGAATTTAGTGTTTCAACATACATCCGTTTCCTGTATAAAATAAAAATCAGTACTCACTTTTTTACAAAACAAAAAAATCGCTTTTCTTTTTGCAACATTTCGAGTACCTCTGGCATTCCTGAAAAAGACACACAAAAGCAGCAGAGACGCACTCTGTCTGTCAGAATATCTAAAAAACAGTTAATTAATAATAATAATAATAATAATAATAATAATAATAATAATAATAATAATTATTGCTTACACTTATATAGCGCTTTTCTGGATACTCCACTCAAAGCGCTTTACAGGTAATGGTGACTCCCCTCCACCACCACCAATGTGCAGCATCCACCTGGATGATGCAATGGCAGCCATAGTGCACCAGAACACTCACCACACATCAGCTATCAGTGGGGAGGAGAGCAGAGTAATGAAGCCAATTCATAGATAGATAGGGTTAATAATGTTCAATCTGAAATTAAAAAATGATTATTCATATTATTATTTAGGTAACTGTATCCTAGAGCTAGAAAATGATATTTCTAGTTCATAAATGTATGTAAGTAACAGTTTGAATGCATTTTTCCAGTGTTTATAAATCATAAGAATGGTAACCACGGCGACAGGCACTCCGTCACTGCACGCGTCTAAGTGTCTCGCATTTGTCACAGAGTGAGGTGTGATGTCACAGGTCTCTGAGTGTTTGGTGTCTATAAGTGTGTGTCTGTGTGTCTGTGAGTATGTGTAGTGTCTGTTTCTGTGAATGCATGCCTGTGAATGTGTGTGTATGGTGTGTGTCTGTGAGTGTGTGGTGTCTGTCAGTGTGTAGTTTTATATTTGTAAGTGTATATGTTGGTATGTCTGTTAGTGTGTGTAGTGCCTGCGTCTATCTGAGTATTAATGATGATAGCATGTGTGAGTGTATATATGTGAGTGTGTAAGTGTCTGATTGTGTGTATAAATGTGTGATGTGTCTGTGAGTGTAAATGTGTGTGAGAGTGTAGGTGTACAGTATATCAGTGTGTGTGAATGTGTGTGTAGGTGGGCTTGGGTTCCACTGATGTGTCTGACAGAAGTGACCCATCAACAGGTGTTGAGTTCCAGAGCCGCTTGCAAATAAAAACACTTTCTAGAGTCATGACCAACATCCAGAGAGCTGTGAGTTCTGTTTTTATCAGTATTAGTAATAATGACAGAAGTAATTCCCACGCAAATGATTATTAACCAAGACAGACATCAGAAAATATCGCCTTTGCAATGATGTCACTCCTCTTCTTCATGAATTTTCTTTAATGACAGGACATTTCTGTGTCTGAGTGTCTGCTGCAAATAGTGCGACAAACCATTACTCTCCAATATTTTCTGGTGCGGTTATTTATCGCATACAAAATATTATTCTCATTAAGAATATTTTACCTGCAAAGTCACAGTGAAACTGCTATGGCGAATGAACTTTTTATGAGTGGAAAACATTCAGACTTAATGGCTCCAGGGGAGGGTTGAACTTATAACCTCAGCATGACTCCACTGTTCACAGCTGTATAAATAACACAGCCTGACTGATTGTGCCACTAGACCTGTGTAAGGCAGGCTTTTACACAGATTGTAAAACTGGCACAAATGCAGGGTGAAACATGGGGTTTTGGATGTGGATACATCTCCACATGGGGGAAAGGGATAGTAAAATATCAAGGAAAATATAAGAGAAGAAAATGAAATATATGTGCTCACTGCAAAGTAGGAAGAGGTGGTTAGACAAGCAAAACAGCTTTGCAAATAATGTGAAGCAACATTGTTTTGTGTCTATCTGCTCACGAATTTCACTTCATGTGCCTTAAGCTGTGCAATTTGTATGGTTGTTGAATGAGATTGGTTTCTTCAAAAGCCTGGTCAATTGCCAGTGGAGAGCTTGCCGGCGCACACCTTCATGAAGACTCCTTTAATTGTCAAAGTGCCTACTTTGCATAGAATAGTAGCACCAACATTAAGAGAAAGGATGAGAAGTGGCTTTTATCAAGCTATTGCAGTGTTTGTTTGACTGAGGATCCTTGTGTGCTGAACTGGCCTCTGAAGAAGTGTAGTGCAGTAAAGGAGAAGGTTTGTGTCACTCAAGACTGTCACAGAACAATACAATTACAATACTTTTATGAGAGTAAATATTACTGGTGAAACACAGTTTTTATAATGGTGAAAACAGGAGCACCTTCTCTATATTTTTGACTGAAATATTTAAACGACAAGAAATACTATCACTATGCAATTCATTAATGCAATTGAGCTCCTCTAAATGTTCTAGTCTGATGAAACAATGCATAGAATTAGGTGACAATATTGGAATTAATATCGGAAAGATAAAGTTTCAGCAACAAAAATGCGCTTGAAAATATTTTACAAAAAGAAACCTTACATTCACCTTAAACAACATTCACCCTCTACGTTAGCAGAGAACAGTAGGACAGATAGTTAGTGTCACTGGACACTACGTCACAGAGGCCAATCTCTTCTCCCTCATTATGCAGGCTTACCCGCTCATGATGAACTGTCCTCCAGTGATAGTCAACTGCCATCACCGACTCAGATTTCAGACTCAGTTCATGTACAATATTATACCTTAATTGTACCTGCCACTGCATTACAATAATTTGATCAAAACAACTGCTAAACAAACAATTATCAAATATTTCCTTTCTTCTTTTAGCAGATAAAAAAGAAGTATTTATTCCTTTCCTCTCCTACCAGTCTTTGCAAGCCACCCAGTTTTCTCTGAGCCAGTGTGAGGTATGAGGCAGTCAAGGCTAACGCAGCTGAGCACTCTAAAGAACTGCATTAAAGCTCCAGACTCTTTGGGGACGTAAGTCGGAATCCCACTGCTGCCAAATATCTCCAACTATCTGTGTTAAGAAGCACTTAATTTTTTCTTGTTACATCCCTGTGATTACAACTAATTTCAGACCAATACATTTAAATAACCACACTGATCTTACGGCATGGCTTTGTCTGGCAAAAAAATAACATGACACCTCCTTTCAAACACACATTTTCTACGGAGGGAAAAGGAGAACTCATGCCATTCAACCTTATAGCGTGATGTCATTTTCTCATGCTCATTTTTAGATGCTTGTGATCGAATCTATGATCCTTATGAGGGCGCTCACCCTCCATAAAGGTACCACAGATATAATGTGCCACGTTTTCAGAGAATCGCATTAAATACAGGTCAGAAGAAGGTGACAAAATGTCCGCTAGGCAGTTCAGCGATGTCAATGGTGTTCTCTGTTTTTTAGGTGTAGAGTGCCAGCTGTTACAACCAGGAACCACACAGTTTCAGGCATCAAAAAGACTTCCCCAAAACCCTGATCCTCTCCTTACTCCTATGATGGCATTCAGACATTTCCTGCAACAAAGCCATGATATGGTCTTCAACAACACACATGAAAAGCTTGTTCCCTACCCCTGCAATCCTTCTCAAAGAAGGACCAAGTGTGCTCAGTGTTAAATGCACTGTTCATTATTAATAATAATAATAAACTTTACTTTATATAACGCCTTTAATGGTGGCTTCTCAAAGCACTTTGCAGAATGATAACAATACAATGAAAAAATACACAAGATAAGCAGGATGAGAATACACAGTTAAAGGAGACAGTAGATGGTGGTACTAAATACAGTTGGAGCAAAGGGGTAAAGAATAGTTAATTAAAGGCTCTTCTAAAGAAGGAGGCTCTGAGTCTGGATTTGAAGGAATTTAGACAAGGTGACTCTCTGATATCCTTGGGGATAGAGATCCAGAGGTTGGGGGAATAACCGGAGAAGGCCCTGTCACCCGTAGAGTGTAGACGGGCTTGGGGGACAGATAGGAGACCAGAATTAGAAGAGCCAAGGTTGCGATTAGGGGAGTAGGGCAATAAGAGCTCAGACAGGTACTGAGGTGCCAAGCCATGGAGAGGCTCATAGGTGAGCATGAGGATTTTGAAGTCGACATGAAACTTGACAGGAAACCAGTGCAAGGACTACAGGATAGGAATAATGCGATCACCGACCACGTCCAGTGCTAATTTCTCCCTTGTGGCTGCTGGTTCATTTTCGACTGTCGACTCATAAGAAGTCCTCTATTTGACTTGATCAACACCAATCCCTAGAGGATTTTGAAAGGCTGAATCAAAATAACATGTGACTCTGGGGGGACTCCAACCCACAGCCTTTGAATGACTTCATTCTATTAACATCTAGAAGTCCAACACGCCCTCCATTGCACCACAGAGCCAACACTTGTGCTAAAACATAAAACACCTGCAGAAAGCTGTAACACATGCATATCCTTTCATCCTTAATTTTACTATCAGTGACATATTTAGCCAATGTCCACCTGGAATTTCCTCCCCCTTAAACATTTGTTATATCTCTGCAGCAGAACATAGCAGGAGCCTGGTTCAGGTCTTAAATTGAAGCTAACCCCTTGGCTTTGAATGTGAATAGTCAAATTTCTTATATTTCTTAATGGAAGGCAAGAGAGCGCTGCGCACTGAGCTGAAAGCTGTGTGAGCTCCTAACTGGGTGTCCTGTGCTGTTACATGCGCTCTCATGTAGACTATCTACTGTACCTGCAGCCCAGTGACAATAACACCTTGAACTTGTTTCACATTTGAAAGAAAATGCTAAAGAGCCTGAAAAGATTGAACATTTAAAATATCCATGGCACAATTTGAAAAATTGAAGGACAATACATCAACTGTTTTGGGCGTTCACAAAAGCCTCAAAAACACAGCTACCCAAAAAGGTACTTAAAACCTGGACCCCCATATTGGAAATCTGATGCTTTACTGACTAAGATAAAGACACGACCTGCTAAGCGCTCTTCATAGTTCATAGTTTCTAAAATATTGTTCTTACTTTCTTACTATTGATAGACGATGTATTTAATTTGATAAAAATAACGATTACAAACATTTTGAGATAAGCTGTTTATATGCATGCTCTATTGAAGAAAAAGTTAAGTGTCTTGTGATGTGTGTGCACATTTCTCAAAAATTAAAAGACATCATCTGAACTGTTTTTTTCTACTTTAAATGCTTTCCTACTTCCTACTTTCCATTGATATTAACACTAGTCCTGATGATTGATCGCTGGGATTTGGAACCAGGACCTCCCGTTAACTAGACAGGTGCTTTAACTTACTAAGCCATGGTGCCAGCAGAATGCTCCTCTTTTACAGCCATTTGAACACACCGCTCTGAGACATCTGCGTTCAGTAAGCGCTGAGTCTGCTGGCTGAGCAAGTTGCCTCCTTTACACACAATAGCAGCCCCGACACTAAAAGAAACAAAGAGAAATAGCTTTTTTGGGCACTTTTCATGTCCAATGCGCTTGACATATCCTAAGGGTGACAGAGTTCTTTTACGACACTACTTTTTCTTTTTTTCTTCTTTCTGTTCTGTTTGATAAAAAAAGAGAAATTTTTCATGGTGAAAACGTGCACCAGTGTTTAGAAGAAGTGATTAAACATGATACGTGACCCAATACAACTACAAGAGAGAAGTAGAGTGAAAGATTTGATCATTTCATGGCGTTGTGGAAGAAACAGTCTTTTCTTTTAATTCTAAATCAATCAGAACTTCAGAGCGACACATAAACCCTTTGTCTGTTTTAAAGAGATGATATTTTAAAACTGATAAGAATTTAGAAAACACATTTTTCTCACTTAGAATTTCATTTTAGATGGGGTGATGTATTAAGCCTGTAAAACAAAAGTGGTGTGAAACTTCTTAACTTCCATTCTCGGATGAAACTCTCTTTAAAGTCAGACGTGATGTTTCCCAGATGTGCAGAGTGACTTTATCATTTTCAACAGTATTCGCTGCATGAGCTCCTCACCGCATGTCCTGCACTGCTCTGTTATTTCATTAAGATTATCTATGTGGTGTACAGATAGAACTCAACTGCATGTTGAGAATTCCAGGTTCAGCACCAGCAGAACCTGAAAGATTATTGCCTGACCTCGACATGATTTGAACACAAAACCTTCTGATTGGGAGTCAGACGTGGTACCGTTGCACCACAAGGTCACAAACTGCACTCCTTTTAATTCCCCAAAGAAGAAAAATCAGCATCCTGAAAAATATTTTTTTAATGTATATTCTCTCCTGTGAATAGTGCCGCTCTTCCGAAGAGAGTTCCTTCTTCCCAGACCACAGACTGTACTTCCTGCACAGCACTCACACAGAGAGTAGATACACCATCTCCACTATTGTCCTTATGAAATTCACATCTTTACCTCTTCCAGGAGGAGACAATTAACAGAGAATCATCTCTCCATTAAGCAAATAACACAAAACACTGTTTACCTGTCAAGACGGAAAACCAAGCTGCTCCAGGTGAGGCTTAAACTCACAACCTCGGCATGACTCCATTGATTACAGTATGTCAGTTTACATGGCATGAACCAAGAAGTTAAGGTGGTGTTTTTGATAACAGATCCAGGGACACTGTTTGTTCTTCTTTTCAACTTGATGAAATTAGGTGGAAATTCACCAAGTTTGTCATTTTCAATGTTTGGTGCATGGATGTATGGAGGTAAGTGATACTGATCAGGTTCTGCTGCTGCTGCTGTCGAACCCCCAACCTGCAGCCCTCACCATACTGTCCAAGCCTGGGGACCTTACATGTCCATCCCTTCTCGTCAAAACTTGTGTTTTCACAGCGTTCCCTTCAGAAATCACAGAATGGAATGAAATAAACCTGCAAATCTCAGCCACTCTTGGTTCTTTTCCTTGAATCTCCAGAAATTCATCGAGTGTATCAATTTCACTGAGACCGAGAAGTGTAAAGCTCTACTTGAGTCTTTGTGGCTCAGCTGTTAACTGAAGGGGTGGTGGTTTGAATCCTCCCAGGGACTCTGTGAGCCTTTTAATGAACACACCCTCCTCACTTCATTTCTCCAAGACTGGTCCTGTACCACAATCAAATACAGAGTCCACGGGGGGCAATAGGTTTGCAAATATTGCTCACTGTGTATATAATGAAGAAACAGAGGTAAATTTCTCATCTGAATGTTGCAGAGCGTAACGCAGCTCATAACAACAGCTGGGGTTTGATCCCTGCACAGGCTATTAGTTGAAAAGACATTATAAATGATGTGTAAGAGATTTATCCAGCTGGCTTGTATGTTTCACACTAAAGTGAGGTCTTGAAACCAAAATCATTAGAAATATGGAAAACAACCATGGTGCTGTCAAGACCACCAGCCTGCAGAGATCAACACGTAAGCGAGCTAATCAGTACCAGCAGCGGATTACTATTGACAAGTGCCGCTGCACGAGTTAACACACCTGCAATTGCTCTACCGTGCGGCACACCGGGTTATTTATACCATTCTAATCTACTTCCCGTTGCTCGGTATTGAGTTCTCTACTTGTTGCTCTGCCTAGCGTTTCCTTCCCTTTTGCCTTCCTGGAATTCTGTCTACCCTTTTGCCTTCGGACTTCGGATCTCGTCTCGCCCCTTGGATTGTTTGTTATCTGTGCCTATTTCGGATTTGACCCTGCAGCTCTCTTTTCGACCAAGATTCTGTCTCACATTTTGGATTGTTCGCCACCAGTGCCTTTACCGGATCTCGACCTACCTTCGCCTTCGGACTACGACTCAGCTCCTGGTTTTGCTCTGTACGCTTACTTACCTCCCTACGACTCCTGCATCTGCATTGGATCCTTTTCACCTCTACAGAGCAGCGTTACAGATGCATCGAGAAGGAAAGCCGTTTTATACTGACGTTACTCCTTTCACTTTAATCCACATTGTGAAGACAACTGCACCCTATCAAAGGAAAATGTTGCACAAAAGTTGGAAAGCACACTCCGAATCCATCCATATATTTGATTTCTGTGATCCGTTCAAGGCAGCTTGGCGCTTCACAAGCAAAGCAGTTCAGGGAAGAAACGTAGTTTCCTGAACTACTGGTGCATTCAGCACACCATTTGTTTTCAATTGTCAGGATGTCTGAGTGGTCCTGACCAGCTCTAGCCAGAAAAGCCGCACTGCGCACGTGAACAGGGGAATGAGCGAGCGAGCGGGGATAAGGCGCCTCCTACGCTTTGTAGCGGTGAGGCTTATTAATAAGGCAGAATTAAGTGTTTCTGAGCTTTCCCAAATTAGGCCTAATTTCTCTGTTCATCTCTGTGGTGCAGCCACAGAGAAAGAATACATGCAAGCTGATTTAAGATGTTTTCTTGTGATAAGAAACAAGCTCCCAAAGGGGGATGCACTTAGCTAAGCCTGGCTATCATGATCAATGGTCATCCATTGGCGCCTATCTGTCTAGGGAGTGCGAGTTGGACATCTGGATTGCATTCCTAAGTGTCAGGAGTAAGTGACTCATATCTCACCTTGATCAACCAATCAGGGACTGGTAGGGCCGAGTAACCCACGTGGGACTCTGATGCCCATGGAACTTTCAGCCAATCAATGAGCTGAAGTTCCTCCAGGTAAAAACAGGCAACACAGAGATTCAACAAGATTCAGAAGGGATTCTGGAGAGGATTCTGTGGACTGTTCTAAAGGGAATTCAAAGGAGAATTCCAGGGCAGGACGGCCCAGGAGCAGAAGGCTCCCAAGGGCAGGACATCCTCGCAGCGCGCCTCCTGACCATCCTGAGACTCAGCCCGGACAACCACGGAACGGCCAGTGTGTCCGAGTGCCAGAACTTTCCTTTGTTCTAAGAGTCTAGAGTGGAGGTTGCCAGAGAGTAACCAGCAGCAGGCCTCGTGAACAGGTCGGAACTGTGGACAGCTGAATCACTATTCAGAACTAGCTCTTCATTAGGAACGAACCGGTCCTCTTCCTGACTTGCTGGGACCCACAGTCATCTTTTCTCCTGTGCACAAACTTTGCTAGTTAAAGCCAACACTAACTAGCCGGTCAGTGAGCATCAGCAGCGCACCGTCGCAAGCCGCACAGCACAGCCTGGCACCGAGCCAGAGAGCGCGGATTGGCCTGCAACTGTTTCTTTGTGCCCGCAGGTGATCTGAATCCCAAAGATTGGATGAGTATTCAACTTCAATGCATTACAGCTCAAGAATTCAATTGTTATCCCAACCAGTTGATATCAATTTAATTCTTAAGAGTTATGTACTTGTTTCGAGTATCTAATGTAGAAGTTATAACCAAGTTCATTTATGAAACGGTCTTAATGAATGATATACTGAACGTATGTCCTCTTGATATATGTAACACTTCGTAACTGATTGAATATATATCTTTTGTATTTTGATAACCCTCTCGATAAGATCTGTTAGTTTAAGGCATATTCTATGTATTAATAAATGTATCCTCGTGTATTAGTACCTGTGTGTGCGCGTTGTTTGAGTTATGTCGCATGGTTGGATTCTAAAGCCACCAAAAGAATCAACTTTGTGATTTACTGCTACAATTAATAATTGTCTCAGTAAATGCCCAAACCCTACAGAACTGGTGCCTTCAGAGAGCCACTATGATTACATATTTGGCGTCCCTGAACCGGTTTTCCCTATAGCTTAAATGATTACAGCACCTGGTATTCCCAGGCAGTCTCTCATCCAAGTACTAACCAGGCCCATGCCTGCTTAGCTACCGAAATCAGATGAGATCAGGCATGCTCAAGGGGGTGTGGCCGTAAGCAAAAGCTGGGCTCACTGGCACCCTTCTTATTGAGAGGACAGCTGCATCACTTCTTTTACGACGCTGCTTTTTTTGATTGTTTTGTGATCTTTTGCGATCTACTGGGTTGATTGCATACTTGATCTTGTGGTTTTCTGTGGTAGAACTGTGATTTCATACTTAAAAATAATACTCTTTAAGTTTAACGATGGTTGCTAAAAGGTCTGAATTTGAGTCGCTATTAAGCCCTCTCTCTAGCAGCGACAAGTCAGACCATGATCTCCTCCATATCTCCATATCTCTGTCAGCGGAGAAGCTAGAAGAATAAACCTCCATTCTCTGAGAGAGCTAGCGAAGGACATAGAGAGATTTGACCCTGCAGTGTCAGAGAATAATATTGAGAGTTATATTCAGGACCTCAGGTATACCCTGCAGTACCTGCCAAATGCCACAGAACAGGAGAAAGTGTTTCTGGTCAGGAAAACTACCAGCAGAGCTGTACATGAGTGGATGGCTAGGCAGATGAAAGAAGTCTGTAATGATTTTGAGGAGCTGTGTCAAGAACTTATCGAGGAATACAGTGCGTTTATTGACCCGACTGCCGCGATAGCCGCCGCCCTTAACATTAAGCACGAGAGAGCAGAGTCCCCTCGCGAATATATGATGTCCAAAGTCGCTCTGAGCAAAAAGCTGCTAAAGCGACTGTTTTCGCAGTCAGAGCCAGCAGGGTTAACTCCCTCCTGCTCGAAGGAGCACAGGCTCCTGAGCTGGCTAAGCCCCGTTCCAAAGCATGCACACAGAACCGCACCCAGCGTCCTAAGTGCCATGAGAACACCCGGGGAGGGAAAGGGCTAGAAAAGGCTGAACAAAAGGATTCAGTAGCCGCTCGCCTGGCCAGGCTTGGACAAGCTTTATTAGGACAGGGACAAACGCTCCCCAAGGCTGCCGGAAGCGTGAATGAGCTGATACTCTCCACTGAGGAGGCGGAGACCCGCCCCCTCTCCCTCCCTCAGTCTATCTGATTGAGCGGAAGGGTTCCTGCCTGGATGAGGTCAGCCACTCCCAAGTGAGTGCTAACTCCACCCCTGAAGTCACAGAGCAGGCAGTAAAACAGAGAGGAAAAGCAAGAGCTTTTACCTCAAGACTGCCATGGGAGATGTCTTACACAGTTCAAATGGGCAGAAAAAAAAGGGCATGCGACTCAGAGAGGAACTTTTGGTGGATCACCAGAAAGGCAAAGTGTGGAAACAGGTCAAGGCTCCTAAGCCTTCTGTACGGAAGGAAAGGGGGGCCAAGAGGCAGACTGTGCTCAAACAGTGCCCACCGAACACAGAAGCCCATATGAAGATTCCTTCTGTTCACTCTGGACAAGAAATAAAAATATTTTATAATAAAACTTTAAAGTTATCCGTATAATGGACCTCTAACCATATACGTATAATAGACCTCTAAAGTTATCCGTATAATAGACCTCTAACCATATACGTATAGTAGTCCTCTAAAGTTATCCGTATAATAGTCGTCTAAAGTTATCCGGAACTCCAACCATATATGTATAATAGTCCTCTAAATTTATCCGTATAATAGAACTCCAACCATTTACGTATAATGAACATCTAATCATAGATGTATAATTGACGTATAACAATAGGCGTATATTAGAATTTCATTCAAGATGATTTGCCGACCACATTTAGACGTCTAAGGTATGCGTTTAATAGATTAGAAATTATACGTCTTTTGCCCACTGGGAATGGCAAGATCGTATTTGGAGTCCAGCATTTCTCATTTCTTATGCAGAGCCGTCGACTCGGAAAGCACTGCTGAGCACAATAAGGAATTGTGGCTTCAGATCGCTGTAACTTAGAGCTGCCTTGGTCTGTTCATGCTGCCTACACGCTTTGAATTGCTGGCATTTTCTGCAAGCGTTCCATTCTGAGGTTTCATGAAATTCCTTATATTTGAGACAACACTAAAATATTTCATTTGGGTTACCTAATACATACAGTAGTGCAAACTGTATCTGCATGGGAATCCTTTGGCTTATGAAGCCGTTTGTTATTCTGTTGTGAGGTGTGAGGGGCAGAATGCAAATCGAGTTGATGAATAGAAAATGAAACAGGAGTCACTTCTTGAGCTACGAATTCCAAAAAGTATGAAAACCCATGGATTTTAACAGTGCACAATACTCTGCAAATTGCAATGAGTTGCTTGCTTACTTCTGCTGCTTTTACAGTCATTCACTGTCAGCAAGCACTGGAACAATTCAAGAGAGGTAGAAACAGAAGCTGTCAGGAGTGGGAGTTGAACCCACCTCTCCATTTGGAGACCAGAACACCCAAGCCAGCTAGAAAGACACACATCCTTGAGCTTGGCACCTTAGACCACTCGGCCATCCTGACAAGTGAGAAGAAAAGGTGTGCTGAATGCACCAGTAGTTGACTAAACTGAATTTCTCCTCTGAAATGATTTGCTTGTGAAGAGCCAAGTTGCCTTGAACGGATCTTAGAAATCAAATATACGGATGGATTCAGAGTGTGCTTTCCAAAGTTTGTGTAACATTTTCCTTTGCTAGGGCGCAGCTGTCTTGCCAATCTTGATTACCTAAAACCGGGTCCCATCAGTGTAAAACAGCTTTTCTTCCTGGGGGACAAAGGTTGTTTTCAATATTTCTAATTTTGGTTTCAAGATCGCAATTTAGTGTGATTTTAAGAAATTATTTAACATCATACGTGATCTAATTTTCCGGAGCAAATACATTTTTCTATTGTAATCTCTTGTGAATGTGTGCATAGGCTTCATGGTTTCAATATAAGACTATAAAATGTCTTCTTTGTATTATTCTGTATTAATTTGTGAAAAGACAATAAAGTTCTTAACAAATCCCATATATTTGATTTTTGCATTCTGTTAAGGCTGTAACAGATAACTTTGCACTACAATTTTGAGACAGAGTAACAAGTAGAGACGTTTTGCAAGTTACTTGTCGAGCTAGATAAAATAACATGGCGGTGAATAAGGAAGGCACAGTAGGTTTAGAAGACCGACAACTTAGCTCTTGGCCACCACCCCATTGCATTCAAAGTCTCAGCCTACTATACTATGTTGAATCAATGCTAGTAATATTTCTGTTGTAATAGTGGAGAGCTGGTGACCCTTAAGTTCAAGATTGTGGATTCAAGGGTTGTTTTTGTCCTTTCTGATCCTTCTAAGCTTTTAGTTGGACAGTGCAAGCAGGATGTGATAGTGTACAGTGATCCCGAGTGCCTTGTGACCTTTGCCTGATTCAGCTTTCGTTCCATTTTGAGCCTCATTTCAGATATTGCTCTGAAAGCATCGGGCGAGCAAGAGTGTGTCTGAATCAAGGAAGATCTGCTCACAAGTAAGTATTAAATACTTCAGCGTTTACTGTTCGAATACCACACTTTGTTAAAACACGGCTGCTTTTTAAGCTAATGGGTAGCGGTTTTTGAGCACGCATTGTATAGTTAATGCTGTTATTAATAAAACCTTAAATTCGAATAATGGAATTTTGACGGCGCAAAGTAGTCTAGCCCCTGTACAACTGTACATGCCCGCTGATTAGAACTTAAAACTACAGTAGCAGGAGTAGCAATAATGGCAGGAACGAGTTCAGCATTTCTCATGTCTTCTGCAGAGCCATCTTATTGGAATGCACTGCCCGAGATAAAAGAGGACTTGTGGCTTCGTTTTTACAGACTGCTGTGTTGCTCTGTTCATGCAGACTACACGCTTTAAATTTATGACATTTAGTCGATTTTCCAGGTTTTTTTTTAATTCCTCGCATTTGACCAGGCACTAACATATTCCGTTCAGGTTCACCGAATACATCGTGGAACCGGTATTGTGCTGACTCCACCCCTGAAGTCACAGAGCAGGCAGTAAAACACAGAGGAAAAGCAGGAAGCTTTTACCTCAAGGCTGCCATGGGAGATGTCTTACCCAGTGAGACACTGATTGACACTGAGGTTGAAAGGTGTTTGATGTCACACGGCAAGCTCAAACGGGTAGAAAAAAAAAAGGGCATGCGACTCAGAGAGGAACCTTTGGTGGATCACCAGAAAGGCAAGGTGTGGAAACAGGTCAAGGCTCCTAAGCCTTCTGTACAGAAGGAAAGGGGGGCCAAGAGGCAGACTGTGCTCACACAGTGCCCACCGAACACAGAAGCCTATGTGGAGATTCCTTCTGCTCCCTCTGGACAAGAAATAAAAATATTTCCTTGTTCCCCGGATATACAGGGAAGTCGTGTCCCAGCCAAGGTCCCAACAGCCTCCCTGCCACAGGAGCGGTGCTCCAAGCAGCCGCCTGATCCACCAGGTAAAGCACACACCTTTTACATCCCTAAAGGAGCAGATCTCCCCACCTGGCGAGGAAAAGGAGCTTTCCCTGTGCACCCTGGCACCCAAGAGGGGTCAGGAACACCACCCTGCAGTGGTGGAAGGGATCCAGATGGCAGGAGAGCAGGTTGGTGATGTAGCCCTCACCCTTAGCCCTGAGAGGTCCTCTATTAGTGAGGATCTGCTTGAGCAGCTGTCACGGGGCCACCACCAAGTGCCCCTGGTGCAACATTCACAGGTTAGACAGGAGGTCCAGCTGGACACTGAGACTACTGCGCTGTGGACACACCCGTTCCCAGATGCCGATTCCCTCTGCTGTGACCCAGGGAACCTGCACCCAGGTAACATTATTTCTCACAACTACCAGGTAGTGAGGTAGACTGACCTGAATGTCCCTGCCTCAACGGCAGGGTTGCCAACACACCCAGTCCCCCAGGAAGGGACAGGGAATGAAAGCCGAGCCGGTTTTCTTACAGCCACCAGCTCAGTTTGTCAGTCTGAGTCTGACCAACAGTGGTTCAGCCAGACTGGAGCTGGATGGTCAAGTCACCCGCCTGCCAGTGCAGGACATAGCAAAGAGGGGTGTCAGAATCACCGCCTGCACTGACATGGGCCTGGTGGGTGATAGTAAGTTCAAAGACAGTGAACTAGCTATCCCAGTGCTGGGGCAGCTCCCTGAACCCCAAGCGAGGGAAGGGGGGAGCGAGCAGGTGTCCTACACCCACGCCCAGTGAATGATTGTAAACATGCCGATAGAGGGATTCCTCAATCAGGAAGTGTGCAGGGTGGACCTGAACAGTGAGAATGGGGTAA
The DNA here is from genome assembly GCF_059453375.1 of Lepisosteus platostomus. Lineage (NCBI taxonomy): Eukaryota > Metazoa > Chordata > Actinopteri > Semionotiformes > Lepisosteidae > Lepisosteus > Lepisosteus platostomus. The sequence goes on along the minus strand of NC_142615.1, from coordinate 31,382,437 downwards.
CAATCCCAGATCACTCAGGTGCTCCAGATGACCACTCAGCCGAGGGTCAGGCATGCTCCACTGCTGCACCGCCCCCTGCAGGGTTCCTAGAGCACAGGCATGAACAAATAGAAAAAAACCTTATCCCCCAACCAGTGGACATGATTGCCAGTGTTATACAGTGGGTTTATGCTTGTGTGCAACAGGCCAGAATGTTGACACAAGACCTGTTAAGGGAGTTTAGTGCCACTGTAGCCAGTCTAACCATGGCACAATTCCCAAACCCACTTGATTCCACTCTTTTAACCCCAGTTAACCCCATCGTTCATAGCTCACCCAGACGGCAATCCAAGATTGAATTTGGTTCCAAATCTTGAGATGGGTATGGCTACCAAAGCTATCCATTGGCTGTGTCTAAACGATTCACCAATGAAGGGTGTAAAGCTACTAATGGGCAGAGGGAGGTTAATGAACCCCATGAAGAGCAGGTGAGAAGTAAAAGGCTGGTCAGCACACCACATTTAACTGACACTATGACTTGTGACAGGCATGATACAGCTACCGCAATGCAGCTACCTAACCAAATAGTTTTCCTGCAAGTTCCCGAGGAGGCCATAGTACAGCTTGGTGACTTAACACTGTACTGTCTAGAACCAGACAACATAAGACCAAATTTGAGGTCGTGGATGCCTTCAGGTGCCACACTATTGAATTGGATAGAAATCCAAGAAACAGTAAGCCCTGAAGAGGTACAGGTAGTTGAGTTTGCTTTAATGGAACAAACCTCCAAACCACCCTAGCAGATACCCAACACAGGTGTCGTGGGTCATCAGGGGGGCTGGGAACAGGAACAAGATGTACTCTGGGTAGCATGAATGAGTCAAAGGTAGCATGTCAAAAGAAAGGAAGTGACTTCTCCCCAAATATCTACTACAGAGGTATCAGATATTGACAGTAAACTTCCTGATGTGTAATGCCTAGACTGAGACGATGTCTCCTACCGTGTTTATACATACAGTACTCCAGATGTTCTTCATCCTGTTTGTTCCCAATGCTGGTTCCGGTATGAATTCTCGAGGAGTAATGTGGACATTTAAGGTTAATGTTCTAATGACAAGGGACATCACTTAACTCTGTTTTGTTTTGAAGGCAACAACGCCTCAGGACCTCGTGACCTTCAAAAAGGGGGGATATGTAGCGGCAATGCTTGTTAATAAGACAGAATCAAGTGTTTCTGTGCTTTCCCAAATGAGGCCTCATCTCTCTGTTCATCTCTGTGGTGCAGCCACAGAGAAACTATTCATGCAGGCTGATTTAAAGATGTTTTCTTTTGATAAGGGACAGCTCCCAAAGGGGGATGCACTTAGCTAAGCCTGGCTATCATGATCAATGGTCATCCATTGGTGCATATCTGTCTAGGGAGTGCCAGATGGACATCTGGACTGCATTCCTAAGTGTCAGGAGTAAGTGACTCATATCTCACCTTGATCAACCAATCAGGGACTGGTAGGGCCGAGTAACCCACGTGGGACTCTGATGCCCCTGGAACTTTCAGCCAATCAACGAGCTGAAGTTCCTCCAGGTAAAAACAGGCAACACAGAGGGCCTGAGAGAGGATTCTGTGGACTTTTCTAAAGGGAATTCAAAGGAGAGTTCCAGGGCAGGACGGCCCAGGAGCAGAAGGCTCCCAAGGGCAGGACATTCTCGCAGAGCGCCTCCTGACCATCCTGAGACACAGCCCGGACAACCACGGAACGGCCAGTGTGTCGGAGTGCCAGAACTTTCCTTCGTTCTAAGAGTCTAGAGTGGAGGTTGCCAGAGAGTAACCAGAGGATCCACCCGAGGTTAGCACCAGCAGCAAGCCTCGTGAACAGGTCGTAACTGTGGACAGCTGAATCACTATTCAGAACTAGCTCTTCAACAGGAACGAACCAGTCCTCTTCCTGACTTGCTGGGACCCACAGTCATCTTTTCTCCTGTGCACAAACTTTGCTAGTTAAAGCCAACACTAACTAGCAGGCCAGTGAGCATCTGCAGCGCACCGTCGCAAACTGCACAGCAAAGACTGGCACCGAGCCAGAGAGCGCGGATTGGACAGCAACAAGCCTGCAACTGTTTCTTTGTGCCCGCAGGAGATCTGAATCCCCAAAGATTGGATGAGTATTCAACTTCACTGCATTACTGCTCGAGAATTCAATTGTTATCCCAACCAGTTGATATCAATTTAATTCCTAAGAGTTATGTACTTGTTTTGAGTATCTAATGTAGAAGTTATAACTAAGGTCATTTACGAAACGGTCTAAATGAATGATATACTGAACGTATGTCCTCTTGATATATGTAACACTTTGTAACTGACTGAATATATACCTTTTGTTTTCTGATAACCCTCTCGATAAGATCTGTTAGGTTTACATGCATATTCTATGTATTAATAAATGTATCCTCGTGTATTAGCACCTGTGTGTGTGCGTTGTTTGAGTGATATCGCAGGTTGGATTCTAAAGCCACAAAATAATCGATTTTGTGATTTACTGCTACAATTTAAAATTCTCCCAGTAAATGCCCAAACCCTACAGAACTGGTGCCTTCAGAGAGCACAATACAGGTCCATACGACATTGCTTTACACAAAGAGTGGCGGGGTGGGATGTCAAGGCCTGATAAGACTGCTTTATGCAGAGAGTGGAGGGGTGGGTGTCAGGGCCACACGACACTTCTTTACGCAGAGAGTGGCAGGGGTGGGATGTCAGGGCCTGACGATACTGCTTTACGCAGATAGTGCCGATGGTGGGATGGCAGGGCATGAAGACACTGCTTTACGCAGACAGTGGAGGGGTGGGTGTCAGGGCCATATGACAATTCTTTACGCAGAGAGTGGAGGGATTGGTGTCAGGGCCATACGAAAGTGCTTAACACAGTGAGTGGCGAGGTTGGGATATCAGGGCCATATGACAGTGCTTTACGCAGAGAGTGGAGGGGGTGGGATGTCAGGGCCTGACAACACTGCTTAACGCAGAGAGTGGAGGGGTGGGTGTCAGGACCATATGACACTTCTTTAGGCAGAGAGTGGCAGGGGTGGGATGTCAGGGCTTGACGACACTGTTTTATGCAGAGAGTGGAGGGGTTGGTGTCAGGGCCATACGACAGGGGTTAACGCAGAGAGTGGCAGGGGTGGGATGTCAGGGCTTGACGAAACTGCTTTATGCAGAGTGGCGGGGGTGGGATGTCAGGGCCATACGACACTTCTTTACGTAGAGAGTGAGAGGGGTAGGATGTCCGGTCCTGACAATACTGCTTGAAGCAGAGTGTGGAGGGGGTGGGATGTCAGGGCTTGACGACACTTCTTTATGCAGAGAGTGGAGGGGTGGTTGTCAGGGCTTGACGACATTGCTTTATGCAGAGAGTGGGGGAGTGGGTGTCAGGGCCACACGAAAGTACTTAATGCAGTGAGAGGCGAGGCTTGGATGTTCGGGCCTGACAACACTCCTTAACGCAGAGAGTGGAGGAGTGGGTGTCAGGGCCATTTGACAGTGCTTTAGGCAGAGAGTGGCGGGGGTAGGATGTCAGGGCTTGACCATACTGCTTTATGCAGAGAGTGGCGGGGGTGGGATGTCAGGGCCTGACGACACTGATTTATGCAGAGAGTGGCAGGGGTGGGTCTCAGGGCCATACGACACATCTTTAGGCAGAGAGTGGCGGGGGTGGGATGTCAGGGCCTGATCATACTTCTTTACCCAGAGAGTGGCGGGGGTGGGATGTCAGGGACTGATGATACTGCTTTACGCAGATAGTGGCTGTGGTGGGTGTTAGGGACATCCGACAGTGCTTTACGCACAGAGTGGCAGGGGTGGGATGTCAGGGCCTGACAACACTGCTTAACGCAGAGAGTGGAGGGATGGGTCTCAGGGCCATTGACACTTCTTTAGGCAGAGAGTGGCGGGGGTGGGATGTCAGGGCCTGACGATACTGGTATACGCAGAGAGTGGAAGGGGTTGGATGTTAGGGCCAAACGACAGTGCTTTACGCACAGAGTGGCAGGGGTGGGATGTCAGGGCCTGACAACGCTGCTTAACGCAGAGAGTGGAGGGATGGGTCTCAGGGCCATTGACACTTCTTTAGGCAGAGAGTGGCGGGGGTGGGATCTCAGGGCCTGATGAGACTTCTTTATGCAGAGAGTGGAAGGGTGGGTGTCAGGGCCATACGACAGAGGTTAACGCAGAGAGTGGAGGGGGTGGGATGTCAGGGCCTGACGATAGTGCTTTACACAGAGAGTGGCGGGGGTGGGATGTCAGGGCATGAAGACACTGCTTTATGTAGAGAATAGAGGGGTGGGTGTCAGGGCCATACGACAGGGGTTAACGCAGAGAGTGGCAGGGGTGGGATGTCAGAGCCTGACAGCACTGCTTAACGCAGAGAGTGGAGGGGTGGGTGTCAGGGCCATACGACAGGGGTTAACGCAGAGAGTGGCGGGGGTTAGATGTCAGGGCCTGACGATACTGCTTTACGCAGAGAGTGGCAGGGGTGGGATGTCAGGATATGAAGACACTGCTTTATGTAGAGAATGGAGGGGTGGGTGTCAGGGCCATACGACAATTCTTTACGGAGAGAGTGGCGGGTTTGGGATGTCAAAGCCTGACAGCACTGCTTAACGCAGAGAGTGGAGGGGTGGTCGGCAGGGCTGTATGACACTTCTTTAGGCAGGGAGTGGCAGGGGTGGGATGTCAGAGCCTGACGATAGTGCTTTACGGAGAGTGTGGCGGGGGTTGGATGTCAGGGCCATGCGACAATGCTTTACACAGAGAGTGGCGGGGGTAGGATGTCAGGGCCTGATGAGACTGCTTTATGCAGAGATTGGAGGGGTGGGTGTCAGGGCCATACAACACTTCTTTACATAGACAGTAGTGGGGGTGGGATCTCAGAGCCTAAGAACACTGCTTAACGTAGAGAGTGGAGGGGGGGGTGTCAGGGCCATAATGACAGTGCTTTACGCAGAGAGTGGTGGGGGTGGGATGTGAGGGCCTGATGAGACTCCTTTATGCAGAGAGTGCAGGGGTGGGTGTCAGGGCCATACGACTCTTCTTTATGCAGAGTGTGGAGGGATGGGTGTCAGGGCTTGAAGACACTTCTTTACGCAGAGAGTGACAGGGGTGGGATTTCAGGGCCTGACGATACTGCTTTACGCAGAGAATGGCGGTGGTTGGATGTCAGGGCCATACGACAGTGATTTACGCAGAGAGTGGAGGGGGAGGGATGTCAGGGCCTGACGACACTGATTTATGCAGAGAGTGGCAGGGGTGGGTCTCAGGGCCATACGACACATCTTTAGGCAGAGAGTGGCAGGGGTGGGATGTCAGGGCCTGATCATACTTCTTTACGCAGATAGTGGCGGGGGTGGGTGCTAGGGACATCCGACAATTCTTTACGCAGAGAGTGGAGGGATTGGTGTCAGGCCCATACGACAGTGCTTAACGCAGTGAGTGGAGGGATGGGTCTCAGGGCAATTGACACTTCTTTAGGCAGAGAGTGGCGGGGGTGGGATGTCAGGGCCTGACGATACTGGTATACGCAGAGAGTGGCAGGGGTGGGTCTCAGGGCCATACGACACATCTTTAGGCAGAGAGTGGCGGGGGTGGGATGTCAGGGCCTGACGATACTGATATACGCAGAGAGTGGAAGGGGTTGGATGTTAGGGCCATACGACAGTGCTTTACGCAGAGAGTGGCAGGGGTGGGATGTCAGGCCCTGATGAGACTTCTTTATGCAGAGAGTGGAAGGGTGGGTGTCAGGGCCATACGACAGGGGTTAACGCAGAGAGTGGAGGGGGTGGGATGTCAGGGCCGGACGATAGTGCTTTACGCAGAGAGTGGCGTGGGTGGGATGTCAGAGCCTGACCATACTACTTTACGCAGAGAGTGGCGGGGGTGTAATGTCAGGTCCTGACGATAGTGCTTTACGCTGATAGTGGCGGCCTTGGGATATAGGGGATTGACGACACTGCTTTATGCAGAGAGTGGAGGGGTGGGTGTCAGGGCCATACGACAGGGGTTTACGCAGAGAGTGGCGGGGGTGGGATGTCAGGGCATGAAGACACTGCTTCATGCAGAGAGTGGCAGGGTTGGGATGTCAGGGCCTCACGATACTGCATTATGCAGAGAGCTGAGGGGTGGGTGTCAGGGCCATACGACACTTCTTTACGCAGAGAGAGGCAGGGGTGGGATGTCAAGGCCTGATGAGACTGCTTTATGCAGAGAGTGGCGGGGGTTAGATGTTAGGGCCATACGACACTTCTTTACGCAGAGAGTGACAGGGGTGGGATTTCAGGAACTGACGATACTGCTTTACGCAGAGAATGGCGGTGGTTGGATGTCAGGGCCATACGACAGTGATTTACGCAGAGAGTGGAGGGGGAGGGATGTCGGGGCCTGACGACACTGATTTATGCAGAGAGTGGCAGGGGTGGGTCTCAGGGCCATACGACACATCTTTAGGCAGAGAGTGGCAGGGGTGGGATGTCAGGGCCTGATCATACTTCTTTACGCAGATAGTGGCGGGGGTGGGTGCTAGGGACATCCGACAATTCTTTACGCAGAGAGTGGAGGGATTGGTGTCAGGCCCATACGACAGTGCTTAACGCAGTGAGTGGAGGGATGGGTCTCAGGGCAATTGACACTTCTTTAGGCAGAGAGTGGCGGGGGTGGGATGTCAGGGCCTGACGATACTGGTATACGCAGAGAGTGGCAGGGGTGGGTCTCAGGGCCATACGACACATCTTTAGGCAGAGAGTGGCGGGGGTGGGATATCAGGGCCTGATCATACTTCTTTACGCAGATAGTGGCGGGGGTGGGTGCTAGGGACATCCGACAATTCTTTACGCAGAGAGTGGAGGGATTGGTGTCAGGCCCATACGACAGTGCTTAACGCAGTGAGTGGAGGGATGGGTCTCAGGGCAATTGACACTTCTTTAGGCAGAGAGTGGCGGGGGTGGGATGTCAGGGCCTGACGATACTGGTATACGCAGAGAGTGGAAGGGGTTGGATGTTAGGGCCATACGACAGTGCTTTACGCAGAGAGTGGCAGGGGTGGGATGTCAGGCCCTGATGAGACTTCTTTATGCAGAGAGTGGAAGGGTGGGTGTCAGGGCCATACGAAAGGGGTTAACGCAGAGAGTGGCGTGGGTGGGATGTCAGGGCCGGACCATACTGCTTTACGCAGAGAGTGGCGGGGGTGTAATTTCAGGTCCTGACGATAGTGCTTTACGCTGATAGTGGCGGCCTTGGGATATAGGGGATTGACGACACTGCTTTATGCAGAGAGTGGAGGGGTGGGTGTCAGGGCCATACGACAGGGGTTTACGCAGAGAGTGGCGGGGGTGGGATGTCAGGGCATGAAGACACTGCTTCATGCAGAGAGTGGCAGGGTTGGGATGTCAGGGCCTCACGATACTGCATTATGCAGAGAGCTGAGGGGTGGGTGTCAGGGCCATACGACACTTCTTTACGCAGAGAGAGGCAGGGGTGGGATGTCAAGGCCTGATGAGACTGCTTTATGCAGAGAGTGGCGGGGGTTAGATGTTAGGGCCATACGACATTTCTTTACGCAGAGAGTGGAGGGGTGGGATGTCAGGGCTTGACGACACTGCTTTATGCAGAGAGTGGAGGGGGTGGGATGTCAGGGCTTGACGACACTGCTTTATGCAGAGAGTGGAGAGGTTTGTGTCAGGGCCATACGACAGTGCTTAACGCAGTGAGCGGTGAGGCTGGGATGTCGGGGCCATATGACAGTGTTTTACGCAGAGAGTGGGGGGTGGGTGTCAAGGCATAAAGACAGTGCTTCATGCAGAAAGTAGAGGGGTGGGTGTCAGGGCCTGACAACACTGCTTAACGCAAAGAGTGGAGAGGTGAGTGTCAGGGTCATATTACAGTGCTTTAGGCAGAGAGTGGCGTGGGTGGGATGTCAGAGCCTGACCATACTACATTACGCAGAGTGTGGCGGGGGTGGGATGTCAGGGCCTGACGATACTGCTTTACGCTGATAGTGGCAGCCTTGGGATATCAGGGATTGACGACACTGCTTTATGCAGAGAATGGAGGGGTGGGTGTCAGGGCCATTCGACTGGTTTACGCAGAGAGTGGCGGGGGTGGGATTTCAGTAACTGACGATACTGCTTTACGCAGAGATTGGCTTGGGTTGGATGTGAGGGCCATACGACAGTGCTTTACGCAGATAGTGGAGGGTGTGGGATGTCAGGGTTTGAAAACACTGCTTTATGCAGAGAGTGGAGGGGTGGGTGTCAGGGCCATACGACAGTGCTTAACGCAGTGAGTGGCGAGGCCGGGATGACAAGACCTGACGATTCTTCTTTACGCAGAGAGTGGCGGGGGTGGGATGTCAGGGCTTGACGACACTGCTTTACGCAGAGAGTGGCGGGGGTGGGATGTCAGGGCTTGATGACACTACTTTAAGCAGAGAGTGGAGGGGTGGGTGTCAGGGCCATACGAAACTTCTTTACGTAGAGAGTGGCGGGGGTGGGATGTCAGGGCCTGAAGATACTGCTTTTCGCAGAGAGCAGTGGAGGTGGGATGTCATGGTTATACGACAGTGCTTTCCACTGAGAGTGGTGGGGGTGGGATGTCATGGCCATAAGACACTGCTTTATGCAGAGAGTTGAGGGATTGATGTCAGGGCCATACGACAGTGCTCCACTCAGGCCTCTGCTTGAATTTGTACTCCTCCTCTCTCTCCCTATCTCTACCTCTCCCTCTCTCTACCTCTCTCCCTACCTCTCCCTTTTCCCCTCCCTACCTCTCTCCCTACCTCTACCTCTCCCTCTCTGTGGGGCCAGCAGGGGGTGCTTTACCCTGCGGTCTGTGTGGGTCCTATTGCCCCAGTATAGTGACGGGGGACACGATCTGGCCCACCAGCGACGAACAGGTTACCAGATCTAGATAAAGGGGGCAATTCTTAGTCGTATGAGCTTAGTCACACATCGCAGCGATTAAAAAATCAAAACAAACATGTTATGTCTGTTACTAACGACTTTTTTTTCCTACATTGAAAGTCTCTTTCCCGGGTGATTTTCTAGCGCGACTGGGGCTCTTCATTTCTCCTCAGTGTCTCATCGTGGGCGGATTTGAAACAGACCACAGAACCTGCTGCTGCAGTGCTCTCGGTTAGGGGCTCTTATCCTGCATCACCAATCTTCCACAGGAGGGACGGAGGTGGATTTCTGTCTGGAAAATAAACTCCAGAGTGAGAGAGAGAGAGCAGAGAGGGGTAGGGAGAGGTAGAGAGAGGTAGAGCATTAGAGAGGTAGAGAGAGGGAGAGAGGTGGAGGGCGAGGGAGAGGGAGAGTGGTGGAGAGAGAGGGGGTTAGGGAGAGAGGTAGAGGTAGGGTTAGGGAGAGAGGTAGGGAGGGGAAAAGGGAGAGGTAGGGAGAGAGGTAGAGAGAGGGAGAGGTAGAGGTAGGGAGAGAGAGGGAGGAGGAGTACAAATTCAAGAAGGAGAAAATCCACAACACAACACAGGCGTCGGCATGTGTGGGCTACAAAATGAACAAGTAAAATGTTTCTTCCGGGCTGAAAAGAGAAGGAAGGAAAACACACCGTTGCGGCGCTACGACACGAAGACGCCGAGCCAGTTGACCACAGCAAACCCAACCTGTTCTCACAAGTTGCTTCCGCTTCAGGCGAAATAAAAGCTGCTGAGCTAAATCAGGAAAGCGGTAACTATTAGGACTGCTCACTGTTCCTCAGGCTGGGACGGGAGATCACACACTGTATTATTATTATTGAGAGACAGGTTCACTGTCTGTTCCTCAAGCTGGGACAGTGGAACACACACTATATTATTATTACTGAGAGACAGGCTCACTTTCTGTTTCCCAGACTGGAACAGGAGATCACACACTGTATTATTATTATTGAGAGACAGGCTCACTGTCTGTTACCCAGGCTGGGACAAGAGATCACACACTGTATTATTATTGAGAGACAAACTCACTGTCTGTTCCTCAGGCTGGGACGGTAGATCACACTGTATTATTATTATTACTGAAAGTCTGGCTCACTGTTCCTGAGGTTGGAACAGGAGATCACACACTGTATTATAATTGTTGAGAGACAGACTCACTGTCTTTTTCTCAGTCTGGGACAGGTGGTCACACACTATATTATTATTGAGAGACAGGCTCACTGTCTGTACCTCAGGCTGGGACAGTAGATCACACTGTATTATTATTATTAATATTATTGAGAGTCTGGCTCACTGTTCCCCAGGCTAGGACAGGAGATCCCACACTGTATTATTATTATTTCGAGACAGGCTCAGTGTTTGTTCCTCAGGCTGGGACAGAAGATCCCACACTGAATTATTATTATTGAGAGATAGGCTTACTCTCTGTTCCTCAAGCTGAGACAGGACATCACATACTGCATTATTATTGATTGACAGGCACACTGTTCCTCAGGCTGGGACAGGAGATCACACACTGTATTATTATTATTGAGAGACAGCCTCACTGTCTGTTCCTCAGGCTGGGACAGAGGATCACACACTGTATTATTATTATTTAGAGACAGGCTCACTGTATGTTCCCCAGGCTGGGTCAGGAGCTCACACAGTATTATTATTGAGAGACAGTCTCACTGTCTGTTCCTCAGGCTGGGACAGTTGGTCACATACTGAATTATTATTATTGAGAGACAGGCTCACTGTTCCTCATGTTGGGACAGTAGATCACACTGTATTATTATTATTATTACTGAGAGTCTGGCTCACTGTTCCCCAGGCTGGGACAGGAGATCACACACTGTATTATTATTGAGAGACAGGCTTACTCTCTGTTCCACAGGCTGAGACAGGACATCACATATTGTATTATTATAATTGATTCACAGGCTCACTGTTCCTCAGGCTGGAATAGTAGATCACAGTATATTAGTATTATTATTGAGAGTCTGGCCCACTGTTCCCCAGGCTGGGACAGGAGATCCCACACTACATTTTTATTATTGAGAGACATGCTCACTGTTTGTTCCTCAGACTGGGACAGGACATCCCACACTGGATTATTATTATTGAGAGACAGGATCACTGTCTGTTCCTCAGGCTAAGACAGGAGATCACATACTGTATTATTATTATTGAGAGAGGCTTACTGTCTGTTCCCCAGGCTGGGAGAGGAGATCACACCCTGTATTATTATTATTTAGAGACAGGCTCACTGTTCCTCAGGCTGGGACAGGAGATCAGACTGTATTATTAATATTGAGAGACAGGCTCACTGTATGTTCCCCAGGCTGGAACAGGAGATCACACACTGTATTATTATTATTTAGAGACAGGCTCACTGTTCCTCAGGCTGGGACAGGAGATCAGACTGTATTATTAAAATTGAGAGACAGGCTCACTGTATGTTCCCCAGGCTGGGACAGGAGATGACGCACTGTATTATTATTATTGAGAGACAGGCTCACTGTTCCTCCGGCTGGGACAGGAGGTCACACTCTGTATTATTATTATTGAGAGACAGGCTCACTGTATGTTCCCCAGGCTGGGTCAGGAGCTCACACAGTATTATTATTATTATTGAGAGATGGGCTCACTGTCTGTTCCTCTGACTGGGGCAGGAAATGACACACTGTATTATTAGTATTGAGAGATAGGCTCAGTGTTCCCCAGGCTGGGACAGGAGATCACACACTGTATTATTATTATTGAGATACAGACTCACTGTCTGTTCCTCTTGCTGGGACAGGACATTCCACACTGGATTATTATTATTGAGATAAAGGTTCACTGTCTGTTCCTCAGGCTAGTACAGGAGATCACGCACTGTATTATTATTATTATTATTATTGAGATACTGGCTCACTGTCTGTTCCTCTGGCTGGGACAGTAGATCACACTGTATTATAATTATTGAGAGTCTGACTCACTGTTTCCCAGGCTGGGAGAGGAAATCACACACTGTATTATTATTATTGAGAGACAGGCTCACTGTCTGTTCCTCAGGCTGGGGCAGGATATCACACACTGTATTATTAGTATTGAGAGACAGCCTCAGTGTTCCCCAGGCTGGGACAGGAGATCACAAAGTGAGTCTGTATCTCAATACTAATAATACAGTGTCTGTTCCTCTTGCTGGGACTGGAGATCACACACTGTTCTATTATTATTGAGAGCCATGCTCACTGTTTGTTCTTCAGACTGGGACAGGACATTCCACACTAGGTTATTATTATTTAGAGACAGGTTCATTGTCTGTTCCTCAGGCTAAGACAGGAGATCACACACTGTATTATTATTACTGAGAGACAGGCTCACTGTTCCTCAGGCTGGGACAGGAGATCACATTGTATTATTATTATTGAGAGACAGGCTCGCTGTTCCTCAGGCTGGGACAGAAGATCACACACTGTATCATTAATGTTGAGAAAGAGACTCACTGTCTGTTCCTCAGGCTGGGACAGGAAGTCACACACTGTATTATTATTTTTATTGAGAGACAGGTTCACTGTCTGTTCCTATGGCTGGGACAGGAGATCATACTGTATTATTATTATTGAGAGACAAGCTCACTGTTCCTCATGCTGGGACAGGAGATCACACTGTATTATTATTATTGAGAGACAGGCTCACTGTCTGTTCCTCTGGCTGGGGCAGGGAATCACACACTGTATTATTAGTATTATTGAGAGACAGGCTCGCTGTCTGCTCCTCAGGCTCGGACAGGAGATCACACACTGTTGTAGTGTGCTCTCACGAGGCACCAGTTCTGTAGGGGTTTGGGCATTTACTGGGACAATTATTTTTGTGGCAGTAAATCACAAAATTGATTCTTTTAAGGGTCTTAGAATCCAACCATGCGATATAACTCAAACAACGCAAACACAGGTACTAATACACGAGGATACATTTATGAATATATAGAATATGCATGTAAACCTAACAGATCTTATCGTAAGGGTTATCAGAATACAAAAAATATAAATTCATTCAGTTACAAAAAGTTACACATATCAAAAGGACATAAGTTCGGAGACATAAGATCATTCATTTAGACCGTTTCGTAATTGAACTTGTTTAAAACTTCTACATTAGATACTCAAAACAAGGACATAACCCTTAGGAATTAAATTGATTCTCATGATTCTTGTATTTTACCGTTTCCGTAGTGTAGCGGCTATCACGTTCGCCTAACACGCGAAAAGTCCCCGGTTCGAGACCGGGCGGAAACAGCCTCGTTTTGCACGCTGCTGTACTTCACGGAGGTCTTGAGCGACTGGTCATTTGTTCCCAATGTATTTCAGGTGCCTTCGTGCACTCTTGTACCAAACGCACGTTCCTTCTGTACGCGGAGCGGATCATTTGCAATTGGGCTGTGCCGACAGACCAGGACGAGCTCTGTCGGCTCAAATGCAGCGCAGGACCTGCAAGAACAACAGAAAGATTAGTATCCAGCGGGGGCCTCTTAGTGAGCCCAAGATCTCATCAAGAATCGGCTCCAGCAACAGGGCTGGGCGCATTGTTCCATTCTCCGACCACTCTCGGTGTAAACAAGTCCCTCCTGGTCTCTGGTTGAAATGCACTTTCCCGCGTTTGCTTTGGTGTAACTGGCTTCCCCTGCATGGGCGAATGTGAAGAAGATCCTTAGTAAGTCATTGAAGAAAACCGAGAAGAGTTCGGAGTGGCCTCTGTCGTTCATCAACGATCCAGTCAGGCAGTACTCCTCTGCAAAGCGCCGTTCGTTCACATCGATTGGCTTTTTTTTGCCTTCATTCGTGCAAGTAGTAAAAGCAGACGCCCCTATTCTTCCGTGAACCGGGGTTGTTGCGGCCACAACGCAAAGTACTGACCACTATACGATCACGGCGAGTAACCGATACACACGTGGCAGGGCGGAAAAGGCTGTGCTCTCTTCGTGTGACATAATTCGGAAAAGTCCTGACGTTGCATTTCAACTGAGCCCCAGTATACATCGACCCTTCGACACTCTGAGTGACAACTCTCTTGCGTGTTTTCTCATATTTATGTAGTTTGCTTGCATGATGCCGGGAACAGCGTGGTTGTTCGCTGCCATATGGTCTAGGGGTTAGGATTTCTGGTTTTCACCCAGGCGGCCCGGGTTCGACTCCCGGTATGAGAACGTGTTGGTTTTGCCTCCTGCTTTCCAAAAGATCAGCACCGTGTATGAAGGAGCCGCATTAAAACCACTCGAACGTGCAAAACGTGCGAGAAGAGGGGGTGCTTGTTTCCAACCGAAACTTCTTGCGTGTGAGACGAGCTGATCATCGCTGTGGGAGGGTTACTCTGGTAGACAGGGCTGACCTTCGGCAATAGGATTTATACTCTCCAAGATGATATTTGCACTTTCTGGAGAGGCGATTTTCTCCACTTCAGTAGCCCGATTGCGTCGATTGCGTGGAGAGGGCTGTAGAATGTGGCGCCGCCTTTCCTGCTCCGTCCATGACAGGCGTGCTTGTCTCTGGGGAGAGAGCACGGTCCATCAGCGCACTCCAATAAAGGAACTGGAAGCAGCTGAATCGCATTGGCGAAGCTCAGCGCTGGGCGGCTGGGCACGTCTTACCACCGTTTCCGTAGTGTAGTGGCTATCACGTTCGCCTCACACGCGAAAAGTCCCCGGTCCGAAACCAGGCGGAAACAGATTTCTTTTGTCGCCACGCACAAAAAGGGATTGGGGATTCGCCTAGTGCTGTGATCGAACAGACCCACTCATCTCTTAGTGTGGCGGTATCTGCACAGTGCATGTCGCAGCGCATCCTGCATTCAATTCAATGTGCTTCCTGAAGTCGAGTCGTGTGCCGTGCGGAGGCTCTGAAAGTGAGAGCAATGAAAAGGTGCACGACGCTGTGAAAGAAAACAGAGAAGTGAAAGGCAGTCCTTTCTCTAAGGAGGTGAAAGAAAAGCTACTCCCCGTCAGGGAATCAAACCCCGGTATCCCGCGTGACAGGCGGGGATACTTGCCACTATACTAACGAGAAAGACATCGCACCCTCCGACCCCCGGCATCGTGTCCCGACCCAGCGTGCTGGAAGGCGACGCGTGCTGTGATTCCTTTACGGAGCAGAAATGACAACCGAGGAGACGAAAGATCATTTCAGCATTTCGCGTCTGAATGGAAAACACAAACGACCAACTCGGAATGACTTGCCTTTGACGCTTTTCAAAGCCTTCTTTGTGGACGACGACTGCGCCGCCTAGTAAATGGGTTGTACAACTTTGAAGAAGCAAATGGAAGAGGGCTAAGCCCCCTCTCTTTTAGCACAGGTTCGATCTGTCTCCCAGAATCACCAGGGCGCACGCACACACACACACTCGTGCCGTTGAAGTGCTCTGCTTCATTTCTAAGGGCAACTCAACATTCACTCCTACCCCGAGTGCAGAAAAGACAGCGTCCGCAGCGACAACAGCTCAGGTCTCTGCACAGGAGCTAAGCTGCCCCCATCTCCTCTGCTCTGCGGCTCCTGCGGAGTGGAGTCCTGCCTGGAGCCATGTTTGCTCCCCGCGCCCTGTCTGTGCGTCGTGTCCAAGAGCTCCTGGGAATAAGAGAGAGCCCTCCCACTCGGGGGCTTTTCCACGGTCTGTGTGAGGAGGGGCGGGTGTGTCCAGTAGCTTATCGAGCGGAAGCCTGGGGCGGCAGAGAGCTGTGATCGTGCAGACCTTGAGGTGTCACCTCTTTGTCTGCTTTCCCGCCCCCCCTCCGCCCAAGCTCTGCTCCAAAGTAGCCCGGAAACCCCTCACACCTGCACGTGTCACAACCTAAGGTGTGGTCATGAGACACCCATGGGGTGTCGTTCTGTTCTTGCTAATTGTTTCCTGCCCGTTGCAGGCAGGAGTCTATGCGAGGAAGATGCGCTGGACAGAGCTCAGAGGGCACACCTGGGTGGCTTTCCTTCTGAGTGACGTTCCTGCAACACTCTCCCGCTACTCTTGGTGCGCTCATGCCGCAACACAGGCTGGAGCTGGAGAAGGCTGGAGCAGGTGGCTGTGGGCTCAGCACACCGCCGAAATAGCTCAGTTGGGAGAGTGTTAGACTGAAGATCTAAAGGTCCCTGGTTCGATCCTGGGTTTTGGCATTTTGTTTCATCGCGCCCTTTGTTCCTCTCTCCAGCACTCTGTGCCTAAAGTGATGCGTCCCTTTCTCAGCCGAAACGCAAAGCGAGACACCAGCAGCAGTCTCTGTGGGTTTCCGTAGTGTAGCGGCTATCACGTTCGCCTAACACGCGAAAGGTCCCTGGTTCGAGACCGAGTGGAAACGGCCTCGTTTTGCACGCTCCTGTACTTCACAGAGGTATTGAGCGACCGGTCATTTGTTCCCAATGTATTTCCGGTGCCTTCGTGCACTCTTGTACCAAACGCACGTTCCTTCTGTACGCGGAGCTGATCATTTGCAATTGGGCTGTGCCGACAGACCAGGACGAGCTCTGTCGGCTCAAAAGCAGCGCAGGACCTGCAAGAACAACAGTAAGATTAGCATCCAGCGGGGGCCTCTTAGTGAGCCCAAGATCTCATCAAGAATCAGCTCCAGCTACAGGGCTGGGCGCAGTGTTCCATTCTCCGACAACTCTTGGTGTAAAAAAATCCCTCCTGTCTCTGCCTGAATTGCACTTTTTGCTTTGGTGTAACTGGCTTCCCCTGCATGGGCGAATGTGAAGAAGATCCTTAGTAAGTCATTGAAGAAAACCGAGAAGAGGTCGGAGTGGCCTCTGTCGTTCATCAACGATCCAGTCAGGCAGTACTCCTCTGTAAAGCGCCGTTCGTTCACATCGATTGGCTTTTTTTTTGCCTTCATTCGTGCAAGTAGTAAAAGCAGACACCCCTTTAGGGAGCCTGTTAGCACCTGGAGTTTTCCCCTTCTGTAAGCTCTCCATAGCCTCCCAGCTCTTCTACTTTCAAATCCCTCTCAAGTACTTCCCTATCTTCTTCACTGAAAACGTTTTCTAGCTTTGAGGTAAAAAAATGAATTTCTTCATCCTTTACCTCTGTAGAGCTGTACAGTCTTGAGTAGAAGTGTCACGCCCTCTGCAGCCAGAGGGCGGTCCTCCTCTGTCCTGTCCCTAGTTTCTGGTCTGCTGTCCTTCCTGTCCCTCTCTTTCCCTTGGGCTATATATTTCCGGGTCTTGCACTCTGTCCTCGCTCAGCACTGACGTTCGGATGTCCTGAGACCCGCCTAGCACCAGGGCGCCCCACGTCCGCTCCCTGAGGGCACAGGTTTCTATACGGCATTCCTGAACTCTTTGCACCAATGAGCCCGAGCCTTTTTCCCGTCTCGCCGCTATGCATATGGGTCTTTTTCCGCACTCCTGCTCCCCACGGTTAGTCCCTTTGGACGTCCGTGACAAGAAGGCCTCGATGCAGGAGAGGATAGCACTCAGCTCTGTACTCTCTCTTCCCTCCTCATCAACTACACTTTCCATGACAGACTTGGAGCCTACCACTTTCCTGAAAAAGAAGCGAGTACACTTCTCATTTTCTTCCAAGAACTGCACTCTGCTTCTTAACAGCACTCCTCGACTCCTTTCTTCGGCTATGCTCCGGATGTCCTTTTTTTAAAGGGTGATTTCCTCAAGCACATCGAAGCCACTGTGCAGCATCATGTAGAGACGCTGCAGCTGCCTCTGTTTCCTGGCTAGCACTCCTCTCTGTCTGGCAGCAGCCTTCCTTCCCTCAGCCATGAAAAAGGCCTTTGTCCTCACCTTCACCTCCTCCCACCACTCTCCTACTGACCCGTACAGACACTGCAAGGACAGCCACTGTGATAGTTTCTCCTTGTAGCGGGATACTACCCCCTCGTTCTCTAGCAGCTTTGTGTTGAGTTTCCAGAGGCCTGGGCCAAAGACAGTCCCGCCCTGGAGTTCCACTCTACACCCTAAAGCCTGATGATCTGAGAAGAAGACAGGCTGAAGAGTGACCCCAACAACTTTCACTCTCTCTGAGACAAAGCAATAGTCAATTCTGGAGCTGCTATTCCTCCCTGACCATGTATATTCTGCTGTTATGGGATATATACATCTATATGTGTCTGAGAGTTTAAAGTCTTGAACTAAGTTTTGCAGGGCCTGTGAGCTGGAATCCAATTTTATCGGCCTTTTGGCTAAGATCAAGTTCAAATGGCATGCCCGCAGTTCTTGTCTTTCCAAAGTTCTATAAGGCGATCGAAGATCCTGAAGAGTG
Organism: Lepisosteus platostomus; assembly: GCF_059453375.1. Lineage (NCBI taxonomy): Eukaryota > Metazoa > Chordata > Actinopteri > Semionotiformes > Lepisosteidae > Lepisosteus > Lepisosteus platostomus. The sequence continues at coordinate 31,364,261 of NC_142615.1, read as the reverse complement.
CTTGAGCTGGTATCGCCCTAGGTTGAGCCTAGGGGGTTAAGGCCAAGCAGCAGCTGAGCTGGGTGGGATCTGGCAGCAACGTTCTCTCTCTCTGCTCTCTCCTCTCCCCTCCCCCTTTCTCTTGCTCCGCCTCCTTGGCCTCTTGGCTGGGAGTAGGTACTCGTGGCCTGCCCACGGTGCTTGCTTTCTTCCTCGGGACTCGGAAGCGCTATCCGCTACCTCTCTCTCCATCTGCCTCCTTGGCCTCTTGGCTGGGAGTAGGTACTCGTGGCCTGCCCGCGGTGCTTACTTTCTTCCTGTTACGAACCCTGGCTCCCGGCAACAGAAGAGGCAGAAGTAGGCGTAGCCCCTATCTATCAGTTCACCTATCAGTTTTCCCATTCACCACCACACCCCCGTCTCATCCTACTTAAACACCTGTCCTTCCCTAACTTGTTGCTCAGTATTGGTTTTCCCTATCGAGCTTCCTGGTTGCGCTTCTTCTACTCTGTGTTTGTCTTGGATTTCGGCTTTCGGTTTTTCCCTTTGGACTTCGGCTTTTCGGATCTCGGCTTGGATTGGTGCTTTCGCTCTGTTTTGGATTTCTGGCTACCTCTGGATTCTCGGATTGCTCTACGGACTACGGCTTCGGATTACTCTTCGGCTTCGGTACACGTACCCTTTCGGATATCTGGCTTCCCCTGGACTCTCGGCTCGTTCCTACGATTACGGTTTGCTTTCGGATTACGACTTGGCTTTGTTCGCTCCTGCAAGTGGGTTCACTCACTCGTTCGGTCCCTGTTACCGAACTCGTAACACTTCCTCGAGACTCGGAAGCACTATCCGCTCCCTCTCTCTCTCTCCTCCTGCGCCTGCACGTAGCTGGGCTTTGCACACAAGGACAAAGGCTAGGGCTCCCTCGCTGCTCCTTTAGCAGCTAAACCCTCCTCTCCACAGGACCTTGCTCTCTCTTTCTCTCCTTTTTTCTTTTTTCTCCTTTCCAGATGGCAGACAAGAAGACACTGATCCGGTTCCACTGGACCAAGAAAACAGAGACGATGCCAACTGCGAAATCCTTTTTCATTACCTTCCTGAGAGGGATCCTGCAGTTGGTGGCCGGAGATCTCTACTGCCTGCAAGACAACAAGGCAGAGAGATACATGGAGGCCTACATGGCCACGGATGCCTCATATGAAAAGGCAACGAAAATGATCAGAGAAAAAGGTAAGCACCCCGGTTTCTCTGGTTTGTCTTTTGAGGAAGACAAACCAGAGGACCATCACAGTCAACATCGGAGCCGACAGGGGGTACATTTACTACCCCAGGATAGGCCACAAGGAGAACAGGTGTGACATCGTCAGATGTCACAACTGTAACAAAGAGTGGCAAATGGCAATAACCTGCCGGGCAGCCAAAAAGTGCGATGGATGCGGCGCCGAGGGACACCTCCTTCACTAATGCAAGGTAAGCAAACCTTCGTTTGCGCAGGTGGTGGAAGCCGGCCAGCAGAAACCGGTCTCAAGACAAAGGGAGAGAGGTGAGAACAAAGAACCCGCACCTCCTCCGCAGAGAACCGAAACTGCCGAGGCCACACCCCCAGCTGCACCAGTGCCACAACATGGCCGCCAGGACGACGGACAAAATGGCTGACCGGAGGAAGGGCCCTGGATAACTCCCAGCAAGAAGGGAAAGAGGATCCACCTTCGGAAGGACAAAAGAATAGTGTCCTAGAGGAAACGGAACTTTCTTCCCCCGAGGCCCAGGAACAACTGGAGGAGGCAGCCCAGGAAATGGAAACCCTCCCCCCCCCGAGGCCTAAAGACGACAGGAAGTGACAGCCCAGGAAACGGAACCTCCCTCTTACGAGTCCCACGGACAACAGGAGGAGGCAGCCCAGCAAGAGGTTACCCCCTCCCCCGAGGCCCAGGGGCAACAGGAAGAGGCAGCCCAGGAAGTCGGAACCCCCTCCCCTGAGGCCCAGGAACAACAGGAAGAGGCATCCCAGGAAGTGGAGCCCCCCTCCCCCAAGGCCCACGAGCAACTGGAGGTCCCCGAAACTCCTGGAGAAAGGGAAGAAAAAAGCCTTACCGAAGCGGTGGCGGAGAGTATCCTCGAGGAAGACGAGGATTACTTTGAAGCCGCCCTGGAGCCGGGACTGATGGTAGGGCTGGACCTGTCCAGCATGTTTACCTTTCAGTACCCAAGAGACCTGGAGGGAGCCCAGCATATTCCCCCCAGGACCCGAACGAGAGGAGTAACATCTAGGCTAAACAGTGCGCAGATGTAGACTCCCAAGTTTTCCACTGTAAGCACAAAGAGAGGAGGTTCAACTTTCACTTGTTTAATCATGACTGTGAAACTTATCTTTTTAACAACTAACGTGAGAGGGCTAAGAAACCCGGTGAAAAGACGGGGAGTCTTTCATGATCTGGCCTCAAAGTCTTTCTCAGTTTGTTTCTTACAGGAGGTCCACCTGAAGGATGAAAGTGACAAGTTGACATTCACCAGGGAATAGACGAAGGGAGAATCATGCTGGAGCGTAGGAAGGGTCCACTCTTCCGGAGTGGGAATCCTCCTCGGAAACCCATAGATGACGCTGGTTTCCTCCTTCTCGGTGGTGCAGGGCTGGATCCTGGTCGCAGACATCGACTGGAGGGGGCAGAAGTTGAGAGCAATTAACGTCTATGCTCCGACGGAACCCTCTATCCGGAAGGAAGTGTTTGCTGACCTGGCCAGCTGCTGCACCACCAACAGACAGGTGGTGCTTGGCGGGGACTTCAACGTCGACCGGGAGAAGGGGAGCGACGCTAGCTCGGCAGAGCTGGAGTCGCTACTCAAGCAGTTCTCCCTGGTAGACGGTTTCAGACGGTGCCGCCCTAACGAGGTCGGAACGACATGGAAAAACTCCCGGGGAGTGTGCAGCCGCCTGGACTACATCTTTCTGCACAAGACCTGCTCCCTGGAGTCGGCGACGGTGTCCCCGGAGTGGTATTCCGACCACGAGCGCTTGACGGTGGTGGCTAACACCAACCTGCCGGCATTCAGTCGTGGGTACTGGAAGCTGAACCGGGAGATACTGGAGGAAGGCGACTTCAAGGCACTGTTCTGTAAAGACTACGCGAGCTGGGTCGATCTGAGAGACGGCTCCATGGTGGAATGGTGGGAGTCGGTGAAGGACAGGACCCGAACCCTGGTGCAGATGTACTGCAGACGGAAGGCGGCCAGGGAGAGGAAGGAAGCTGCACGACTCCAGAGACAACTAGAGGAGGAGTACAGCTCGGCTAACGGGGGAGGAGCCTTCAATTCAGCCCGGGCACAGGACCTGAAGGAGAGGCTCCGCAAACTCAATCAGGTCCGAGGAGCCCAGAAAAAGAGGGTGATCCACGGCCTGAGACGGGGAGATGGAGAGGAACTACTGGGCGAGAGCGACAAGGTAGAAGCGGCCACCGCTTTCTACATGGAGCTCTTTTCAGAAAAGCAGACGGAGGTGGAGGGAGGCGATGCTTTTCTGGAGGAGCTGAAGGCACGAGTACCGGAGGAGGTGAGGTAGGACTTGGAGGGTCCGATCGCGGCCGAGGAGCTGAAGGCGGCGCTCTTGTCCATGGAGAATGGCAATGTGCCAGGGCCGGATGGACTGCCCAAGGAATTCTACACCTGCTTCTGGGACACCCTGGCGGCAGATCTGGTGGAAGTGGCGCAGGAGATCTTCCGCCGGGGGAAACTCGGAGACACCATGAGGGAGGGCATCATCTCCCTGCTCTTCAAGAGCCCTTAGCAGAGACGGTGTGACGGGACCCTGGAGATACCGGGAGGCGCGGGGGAAACCCAGAAGATCTCCCAGTACGCCGACCACACGACGCTGTTCCTGCGGTCGGACAGGGGGTTGAGGAGGGCCCTGCAGGTCATGGAGCAATACTCCAGAGCCTCGGGGTCGAAACTCAACCGCCAAAAGAGCAAACTGAAGTTCTTCGGGCCCTGGAAGCACAGGACGACGGTGCAGGAGGGTCTCGAGCTCTGCACGGAGCCCCTCAAAATACTGGGGGTTTCCTTCCAGAGCCAGGACAACGAGACCAACAACTGGACCAAGAGGATCGCCAAGGTGAACGCAAAGCTGGGTCTGTGGAAAACGCGGTCGCTGTCCTACACAGGGAAAGTGATGGTGTTGAAAGCAGACATCCTGCCGGCTTTGGTTAACCTGGCGGTGGTGTACCCATTGCCGGCCAGACTCAGACGAGCGCTGCAAGGGATGATCTTCGGCTTCGTCTGGGGCGGGAAGTACGAGTACATCACGAGAAACTGGATGTGTCAGCCGGTCGAGGAAGGGGGTCGAGATGTCCCACATTTCCCCCTGAAACTTGACTGCATCTTCTACTGCGACCTCTGTCGGGCGCTGCGGGAGCCCATCGGACCTCAGGAGGAGGACGAAGCGCCTAGTCGCCAAATGGGGTTTCCCCATGGCGAGGGAGCGCTGGAAAGGACTTTGGGCCCTATACAGGGATTAAAGGACAATAGCGAGTGGTAGGTTTGGAGGGACTCTCTTAATTGCGCAAATCCGACCCCACATGCAAAGATTGATAACGGACAATCAATCTCCGTTACGCCGTTGTTTTTTATTACATGGAGTGTTAATATGTGTGAGATGTTTCTTTTGAGATGTTTATTTTGCGGATTAAAGTATATTTTGTAGAACAAAAAAAATCTTATGACAAGGTTTACAAGTTATTTGTTGAACTACATTCTAATAGGTGTGGTCACATTCCAGGTCATTTGTTTACGTTTTTGTTTCTGGAGTACCTGTTAGATGAAATGTGCTAATATGTAACCTAACTCCAGGGTGAATAACTAGAAGAGGGGAGCAGCACCATTCCAAACCAAGGGAGCTTTGAGATTGGCTGGGCCAGATCTCTCATTTGCATATCTGATTTGGAAATGTAACACTAAATCCCCTTCTTGCAAGGATTTAACTTGCAACCAAGAGACCCCTACTGTGTATTGCTACTTATTTTTTATGATAAGTGGTGATTACCAGTTGACAGATTTTATTTGTTGAATTATAAATGGTTCTGTATTATCACCCTGAATGGCCTGTACTCAAGGTCTGGTAGGGTATGTGTTTTCATTTCATTTGCCAAATCGAATTTTTGCTCTTTTAGTATTTGTTTAGAAGGCTTTCTGATGTCAGGAAGCCCATTTATTTGGTGAAAAAAAGATTCTGTATTAATATTCATATTTCTCATTCTACATAAATAGGGTCTTTTATGAATAAAAAGATCTTGTGCTTGGAAATCTTAATAAAGCTGTGTGCTTCCATACACTCGAGCAGTTTTGATTCGTAATATTTGACCTTAGGTGTGGGAACGGGTCTTTTTTGCCATTTGATTTCCAATTGATCAGCACAGTATAGAAAATAGACCCGTAAAGCAACGACAGCAGTGACAAATGTGCAAAAAGTGATCACTTGTTTTCGCCCGCTTTCAAACTGAAACCCTTTGGTGTGTTAAGAGAATGTGATAACCACTACACTGCGCAAGGTGGGAATGGGTGACTTGCAGAGAGTGTTGAACTTCGAGAAAGGACTTCTCTCAGGAATATATTTCCACATTCTGAAGAGGAGATTTTCTCCATTTCTGTAGTCTGACTTCCTCTTTTGCTAGAGAGCTATAGAATGTGGAGTCACCTATCCAGCTCTGGGAGCAGTGTGTAGATAACAGGTTTGTTACTGCCGGATGAGCACAGTAAATTAATACAGCAGAATAAACACACTGTGAGTATTTGAAGGGAATTAACAATCTTTTACGTCTCGCCATGTTCAATGCTGCTGTCATTTCTGTAATATTGTGATTATCACGTTCATCACACATGCGCAAGATCCCCTGTTTGAAATTGGGCAGAAACAGGTGTCTTTTTATCTTCTCACATTTTGCACTCCTGCCAGTGTTTTATGGATCTTGTTTTGTCTTATTGCAAGAATTCGAATTTCCTGTGTCATTCATCACATCACATCACATCAAACAGCCAGCAGATCATGTCACCTTTCAGATAGTCATTCTTCTGCTTCCTAAATTTCCTAGAGACAGGTCTTTTCAGCAGAACTGACAAACGTGGCAAAGCAACCTGATAAGACCAGGTCCTAGAAGTCACTACTCAGTCAGTTACTACTGCCAAAATGCAAGCCCTTCCTCCAGCCTGAAGAAGTTGATCCTACATTACTCATGAAGAAGATGTATCTACCAAACCTCAGAGAGCTGAGCTGGATCACTCCCCTTCTGAATGATGTTGCAGTAACACTCTACCACTCCTCTTCGTGCACTCATGCTGGAACTTTGGGAGGCTACTGCAGCCAGCAGAGGTCGGATCGTACACAGAGGTTGAAATAGCTCAGCTGAGAAAGCCCTAGACTTATGCTCTAAAGGTCCCTGGTTCAATCTGGGTTTTGGCATTTTGTTTCGTTGCGCCATTTGTTCCTCTCTGCAATGCCCTGTGTCCAAAGTCACACTTCCCTTTCTCAGCCTGAATCCCAAACTAGAGTCTTTGTGTCCTTGAGTCCCTCTTTTACCGACACTGATGAAGTACAGAAATAACTTAACATGTTTTGCACTCCTTATGGTGTTTTATGGTGGGACAATGACTTTTCTTATGTCACTTTGATGGGAGTACAATTGGAAAAAAAACTAAATTGTGTGTAGTTGTTTCCATATCAAACCTGTCTTCCATTTTATATAGTATTCCACAGGAGTGAATCAATTCCTTGTTTAATTTTGCCAATGACCCTGCTGTCAAAAAAACTAAATTCCCATGTAGCCAAGGAGTTGCTGAAAAGCAACTTCACTTTGATGTTTTGTGTTGTTATAACTAATTCATCTCCTTTTTAAAAAAATAGATTTCTGTAGAAGAAAGGTATCTCACACTACAGTTTAAATTGTAAACAGGTCATAGAAAAAGCTCCTTAGCTCCCTGTCAAGAATCAAACCCCACGCTCCTGTATGACAGGCAGGGATTCTCACCATGGTTAAATTGCAACCGTAATAATATTGACAACATTAATAAATGCATATATAATTGAAATTGAAAACATATCTAACACAGCATCTTTTCTGGTTATATACCACAATGCATTGCTGATATTTGTTGTTTGCCATTTAGGTTAAATACTGTCATGTTTTTCTCAGCAATCGTCTTTTGATGCGTAAGTATAAATAATGATAATACTATTTGAATACATACAGGTCTTAATATTATTTTGATTAAAATAGGAACAAGTTATAGGTTTATTCCATGCTGAAAAAAAAGAAGAAAGAGAACACAACGTTTCGGCCATGGAGCCTTCTTCAGGTGTGAGAGAGACAGGGCAGTAGGCAAAGGTAAAGTAATGGGAGAACAAAGGTTGGGAGGGAGGAGGAGTGAGAGGCGGGAGCAGGGGACAGAAAGAGAGGCCAATCAAGAGGTGTGAAGTCAGAATGGGTGCAGAGAGGTGTGAAATGAAACTTTCAATGAATGGTGAAAATTTAAAAGAACAGTAGTCTGTCGTTAAGGGAAGGGAGAATGTGTGATCCTAGCTGCAGAATAATTTTAGTTTCAGTGGTCTTTCTGATGTATGAGTTTGGAAAACCGTCTTTGAGAACACAGATGGAGAGATTAGAGTGGTTGTGGCCGTCAGAGGTGAAATGAGAAACAATGGGCTTGGAGAGATCTTTAATCTCCACAGCCCTGACGTGTTCTCTGAAGCGGTCTCCGAGTCTCCTTCCTGTTTCTCCAATGTAGATGGCTGGGCATTTACTGCAAGAGATACAGTAAATAAGGTTGCTGGAGGTACAAGATGCTGTCTGGGTGATCCGGAATTGTCCTGAGGGGCCTTGAATGAGTGTGGTGGTGGCTGTGTACTTGCAGGTGATACAGGTCAAGGGAGCTGTGAACAAGGAGGTTACGCAGATTAGGTTATTGTTCAGCGGGGTCTGGACATGTCTGTGAGGCTGAAACCGGACGGTATCGTGTATCAGGCTCCGGTGCACTGCAGCGTAAGTATAAGTGTATAGATGAAACCTTTAATGTATTGTTTGGTTTAAATCAAAATGCTTCACTACTACAAGAGAGATGTATAGTATGAAGGATGGGAAAAAAAATGATTTCTTGGAAGAAAATGGTTTTTATTTGCTTTCAAAATGAAGCGGAATTTTAGCGCGACACACAAACCCTTTGTCTTTTTTAAATATATTATATATACGTATAATTATATATATTATGTATAATTGACATGTATGGATCTCTCTTTAGCTCACGGGGCTAGGTCGCTGCAGAGAGACGCGGAAGTCCCGGGTTCGAGCCTCTGGTCGGTGCAGGGACCGACCAGATGCGGCAAGGGCGCCCGCCTGAGCCCCCGTTGCGTTACAATAACAGCATTAGTAATACAATGCGTGCTCAGAAACCTTACTTATTAGCTTATGAAGCAACAGTGTTTTGACAATTTGCGGTCTTCAAAAAGTAAACGCTGAAGTTTTTATACTTCCTCGTGAGCAGATCACCTTTGATTTAGAAAAGGAAACTTACTCCCCTGTTGCTTGCATTGCAATATCTGAATCGAGACCCAAGCGCTAAGAAAGCTGAAAAACGTCATAAACCCGATTTTAATTTAGATACACATTTTCTAATGCAGCCTTCATTACAAGACAGTCTATTTCTCTAAAGCGTGTTATGTAAAAAAGAGAAAAACGAAAATATATGGATGACAATTTTTAAAAGCTGAAGATTTTACTTTTGAGAAGTTGTCATTTTATGTATCTAGACGCTTTTCAACCACTGCTTTTAGAACTTTGCTGTGCTTCCTGAATCATTTTCAGTGTTATAAACTGGGTGTGGAAGTAGGGATCACTTTGTAGAGCAGTTGATAGACTGGAGCTGTTCAGACTACTCTTGTTATTCCTCAAATGCTTCCATCATTTTTCTTTCAGGCTAGGACGCGAGTGTGTACATGTGTTTGGTTTTTGTTTCACTGATTCTCATTGAAGATTTGTGAATTAACAAGGAAAGAATCAGTTGCCTCGGAAAGCAGAAGGTTTGGTTCTCAACGATCTTGAAGACACGCCCATGTAGAGCAGCGTGTGATGATTCGTACTACAAAACACCAAGTGCTCAAAGTGACGTCTGCGTTTGCCGTTGAAACTTTTCATCTCGGGTGCACTTTTAGAAAGCAAAGATAGAGCAGTTGTGTTGAATCACATTATGACAGCTGTCAGCAGAGTGGCGCAGCGGAAGCGTGCTGGGCCCATAACCCAGAGGTCGATGGATCGAAACCATCCTCTGCTATGTGTTTTTTATGCACGATTGATAAGCACACCATCAGTTTAATGAAGTGCATTAAAACTGATTTTTCTCTCGTGTGTATACAAGCTTCACACTTACGGTACTCTTTCATCTTTACCAATAGCAGATGCCCAAATGTATCTTTGGTTGTTCTGCGATCCTTGATAGTTTCCTTAAATCCTTCAAATGAACATCCATATCAAAGCAATTGTGTTTATATATATTACAATTAAGGTACATTAAAAATATCAACGCACATTTGTATAATGCTCATTTAATAATAATTGTCAAAGATTGTCAAGTTCTCCAACAAATGAACAAATGATCAACAAATGATGATTAATCTCTTCTTGAATATAATCTCAAAAAAGAACCATTAAGGTTTACTAAGATCAAAGCTTAATCGGTGTATTAAGTTTAGCTTGCATCATAGTAATTGAGCAATAGTCTGTCCTAATTAAAGAGTACCCAAAGTTTGAAAGTACAACATAGAATAAGAGTACCTTTAATTGCTCTAAAAAGATTTGTGTCTCCCAGGCACCTCTTTTGTCTTTGATCTTTCTGGTTTGTGCCAGCTAAGTTGAATTCCATCATCAGTTAATTTGTCTTAAGTCTGAAAACCAAATTATGACTGAGCTTAGACATTTCTCAAGCGAGTTTTCACTCAACGTTTATTTACTCAAATATTTAGTATCAAATGTACTACTGTAATCCTTATATTTTAAAAGACAATTTAGCAGTTTTACACCTTGCAAATTCAGTGGTTAACAAGGTATCTTTAAGCTAAATTTTGTGAATATTTTAACTTGATCAAAGTAAAAATGTAATGTAAAAAAAAATTAAAAAATCTATAATCAATACCTTAGCATGCTTTCTATAAGCAATACCTTAACCTCACTTTCAAAGAAAGTGAACACACTTTCTTTGAAATCACTGTTGCCTACTCTCCAAAGTTGGTTTATCTGGAAATAATATTATATTAGAAATAATATTAGAAGCTATTTTTACTACTGGATCTTCACTAATCAACTAATCAGACATACCCATTACACATTTTCACATTTTAACTCCACTTTTCTGCAGTATTTGCTAAGTCCTAGAATACAAAGTGGCCATATTTCAAAGATCAAAAGTTTTAGTAATTTCTTAGAACATGAAGCTTTTTATAAAACACTTTATTTTGGCATTAAAAGATTAGCAAGATTATACATTATAAACTAAAAATAAGAATGTATGCCAGAGATGGATCCTATTAATCAGATGTAAGCTGTCATATAATGACCTATCTGTAACCTAGAATACTAGTAGTGAATATTTTCTACACCACAGAGAGAATATAATATCATACCAGTAGGTTTTGATTGTCCATGTTGTCAAGGACTCACTTGTGTGTACAGGACTCTTCCTTTGTGCTCAGCCTCTTGATGTGGAATTGGTAGTTCACCAGTTCTGTACACTTTCCCACATGCCTCAGTTCATCTCTGATCTCTATCAGGAGACCCAATACCCGAAACTCTGAAATCATTCACATTTTGTATCAGCATTTGTAAGGAATTAGGTCAGGATTTTTTTACACTATTGTTATATTAGCATTACTGTAGTGTTGCTAATGTGCTACATGCAACTTATAATCCTAAAAATGTAAAATTCCCACATTTGAAGTTGATTTTGTGTGATTTTCACCTTCACACTATTTTATATGCCATTTATTGCTTATTAACGTACTATTTTTAATCAAAATAATATTAAGACCTGTATGTATTCAAATAGTATTATCATTATTTATACTTACACATCAAAAGTCGATTGCTGAGAAAAACATGACAGTATTTAACCTAAATGGCAAACAACAAATATCAGCAATGCATTCTGGTATATAACCAGAAAAGATGCTGTGTTAGATATGTTTTCAATTTCAATTATATATGCATTTATTAATGTTGTCAATATTATTACGGTTGCAATTTAAACATGGTGAGAATCCCTGCCTGTCATACAGGAGAGTGGGGTTTGATTCCTGACAGGGAGCTAAGGAGCTTTTTCTATGACCTGTTTACAATTTAAACTGTAGTGTGAGACACCTTTCTTCTACAGAAATCTATTTTTTAAAAAGGAGATGAATTAGTTATAACAACACAAAACATCAAAGTGAAGTTGCTTTTCAGCAACTCCTTGGCTACATGGGAATTTAGTTTTTTTGACAGCAGAGTCATTTGCAAAATTAAACAAGGAATTGATTCACTCCTGTGGAATACTGTATAAAATGGAAGACAGGTTTGATATGGAAACAACTACACACAATTTAGTTTTTTTTCCAATTGTACTCCCATCAAAGTGACATAAGAAAAGTCATTGTCAGAAGTGGGATATGAAAACAAGCCACCAGGGGAGACCGATGTAATAACTTCACCAGAAATATATTGAAAACAAATGGGCTGTCACAAAGGAAATTCATAGAGAAATACAGGTCCCACCATAAAACACCATAAGGAGTGCAAAACATGTTAAGTTATTTCTGTACTTCATCAGTGTCGGTAAAAGAGGGACTCAAGGACACAAAGACTCTAGTTTGGGATTCAGGCTGAGAAAGGGAAGTGTGACTTTGGACACAGGGCATTGCAGAGAGGAACAAATGGCGCAACGAAACAAATTGCCAAAACCAAAATGCCATTGAACCAGGGACCTTTAGAGCGTCAGTCTAAGGCTTTCTCAGCTGAGCCATTTCAACCTCTGTGTATGATCCAACCTCTGCTGTCTGCAGTAGCCTCCCAAAGTTCCAGCATGAGTGCACGAAGAGGAGTGGTAGAGTGTTACTGCAACGTCATTCAGAAGGGGAGTGATCCAGCTCAGCTCTCTGAGGTTTGGTAGATACATCTTCTTCATGAGTAATGTAGGATCAACTTCTTCAGGCAGGAGGAAGGGCTTGCATTTCGGCAGTAGTAACTGACTGAGTAGTGACTTCTAGGACCTGGGCTTATCAGGTTGCTTTGCCACGTTTGTCAGTTCTGCAGAAGAATGACTATCTGAAAGGTGACATGATCTGCTGGCTGTTTGATGTGATCATGAATGACACAGGAAATTCGAATTCTTGCAATAAGACAAAACAAGATCCATAAAACGCTGGTAGAAGTGCAAAATGTGAGAAGACAGGGGATCTTGCGCATGTGTGATGAATGTGATAATCACAATATTACAGAAATGACAGCAGCATTGAACATGGCGAGACGTAAAAGATTGTTAATTCCCTTCAAATACTCACAGTGTGTTTATTCTGCTGTATTAATTTACTGTGCTCATCCGGCAGTAACAAACTTGTTATCTACACACTGTTCCCAGAGCTGGATAGGTGACTCCACATTCTACAGCTCTCTAGCAATAGAGGAAGTCAGACTACAGAAATGGAGAAAATCTCCTCTTCAGAATGTGGAAATATATTCCTGAGAGAAGTCCTTTCTCGAAGTTCAACACTCTCTGCAAGTCACCCATTCCCACCTTGCACAGTGTCGTGGTTATCACATTCTCTTAACACACCAAAGGGTTTCAGTTTGAAAGCGGGAGAAAACAAGTGATCACTTTTCGCACATTTGTCACTGCTGAGGTTGCTTTACGGGTCTATTTTCTATACTGTGCTGATCAATTGGAAATCAAATGGCAAAAAAGACCTGTTCCCACACCTAAGGTCAAATATTACGAATCAAAACTGTTCAAGTGCATGGAAGCACACAGCTTTATTAAGATTTCCAAGTGCAAAATCGTTTTATTCCTAAAAGACCCTATTTATGTTGTATGAGAAATATTAATATTAATACAGAATCTTTTTTCACCAAATAAATGGGCTTCCTGACTTCAGAAAGCCTTCTAGACAAATACTAAAAGAGCAAAAATTCACTTTTGTAAATGAAATGAAAACACATACCCTACCAAACCTTGAGTACAGGCCATTCAGGGTGATAATAAAAAAAACATTTATAATTCAACAAATAAAACCTGTCAACTGGTAATCACCACTTATCATAAAAAATAAGTAGCAATACGCAGTAGGGGACTCTTGGGTGCAAGTTAAATACATGCAAGAAGGGGTTTAGTGTTACATTTCCAAATCAGATATGCAGATGAAAGATCTGGCCCAGCCAATCTCAAAGCTCCCTTGGTCTGGAATGGAGCTGCTCCCCTCTTCTAGTTATTCACACTGGAGTTAGGTTACATATTAGCACATTTCATCTAACAGGTACTCCAGAAACAAAAACGTAAACAAATGACCTGGAATGTTACCACACCTATTAGAATGTAGTTCAACAAATAACTTGTAAACCTTGTCATAAGATTTTTTTTGTTCTACAAAATATACTTTAATCCGCAAAAAAAAAAACATCTCAAAAGGAACATCTCACACATATTAACACTCCATGTAATAAAAAACAACGGCAGAACGGAGATTGATTGTCCGTTATCAATCTTTGCAAGTGGAGGCGGATTTGCGCAATTAAGAGAGTCCCTCCAAACCTACCACTCGCTATTGTCCTTTAATCCCTGTATAGGGCCCAAAGTCCTTTCCAGCGCTCCCTCGCCATGGGGAAACCCCATTTGGCAACGTGGTGCTTCGTCCTCCTCCTGAGGTCCGCCAGGCTCCTCTCCTCCAGCTCCCTCGCCCCCCACTTTATGTTGTGGCAGATGAGAGTGTTCCTCACCTTCCACAGTCCTTGTTTTGTGAGGGACAGCAGCAGCCCCCGCAGGTCCTGTGTCCCCTTGTCCAGTCTGGTGGGTGCCAGCCCCCAGCAGAATGTACTGGTAACTGAGCACCGCATCCATTCCCAGGAGTTGCATAATGTTGTCCATTCTGCCCCACACCGTCTTGGCGAAGGGGCAGCTCCAGAACACGTGCTCCTGAGTCTCCTCTACGAAACACGTGTCTCGGGGGCAATGCGGGTTCCTGGTAGCCAGTCTCTTGTGTACGGCCATCCAGTTGATGTCCAGTTCTTTCGGCTGCGTTCTTTCCCAGACTTGTCTGGGAACTCACAGCCTTTTGTTGGCGACCAGATGCCCCCTCACCTCTTTGTACAGAGCTCTGTGGTTGGTGCAGAGCACTGGCTGTCTCGTGGCCTCGTACCTCCTGCTCCACTTGACACCGTGGGTGTAGAACTCCAGTCGCATCTCTGCCTTGGGCCCAGTGTTTCACCACTGGACCAAGTGCCTCATCGGGACGGAGAGCCACAGCCTGACAAAGTACTGGTACTTGTGGCCGATGGGCTCCCGCAGCGCCCGACAGAGGTTGCAGTAGAAGATGCAGTCAAGTTTCAGGGGGAAATGTGGGACATCTCGACCCCCTTCCTCGAGCGGCTTGTCATGGAAATTTAACTATCAAGGAAGCCACAAGAGAGAGTTCTCACCTGAGTAAGGTCTTTATTTCAATATTGCAATATTGGGAGCCCTGCTGCCACTTCGCCAAGTGCAACCAGAGACTCAATTTGTTACAAGCAGTACAGGGTTTTTATAAGACGTTGCGCTGTAAAAAAGTTCAGCACTTGGTCCCTTCTAAAACTTCCCCTTTCTCTAAAAGAAAACAAATTACATCATAGAGCGAGAGAAAAACACTAGATTTGTTATTCAAAGTTTATCAGTTACTTTCAGCTAATTCTAATGACCCAGACAGCATATATTGTTTTGGTACATTGTCTTCTAAACTAACCTAAACAGTGTACTTTGTTGACGAACTGTTTTCTAAAATTCTGCACGTACTGTAGCATAGCAGTTATATCCTTGAAATATTATCTAAAAGCACCAATATATTTTTTTGCAAAGCTCTCTACATTTTTAAGAATCAATTAACTCATTAGATTTCCACTACACATCCGGTTTCTCGTGATGTACTCGTACTTGCCGCCCCAGACGAAGCAGAAGATCATCCCTTGCAGCGCTCGCCTGAGTCTGGCCGGCAGCGGGTACAGCACCGCCAGGTAAACCAAAGCCGGGAGGATGTCTGCTTTCAACACCATCACTTTCTCTGTGTAGGACAGCGACCGCGTTTTCCACAGACCCAGCTTCGCGTTCACCTTGGCGATCCTCTCGGTCCAGATGTTGGTCTCGTTTTCCTCGCTCTGGAAGGAAACCCCCAGTATTTTAGGGGCGTTAGGACGGCACCGTCTGAAACCGCCTACCAGGGAGAACTGCTTGAGTAGCGACTCCAGCTCTGCCGAGCTAGTGTCGCTCCCCTTCTCCCAGTCGACGTTGAAGTCCCCGCCAAGCACCACCTGTCTGTTGGTGGTGCAGAAGCTGGCCAGGTCAGCAAACACTTCCTTCTGGATAGAGGGTTCCGTCGGAGCATAGACGTTAATTGCTCTCAACTTCTGCCCCCTCCAGTCGATGTCTGCGACCAGGATCCAGCCCTGCACAACCGAGAAGGAGGAAACCAGCGTCATCTATGGGTTTCCGAGGAGGATTCCCACTCCGGAAGAGTGGACCCCTCCTACGCTCCAGCATGATTCTCCCTTCGTCTATTCCCTGGTGAATGTCAGCTTGTCACTTTCATCCTTCAGGTGGACCTCCTGTAAGAAACAAACTGAGAAAGACTTTGAGGCCAGATCATGAAAGACTCCCCGTCTTTTCACCGGGTCTCTTAGCCCTCTAACGTTAGTTGTTGGAAAGGTAAGTTTCACAGTCATGATTAAACAAGCGAAAGTTGAACCTCCTCTCTTTGTGCTTACAGTGGAAAACTTGGGAGTCTACATCTGCGCACTGTTTAGCCTAGATGTAACTCCTCTCGTTCGGGTCCTGGGGGGAATATGCTGGGCTCCCTCCAGGTCTCTTGGGTACTGAAAGGTAAACATGCTGGACAGGTCCAGCCCTACCATCAGTCCCGGCTCCAGGGCGGCTTCAAAGTAATCCTCGTCTTCCTCGAGGATACTCTCCGCCACCGCTTCGGGAAGGCTTTTTTCTTCCCTTTCTCCAGGAGTTTCGGGGACCTCCAGTTGCTCCTGGGCCTTGGGGGAGGGGGGCTCCACTTCCTGGGATGCCTCTTCCTGTTGTTCCTGGGCCTCAGGGGAGGGGGTTCCGACTTCCTAGGCTGCCTCTTCCTGTTGCCCCTGGGCCTCGGGGGAGGGGGTAACCTCTTGCTGGGCTGCCTCCACCTGTTGTCCGTGGGACTCGTAAGAGGGGGGTTCCGTTTCCTAGGCTGTCACTTCCTGTCGTCTTCAGGCCTCGGGGGGGAGGGTTTCCATTTCCTGGGCTGCATCCTCCAGTTGTTCCTGGGCTTCGGGGGAAGAAAGTTCCGTTTCCTCTAGGACGAGGAAATGATTCTCCCTTACCACTCTTTTCTTTTGTCCTTCCGAAGGTGGATCCTCTTTCCCTTCTTGCTGGGAGTTATCCAGGGCCCTTCCTCCGGTCAGCCATTTTGTCCGTCGTCCTGGCGGCCATGTTGTGGCACTGGTGCAGCTGGGGGTGTGGCCTCGGCAGTTTCGGTTCTCTGCGGAGGAGGTGCGGGTTCTTTGTTCTCACCTCTCTCCCTTTGTCTTGAGACCGGTTTCTCCCGGCCGGCTTCAACCATCTGCGCAAACGAAGGTTTGCTTACCTTGCATTAGTGAAGGAGGTGTCCCTCGGCGCCGCATCCATCGCACTTTTTGCCTGCCCGGCAGGTTTTTGCCAGGTGCCCCTCTTTGTTACAGTTGTGACATCTGACGATGTCACACGTGTTCACCTTGTGGCCTATCCTGGGGTAGTAAAGGTACTCCCTGTCGGCTCCGATGTTGACTGTGATGGTCCTCTGGTTTGTCTTCCTCAAAAGACAAACCAGAGAAACCGGGGTGCTTACCTTTTTCTCTGATCATTTTCAATGCCTTTTCATATGAGGCGTCCATGGCCATGTAGGCCTCCATTTATCTCTCTGCCTTGTTGTCTTGCAGGCAGTAGAGATCTCCGGCCACCAACTGCAGGATCCCTCTCAGGAAGGTAATGAAAAAGGATTTCGCAGTTGGCATCGTCTCTGTTTTCTTGGTCCAGTGGAACCGGATCAGTGTCTTCTTGTCTGTCATCTGGAAAGGAGAAAAAAGAAATGATAGAACTGATAGATAGGGGCCTACTTCTGCCTCTTCTGTTGCCGGGAGCCAGGGTTCGTAACAGGAAGAAAGTAAGCACCGCGGGCAGGCCACGAGTACCTACTCCCAGCCAAGAGGCCAAGGAGGCGGAGCAAGAGAAAGGGGGAGGGGAGAGGAGAGAGCAGAGAGAGAGAACGTTGCTGCCGGATCCCACCCAGCTCAGCTTCTGCTTGGCCTTAACCCCCTAGGCTCAACCTAGGGCGATACCAGCTCAAGCACTCTTCAGGATCTTCGATCGCTTTCTAGAACTTTGGAAAGACAAGAACTGCGGGCATGCCACTTGAACTTGATCTTAGCCAAAAGGCCGATAAAATTGGATTCCAGCTCACTGGCCCTGCAAAACTTAGTTCAAGACTTTAAACTCTCAGACACATATAGATGTATATATCCCACAACAGCAGGATATACATGGTCAGGGAGGAATAGCAGCTCCAGAATTGACTATTGCTTTGTCTCAGAGAGAGTGAAAGTTGTTGGGGTCACTCTTCAGCCTGTCTTCTTCTCAGATCATCAGGCTTTAGGGTGTAGAGTGGAACTCCAGGGCGGGACTGTCTTTGGCCCAGGCCTCTGGAAACTCAACACAAAGCTGCTAGAGAACGAGGGGGTAGTATCCCACTACAAGGAGAAACTATCACAGTGGCTGTCCTTGCAGTGTCTGTACGGGTCAGTAGGAGAGTGCTGGGAGAAGGTGAAGGTGAGGACAAAGGCCTTTTTCATGGCTGAGGGAAGGAAGGCTGCTGCCAGACGGAGAGGAGTGCTAGCCAGGAAACAGAGGCAGCTGCAGCGTCTCTACATGATGCTGCACAGTGGCTTCAATGTGCTCGAGGATATCACCCTTTTAAAAAAGAACATCCGGAGCATAGCGGAAGAAAGTAGTCGAGGAGTGCTGTTAAGATGCAGAGTGCAGTTCTTGGAAGAAAATGAGAAGTGTACTTGCTTCTTTTTCAGGAAAGTTGTAGGCTCCAAGTCTGTCATGGAAAGTGTAGTTGATGAGGAGGGACGAGAGAGAACAGAGCCGAGTGCTATCCTCTCCTGCACCGAGGCCTTCTATTCAAGACTGTACTGCTCTACAGAGGTAAAGGATGAAGAAATTCATTTTTTTACCTCAAAGCTAGAAAACGTTTTGAGTGAAGAAGATAGGGAAGTACTTGAGAGGGATTTGAAAGTAGAAGAGCTGAGACAGGCTATGGAGAGCTTACAGAAGGGGAAAACTCCGGGTGCTGACGGGCTCCCTAAAGAATTTTATTGCACCTTTTGGGATCTGCTTCAGGATCCGCTACTGCTCCTATTCGAGGAAAGCTATAAGACAGAATTGCTGCCTGACTCCTTAAGAGAAGGCACTATCTCTCTCTTGTTTAAGAAAGGAGCAAAGAATGACATAAAGAACTGGAGACCCCTCAGCCTGTTAGGCGAGGACACTAAGATCCTGTCCAAAGCCCTTTTCCTGCGCCTACAAAATGTAGTGGCCTCACTGGTAGGGAAAGAACAGACTTGTGGGATAGCAGGACGCCTGATGAGTGACAACCTGGCCTTGTTGAGGAATGTCTGTCTGTACTCAGAGGATCGCTCCCTCCCTCTGTGCATTTTAGGTGTAGACCTAGAAAAGGCCTTTGACCGCCTAAACCGGCAGTACTTAACATCGGTACTTGAGCACATGAAGTTTGGCCCCATCATGAGAAAGTGGATTAACCTGCTGTACACAGGTAACAACAGCAGAGTAATGGTTAATGGCAATAGATCACGACCCTTTGAAGTCTGTTCAGGGGTGAGGCAAGGCTGCCCATTATCCCCTTTGTTATTCGTTTTGGCTATGGAGCCCTTAGCCTGTGCCTTGCGCCAGGATCAGGCCATTAATGGGATACCAGTGCCTGGAAGTGGGGGAGGAGAAGTAAAGACATCTCTATACATGGATAACGTCACCCTGCTCCTCTCTGACATTGCCTCAATTAGCAGAGCTCTGCAGTGCTGTGATCGTTTCTCTTTGGCTTCCTCTGCAAAAATTAACAAATCTAAGAGTGAGATTTTTTATCAGAACTGGAGGGAGCCAAAAGAAGGACATGATCTCAGGCTGCAAGAGAAGAGAATTAAGGTCCTGGGGGTGTATTTTGGAGAAGAGATGGGAACAGTAAATTGGCAGAACAAATTGCCAATCTTAAACAAAAAACTGATGCAATGGAAGGACCGAGACCTCACCATGACAGGGAAGGTGCTGGTTATCACCTCGCACAGCCCCCTCCTTGAATGTCTGTAGCTGGGCATGCCCCGCTCTCCTCCACCTTATCTTAACGCGTGTGACCACCGACAATGGCCACAATGCCGGGGAATGGCACCTGTAAAGTGTTAATTGGTGAACAGGAACAGCCCGTCTCGTCTCGGGGGCCGGCTTCAAAGACAATACAGAAAACACAGCGGGGTGGGGGAAGTAGACAACACGACACATGCAGGTACATTCAGCTCCGGCAGGAACGAGTAATTTGTCGGTCTTTTCAAGTGCTGGGAGCCGAGTAATCCTTCGCTTGTATCGTTTCTCCCCGGTGACTAGATCTCACCCTGCGACTCTCGACTGGGCTCACCCACAGCAGCCCAGCAGGTGTGAGCCTAGCCGGCACCCGGATGGGAGATTCCCCCCGGAAAAGCTCAGGTTGCTGCTGCTCCTGCAAGAGGTGTGACTGGGACCAGTAGGGAGCGCTCACCCTGCGGTCTGTGTGGCTTTTTTATGCCCCAGCATCCTGATGGCGACACTCTGCTGCGCAAACAGGCGCTGTCCTTCGGGGGAGGCGGAAAACTGAGGTCCCGACCCTCCTTGTGTCAGTGTCTCAGGGAGAGGATGGGGACTGTGAGACTGACAGGGCTGTCTGGGAGAAGCTCCTCCTACAGGTCTAGGCACAGAAGAGCGTCACCAACAGAGTCACACAGCGAATGTGATAACCGCTACACTACGGAAACATGCAGGGGCTGCTGCTGGTGTCTTGCTTGCGTTTCGGGCTGAGAAAGGGAACGATAGGAACTCAGTGGCCCTGTGCTGAGCTTCGCCAATGCTATTCAGCTGCTTCCACTGCCTTTATTGGAGTGCGCTGATGGACGGTGCTCTCTCTCCAGAGCCCAGCATGCCTGTCATGGATGGAGCAGGAAAGGCGGCCCCACATTCTACAGCCCTCTCCACGCTATCGACGAAATCGGGCTACTGAAGTGGAGAAAATCTCCTCTCGAGAAAGTGCAAATATCATCTTGGAGAGTGTAAATCCTATTGCCGAAGGTCAACACTGTCTACCAGAGTCACCCCTCCCACCTCCTGCAGGTTTCCGAGCTGCAGCGATGATCAGTTCGGCTCACACGCGAGAGGTCCTCGCATGAAAACATGCGCCCCCTCTTCTCGTACGTTTTGCACATGATCGAGTGGTTTAAATGCGGCTCCTTCGTACATGGTGCTGATCTTTTGGAAAGCAGGAGGCAAAATTGAAACCTTCCCATACCAGGAGTTGAACCCGGGCTACCTGGGTGAAAAACAGGAATTATAACCGCTAGACCATATAGCCGTGCTGTGCCGTGCGTCATGTAAGCAAACTGTAATTGCTGCCTTCATGACCTGCTTGATGGAGAAAACACACAAGAGAGTTGGCACTCAGAGTGTCGAAGGGTCGATGTATACTAGGGCTCAGTTGAAATGCAGCATCAGGACTTTTCCGACTAGTGTCACACGAAGAGAGTACATCCTTTCCTGCTGGCTGTGTCTGTCTCGGTAACTCGCTGTGATCGTATAGTGCTCAGTATTTTGTGTTGTGGCTGCAACAATTCCGGTTCGAATCCACGTCCTGGCAGAATAGGAGGAGTACTGCCTGACTGGATCGTTGATGAACGACAGAGGCCACTCCGACCTCTTCTCGGTTTTCTTCAATGACAGTACTAAGGCTCTTCTTCACATTCGCCCATGCAGGGGAAGCCAGTTACACCAAAGCAAACGCAGGAAAGTGCAATTCAAGCAGAGACCAGGAGGGACTTGTTTACACCGAGAGTGGTCGGAGAATGGAACAATGCGCCCAGCCCTGTTGCTGGAGCCGATTCTTCATGAGATCTTGGGCTCACTAAGAGGCCCCCGCTGGATGCTAATCTTTCTGTTGTTCTTGCAGGTCCTGCGTTGCTTTTCAGCCAACAGAGCTCGTCCTGGTCTGTCGGCACAGCCCAATTGCAAATGATCAGCTCCGCGTACAGAAGGCACGTGTGTTTGGTACAAGAGTGCACGAAGGCACCGGAAATACATTGGGAACAAATGACCGGTTGCTCAAGACCTCTGTGAAGTACAGGAGCGTGCGAAAAGAGGCTGTTTCCGTCCAGTTTCGAAGCAGAGATCTTTCGCGTGTGAGGCAAACATGATAACTGCTACACTACGGAAATGGTGAGTATTCAACTTCATTGCATTACTGCTCCCAACCAGTTGATATCAATTTAATTCCTAAGGGTTATGTACTTGTTTTGAGTATCTAATGTACAAGATGTAAACAAGTTCAATTACGAAACGGTCTAAATGAATGATATACCGAACTTATGTCCTCTTGATATGTGTAACTCTTTGTAACTGAATGAATTTAAATCTTTTGTATCCTGATAACCCTTACGATAAGATCTGTTAGGTTTACATGCATATTCTATATATTAATAAATGTATCCTCGTGTATTAGTACCTGTGTATGCGTTGTTTGAGTTATATCGCATGGTTGGATTCTAAGACCATTAAAAGAATCAATTTTGTGATTTACTGCCACAAAAATAATTGTCCCAGTAAATGCCCAAACACCTACAGAACTGGTGCCTCGTGAGAGCACACTACAACAGTGTGTGATATCCTGTCCCAGCCTGAGGAGCAGACAGCGAGCCTGTCTCTCAATAATACTAATAATAAAGTGTGTGATTCCCTGCCCCAGCCAGAGGAACAGACAGTGAGCCTGTCTCTCAATAATAATAATACAGTGTGTGATCTCCTTTCCCAACCTGAGGAACAGTGAGCTTGTCTCTCAATAATAATAATACAGTTTGAACTCCTGTCCCAGCCTGAGGAACAGTGAGCCTTTCTCTCAATAATAAAAATACAGTGTGTGATCTCCTGTCCCAGCCTGGGGAACACTGAGCCTGTCTCTCAATAATAATAATACAGTGTGTGATTTCCTGTCCCAGCCTGAGGAACATACTGTGAGCCTGTCTCTCAATAATAATACAGTGTGTGACCTCCTGTCCCAGCCTGAGGAACACTGAGCTTGTCTCTCAATAATAATAATACAGTGTGTGATCTCCTGTCCCAGCCTGGGGAACAGACAGTAATCCTGTCTCTCAATAATAATAACGTAGTGTGAATGTCCTTTCCCAGTCTGAGGAACAAACAATGAGCATGTCTCTCAATAATAATAGAACAGTGTGTGATCTCCAGTCCCAGCCAGAGGAACAGATAGTGAGCTTGTAACTCAGTAATAATAGTACAGTGTGTCATTTCCTGCCCCAGCCAGAGGACCATTCAGTGAGCATGTATCTCAACAATAATATGAATAAACTGTGTGATCTCCTATCCCAGCCTGAGGAACAGTGAGCCTGTCTCTCAATAATAATAATACAGTGTGTGACTTCCTGTCCCAGCCTGAGGAACAGACAGTGATCCTGTCTCATAATAATAATAATAATAATAATACATTGTGTGATCTCTTTTCCCAGCCTGAGGAACAGACAGAGAGCCTTTCTCTCAACACTAATAATACAGTGTGTGATCTCCTGTCCCAGCCTGAGGAACAGAAAGTGAACCTGTCTCTCAATAATAATACAGTGTGTGATCTCCTGTCCCAGCATGAGGAACAGACAGTGAGCCTCTCTCTCAGTAATAATAATACAGGGTGTGATCTCCTGTTCCAGCCCAAACGACGACACAGTGTGCCTATCTGTCAATAATAATAATACAGGGTGTGATCTCCTGTCCCAGCCTGAGGAACAGTGTGCCTGTCTCTCAATAATAATAATACAGCATGTGATCTCCTGCTCCAGCCTGAGGAACAGACAGTTCGACTTTCTCTCAATAATAATAATACAGTGTGATCTCCTGACCAGGCCTGGGGAACATACAGTGAGCCTGTCTCTCTATAATAATAATTCAGTGTGGGATCTCATGTCCAACTCTTAGGAACAGACAGTGAGCCTGTCTCTCAGTAATAATAATACCGTGTGTGATCTCCTGCTCCAGCCTGAGGAACAGACAGTGGGACTGTCTCTCAATAATAATAATACAGTGTGATCTCCTGTCCCAGCCTGAGGAACAGACAGTGAGCCTGTCTCTCAATAATAATAATCCAGTGTGTGATCTCCTGCTCAAGCCCAAGCGAAGACACAGTGAGCCTATCTGTCAATAATAGTAATACAGAGTGTGATCTCCTGTCCCAGTCTGAGGAACAGTCAGCCTATCTGTAAATAATAATAATACAGTGTGTGATCTCCTGTCCCAGCCTGAGGAACAGAGAGTGAGCCTGTCTCTCAATAATAATAATACAGTATGTGACCAACTGTCCCAGACTGAAGAAAAGACAGTGAGTTTGTCTCTCAATAATAATAATTCAGTGTGCAATCTCCTGTCCAAGCCTGGGGAACAGACAGTGAGCCTGTCTCTCAATAATAATAGTACACTGTGTGATCTCCTGTCCCAGCCTGAGGAACAAACAGTGAGCCTGTCTCAAAATAATAATAATACAGTGTGGGATCTCCTGTCCCAGCCTGGGGAACAGTGAGCCTGTCAATCAATAATAATAATACAATATGTGATGTCCTGTCTCAGCCTGGGAATAGAGAGTAAGCCTGTCTCTCAATAATAATAATACAGTGTGTGATCTCCTGTCCCAGCCTGGGAAACAGTGAGCCAGACTCTCAGTAATAATAATAATACAGTGTGATCTACTGTCCCAGCATGAGGAACAGTGAGCCTGTCTCTCAATAATAATAATACAGTATGTGACCAACTGTCCCAGACTGAGGAAAAGACAGTGAATTTGTCTCTCAATAATAATAATACAGTGTGATTTTTTGTCCCAGCCTGTGGAACATACAGTGAGCCTGTGTCACTATAATAATAATACAGTTGTAGCGGCGAGGCTTAATAATAAGGCAGAATTAAGTGTTTCTGAGCGTCCCAAGTGAGGCCCCAATTCTCCGTTCATCTCTGTGGTGCAGCCACAGAGAAACTATTCATGCAGGCTGATTTAAAGTTCCTTTGATAAGGACAGCTCCCAAAGGGGGATGCACTTAGCTAAGCCTGGCTATCATGATCAATGGTCATCCATTGGCACCTATCTGTCTAGGGAGTGCCAGATGGACATCTGGACTGCATTACTAAGTGTCAGGAGTAAGTGACTCATATCTCACCTCGATCAACCAATCAGGGACTGGTAGGGCCGAGTAACCCACGTGGGACTCTGATGCCCATGGAACTTTCAGCCAATCAATGAGCTGAAGTTCCTCCAGGTAAAAACAGGCAACACAGAGAGCCTGTGAGATTCAGAAGGGATTCAGGAGAATTCTGTGGACTTTTCTACGGGAATTCAAAGGAGAATTCCAGGGCAGGACGGCCAAGGAGCAGAAGGCTCCCAAGGGTAGGGCATTCTCGCAGCGAGCCTCCTGACCATCCTGAGACTCAGCCCGGACAACCACGGAACGGCCAGTGTGTCCGAGTGCCAGAACTTTCCTTTGTTATAAGAGTCTAGAGATTGCCAGAGAGTAACCAGAGGATCCACCCGAGGTTAGCACCAGCAGCAGGCCTTGTGAACAGGTCGGAACTGTGGACAGCTGAATCACTATTCAGAACTAGCTCTTCATCAGGAACGAACCGGTCCTCTTCCTGACTTGCTGGGACCCACAGTCATCTTTTCTCCTGTGCACAAACTTTGCTAGTTAAAACCAGCTAACTAGCTGGTCAGTGAACATCAGCAGCGCACCGTCGCAAGCCGCAAAGCACAGCCTGGCACCGAGCCAGAGAGTGCGGATTGGACAGCAACAGCCTGCAACTGTTTCTTTGTGCCCGCAGGAGATCTGAAACCCAGAGATTGGATGAGTATTCAACTTCAATGCATTACAGCTCGAGTAATGGTCTTAATGAATGATATACTGAACGTATGTCCTCTTGATATATGTAACTCTTTGTGATTGACTGAATATATATCTTTTGTATTCTGATAACCCTCATGATAAGATCTGTTAGGTTTATATGCATATTCTATGTATTAATAAATGTTTCCTCGTGTAGTAGTACCTGTGTGTGTGCGTTGTTTGAGTTATATCGCATGGTTGGATTCTAAAGCCATCAAAAGAATCAATTTTGTGATTTACTGCTACAATGAATAATTGTCCCAGTAAATGCCCAAACCCTACAGAACTGGTGCCTTCAGAGAGCACACTACATTACATTTTGGCTATGGCAACATTACAACAGCAAAACGACTGACTTTGAAAAGGGAATGAATGTCCGGAAGGAGTAGTGTAACCAGCTTGAAATGCTTCTCCGGACCTCTAACTAAAAGAAACCGGGAACCAGCAGTGGCATCGACTCCTTTCGAACTGGGATCCTATCGCAGCTCGTGGTGTCGTAACTCTTCCGTATCTGATATTGGACCAAGCACATCAGGGGAGAGCGCGAACGCAGTCCCCCACTACCAGAAATTATGCAGTCGAGATTCCCACATTTGGGGAATTCGCAGGGGTCAGCACTGCCGGAGTGCAATGGCGAGCCTCGCTCTGGGTGAACCGATTTTCGATTTTCAAGAACTTTATTTTCTTTTCACAAAAAAATACAGGACATCACAAATCAGAAAGCTTTACATTAATATACATACTTAAAACAGTATATATGATCACATCTCATTACATTTTGACACGGTAACAGTTACATAGCAACAATTTTCTTTTTTTCTGGTGCAAATCACATTCTTTACTTAAACATGATAATGTTTTTTAGAGTTTCTTGAGATATTGACCTATGCTCTCTATTTCCCACAGATTTTCTGCTTCCTCCCTCCCTTCTCTCCACAGATCTCTGAGGTAATAGTTCTCTCAGGTGATGAACAGGGCCAGGCTACCTGCTGCCTTGACTGGGACCTCGATGCCTTTGAACAGCCCCATGTTCCTCACTCTCCACAGAGCGTCTTTCCCACTGTTCACCACGGCCCAGATCCTGTCAAACACGTCAGGAGGAAGTTTGACAGGAGAGATGCCGTATATGACGAAAGCAGCAGTCAGGGTAAATTGGGGCGAGAGAACCTGCAACCAATCTTCAAACTGTGCCCAGAAGGCCTTAGCAAAAAAGCAGGACCACAGGAGATGGGTCACAGTCTCCTCCTCGCCGCAGCCCACCCTAACGCAGTGAGGGCTGGGGGTGAGGCCCCTACGGTACAAGAAAGTTCGTACCAGTAAGCACTGGTGGACGACACTCCAGGCTAAATCTCTGTGAATGTTGCACAGAAACTTAGAGGATGTGTGTTTCCACACCTTCCTTGTTTGGGCTGATGTTAAAATGCCCACAGGGGTCTGCCTATTATTCTGGGGTGCAACGAAATCTTCCAGTTTTTGGACGCTGACATCTCGGAGGGGGATATGGCCAATTGGGTGAGATCTTAGAAAACTTTTAACTGTCCCATAAATTGCAGGGCATGTGTCAGAGAGTGGGACATCCAGCTTGGGTCTGACACCCCACACTCTGAACACCTCCCTACCTACCCAGAGCCTGGAAAAATAAGTCCAGGTACGCGCTGCAGATGCTGTTGCAAAGCCTCTCAGCACAGAGGCCAGGAAAATGCACAGCAGCTTTGTAGCAATATCTGGGACAGACATCCCCCCTGAGGGTAGCGGCCTGTACATTATTTCCCTTCTGAGTCTTTCCTGCTTCCCACCCCATAGAAATTGAAACATCAATCTCCTCAGCACCGCCGCAACACGGTGTGGGATTGGGAAGGTAGAAGCCAGAAAATTCAAGACAGGCAAGAGCTCGGCTTTGATGACCAGCACCTTCCCTGTCATGGTGAGGTCTCGGTCCTTCCATTGCATCAGTTTTTTGTTTAAGATTGGCAATTTGTTCTGCCATTTTACTGTTCCCATCTCTTCTCCAAAATACACCCCCAGGACCTTAATTCTCTTCTCTTGCAGCCTGAGATCATGTCCTTCTTTTGGCTCCCTCCAGTTCTGATAAAAAAATCTCACTCTTAGATTTGTTAATTTTTGCAGAGGAAGCCAAGGAGAAACGATCACAGCACTGCAGAGCTCTGCTAATTGAGGCATTGTCAGAGAGGAGCAGGGTGACGTCATCCATGTATAGAGATGTCTTTACCTCTTCTCCCCCACTTCCAGGCACTGGTATCCCATTAATGGCCTGATCCTGGTGCAAGGCACAGGCTAAGAGCTCCATAGCCAAAACGAATAACAAGGGGGATAATGGGCAGCCCTGCCTCACCCCTGAACAGACTTCAAAGGGGCGTGATCTATTGCCATTAACCATTACTCTGCTGTTGCTACCTGTGTACAGCAGGTTAATCCACTTTCTCATGATGGGGCCAAACTTCATGTGCTCAAGTACCGATGTTAAGTACTACCGGTTTAGGCGGTCAAAGGCCTTTTCTAGGTCTACACCTAAAATCCACAAAGGGAGGGAGCGATCCTCTGAGTACAGACAGACATCCCTCAACAAGGCCAGGTTGTCGCTCATCAGGCGTCCTGCTATCCCACAAGTCTGTTCTTTCCCTACCAGTGAGGCCACTACATTTTGTAGGCGCAGGAAAAGGGCTTTGGACAGGATCTTAGTGTCCACGCCTAACAGGCTGAGGGGTCTCCAGTTCTTTATGTCATTCTTTGCTCCTTTCTTAAACAAGAGAGAGATAGTGCCTTCTCTTAAGGAGTCAGGCAGCAATTCCGTCTTATAGCTTTCCTCGAATAGGAGCAGTAGCGGATCCTGAAGCAGATCCCAAAAGGTGCAATTAAATTCTTTAGGGAACCCGTCAGCACCCGGAGTTTTCCCCTTCTGTAAGCTCTCCATAGCCTGTCTCAGCTCTTCTACTGTCAAATCCCTCTCAAGTACTTCCCTATCTTCTTCACTCAAAACGTTTTCTAGCTTTGAGGTAAAAAAATGAATTTCTTCATCCTTTACCTCTGTAGAGCTGTACAGTCTTGAGTAGAAGGCCTCGGTGCAGGAGAGGATAGCACTCGGCTCTGTTCTCTCTCGTCCCTCCTCATCAACTACACTTTCCATGACAGACTTGGAGCCTACCACTTTCCTGAAAAAGAAGCGAGTACACTTCTCATTTTCTTCCAAGAACTGCACTCTGCTTCTTAACAGCACTCCTCGACTACTTTCTTCGGCTATGCTCCGGATGTCCTTTTTTAAAAGGGTGATATCCTCGAGCACATCGAAGCCACTGTGCAGCATTGTGTAGAGACGCTGCAGCTGCCTCTGTTTCCTGGCTAGCACTCCTCTCCGTCTGGCAGCAGCCTTCCTTCCCTCAGCCATGAAAAAGGCCTTTGTCCTCACCTTCACCTTCTCCCAGCACTCTCCTACTGACCCGTACAGACACTGCAAGGACAGCCACTGTGATAGTTTCTCCTTGTAGCGGGATACTACCCCCTCGTTCTCTAGCAGCTTTGTGTTGAGTTTCCAGAGGCCTGGGCCAAAGACAGTCCCTGTTAGGAATCCCTGGTAGGAAGATACACGGATCCTGTTGTAGCGGTGAGGCTTAATAATAATGCAGAATTAAGTGTTTCTGAGCTTTCCCAAATTAGGCCTCATTTCTCTGTTCATCTCTGTGGTGCAGCCACAGAGAAACCATTCATGCAAGGTGATTTAAGGTCCAAGGACAGCTCCCAAAGGGGGATGCACTTAGCTAAGCCTGGCTATCATGATCAATGGTCACCCATTGGCGCCTATCTGTCTAGGGAGTGCGAGTTGGACATCTGGACTGCATTACTAAGTGTCAGGACTAAGTGACTCATATCTCACCTTGATCAACCAATCAGGGACTGGTAGGGCCGAGTAACCCACGTGGGACTCTGATGCCCATGGAACTTTCAGCCAATCAATGAGCTGAAGTTCCTCCAGGTAAAAACAGGCAACACAGAGAGCCTGAGAGATTCAACAAGATTCAGACAAGATTCAGAAGGAATTCAAAGGAGAATCCCAAGGGCAGGACATTCTCGCAGCGCGCCTCCTGACCATCCTGAGACTCAGCCCGGACAACCACGGAACGGCCAGTGTGTCCGAGTGCCAGAACTTTCCTTTGTTCTAAGAGTCTAGAGTGGAGGTTGCCAGAGAGTAACCAGCAGCAGGCCTCGTGAACAGGTCGGATCTGTGGACAGCTGAATCACTATTCAGAACTAGCTCTTCATCATAACGAACTGGTCCTCTTCCTGACTTGCTGGGACCCACAGTCATCTTTTCTCCTGTGCACAAACTTTGCTAGTTAAAGCCAACAGTGAGCATCAGCAGCGCACCGTCGCAAGCCGCACAGCACAGCCTGGCACCAAGCCAGAGAGCGCGGATTGGACAGCAACAGCCTGCAACTGTTTCTTTGTGCCCGCAGGAGATCTGAATCCCCAAAGATTGGATGAGTATTCAACTTCAATGCATTACAGCTCGAGAATTCAATTGTTATCCCAACCAGTTGATATCAATTTAATTCCTAAGAGTTATGTACTTGTTTGAGTATCTAATGTAGAAGTTGTAACCAAGTTCACTTTACGAAACGGTCTTAATGAATGATATACTGAACGTATGTCCTCTTGATGTGTAACTCTTTGTAACTGATTGAATATATATCTTTTGTATTCTGATAACCCTCTCGATAAGATCTGTTAGGTTTATATGCATATTCTATGTATTAATAAATGTATCCTCGTGTATTAGTACCTGTGTGTGCGCGTTGTTTGAGTTATGTCGCATGGTTGGATTCTAAAGCCACCAAAAGAATCAACTTTGTGATTTACTGCTACAATTAATAATTGTCTCAGTACATGCCCAAACCCTACAGAACTGGTGCCTTCAGAGAGCCACTATAATCTACGTTATTTGGCGTCCCTGAACGGCTATGAATCACTACATTTATTTGGCGTCCCTGGCACGGGCGTGGCAAGACTGAAATGAGTCAACCAAGCGAATAATTCATATAAAACGCCGCGGGTTTCATACACGACAATACAGTGTGCTGAAAGCCGAAAGGAAAAAAAGTTCCCCTTGCTCTTTAAGCAGTGCTTGATTGTTTTGTGATCTTTTGCGATCTACCAGGTTGATTGCATACTTGATCTTGTGGTTTTCTGTGGTAAAACTGTGATTTCGTACTTAAACGTAATACTCTTTAAGTCTAACGATGGTTGCAAAAAGGTCTGAATTCGAGTCGCTATTAAGCACTCTCTCTAGCAGCGACAGGTCTGACCACGATCTCTTCCATATCTCCGTCAGCGGAGAAGCTAGTAGAATAAATCTCCATTCTCTGAGAGAGCTAGCGAAGGACATAGAGAGATTTGACCCCGCAGTGTCAGAGAATAATATCGAGAGTTATATTCAGGACCTCAGGTATAACCTGCAGTACCTGCCAAACGCCACAGAACAGGAGAAAGTGTTTCTGGTTAGAAAAACTACCAGCAGAGCTGTACATGAGTGGATGGCTAGGCAGATGAAAGAAGTCTGTAATGATTTTGAGCAGCTTTGTCAAGCACTTATCGAAGAATACAGTGCGTTTATTGACCCGACTGCTGCGATAGCCGCCGCTCTTAACATTAAGCACGAGAGAGCAGAGTCCCCTCGCGAATATTACGAGAGACTTAGACGAACTTATTTTGCAGGGCGAAATGATGAGGGTTGCGAAGAGAACACACATTTCAAGGGTTTATTCATTGCGAATCTCCACCCGTCAGTCAGAAAGATGATCTTGATGCATATAGATGCACAGACCATGAAAATGACTGATATTAAGAGATTCGTGCAGAAAGCCTGGGAGTATGATGTCCAAAGTCGCTCTGAGCAAAAAGCTGTTAAAGCGACTGTGTTCGCCGTCAGAGCCAGCAGGGTTAATTCCCCCCTGCTCGAAGGAGCACAGGCTAAGCCCCGTTCCAAAGCACTCACACAGGACCGCACCCAGCGTCCTAAGTGCCATGAGAACACCAGGGGAGGGAAAGGGCTAGAAAAAACTGAACAAAAGGATTCAGTAGCCGCCCGCCTGGCCAGGCTTGAACAAGCTTTATTAGGACAGGGACAACCGCTCCCCAAGGCTGCCGGAAGCGTGAATGAGCTGATACTCTCCACTGGAGGAGGCGGAGACCCGCCCCCTCTCCCTCCCTCAGTCTATCTGATTGAGCGGAAGGGTTCCTGCCTGGATGAATTCAGCCACTCCCAAGTGAGTGCTGACTCCACCCCTGAAGTCACAGAGCAGGCAGTAAAACACAGAGGAAAAGCAGGAAGCTTTTACCTCAAGGCTGCCATGGGAGATGTCTTACACAGTGAGACACTGATTGACACTGAGGTTGAAAGGTGTTTGATGTCACACGGCAAGCTCAAACGGGTAGAAAAAGAAAAGGGCATGCGACTCAGAGAGGAACCTTTGGTGGATCACCAGAAAGGCAAAGTGTGGAAACAGGTCAAGGCTCCTAAGTCTTCTGTACAGAAGGAAAGGGGGGCCAAGAGGCAGACTGTGCTCACACAGTGCCCACCGAACACAGAAGCCCATGCAGAGATTCCTTCTGTTCCCTCTGGACAAGAAATAAAAATATTTTCTTGTTCCCCGAATATACAGGGAAGTCGTGTCCCGGCCGAGGTCTCAACAGCCTCCCTGCCACAGGAGCGGTGCTCCAAGCAGCCGCCTGATCCACCAGGTAAAGCACACACCTTTTACATCCCTAAAGAGGAGCAGATCTCCCCACCTGGCGATGAGAAAGGAGCTTTCCCTGTGCACCCTGGCACCCAAGAGGGGTCAGGACCACCACCCCGCAGTGGTGGAAAGGATCCAGATGGCAGGAGAGCAGGTTGGTGATGTAGCCCCCACCCTTAGCCCTGAGAGGTCCTCTATTAGTGAGGATCTGCTTGAGCAGCTGTCACAGGGCCACCGCCAGGTGCCCCTAGTGCAACATTCACAGGTTAGACAGGAGGTCCAGCTGGACGCTGAGACTACTGCGCTGTGGACACACCTGATCCCAGATGCCGATTCCCTCTGCTGTGACCCAGGGAACCTGCAGTCAGGTAACATTATTTCTCACAACTACCAGGTAGTGAGTGAGACTCACCTGATTGTTCCTGCCTCAACGGCAGGGTTGCCAACACACCCAGTCCCCCAGAAGGGACAGGGAATGAAAGCCGAGCCGGTTTTCTTACAGCCACCAGCTCAGTCTGTCAGTTTGAGTCTGACCAACAGTGGTTCAGCCAGACTGGAGCTGGATGGTAAAGTCACCCGCCTGCCAGTGCAGGACATCGCAAAGAGGGATGTCAGAATCCCCGCCTGCACTGACATGGGCCTGGTGAGTGATAGTAAGTTCAAAGACAGTGAACTAGCTATCCCACTGCTGGGGCAGCTCCCTGAACCCCTAGCGAGGGAAGGGGGGAGCGAGCAGGTGTCCTACACCTACCCCCAGCGAACGATTGTAAACATGCCGATAGAGGGATTCCTCAATCAGGAGGTGTGCAGGGTGAACCTGAACAGTGAGAATAGGGTAACAATCCCAGATCACTCAGGTGCTCCAGATGACCACTCAGCCGAGGGTCAGGCATGCTCCACCGCTGCACCGCCCCCTGCAGGGTTCCTAGAGCACAGGCATGAACAAATCGAAAAAGCAAATGCCCTGGAAAAGGAGGAGCAGCATCAGCAGCTGCGTCAGATCTCCACAGATTTCCAGGATGTTGGTGCCCAAGATGCCACAGGGCATACTGAGAAAGACACCATGTACACGCTGCGCCAGCTTAGAAAGGCAACAGTCACTCAGAAGGAGATGACTGGGATCAGCCACCCGAAAAGACTTTTGGGAGGACTGATTGCTGCCACCACTGTTGTGCATTTGCTATTTCTGGTAGGTTTGTGTGCTACTGGCACTCTCACCCTGACTGCCCCAAGAAGGCAGGGGTCAGAGATGCCAGAGGGTAGTGACAGACTGTATCGACAGCAGCAAAAGTTGGAAAGCTTAGGGAATACCCTACAGGCAATTTCCTATGCAACAGGGTTAAACCTTATTCCCCAAACAGTGGACATGATTGTTGGTGTTATACAGTGGGTTTATGCTTGTGTGCAACAGGCCAGAATGTTGACACAAGACCTGTTAAGGGAGTTTAGTGCCACTGTAGCCAGTCTAACCATGGCACAAATCCCAACCCACTTGATTCCACTCTTCTCAGTAGAGGAGTATGTGACATTAACCCCATCGCTCATAGCTCACCCAGAAGGCAAACCAAGATTGAATTCGGTTCCAAATCTTGAGATGGGTATGGCTACCAAAGCTATCCATTGGCTGTGTCTAAACGATTCACCAATGAAGGGTGTAAAGCTACTAATGGGCAGAGGGAGGTTAATGAACCCCATGAAGAGCAGGTGGGAAGTAAATGGCTGGTCAGCACACCACATTTAACTGACACTATGACTTGTGACGGGCATGATACAGCTACCACAATGCAGCTACCTAATCAAACAGTTTTCCTGTAAGTTCCCGAGGAGGCCATAGTACAGCATGGTAACTTAACACTGTACGGTCTGGAACCAGACAATATAAGACCAAACTTGAGGTCATGGATGCCTTCAGGTGCCACACTAAGGAATTGGATAGAAATCCAAGAAAC
The DNA here is from genome assembly GCF_059453375.1 of Lepisosteus platostomus. Taxonomy (NCBI): domain Eukaryota; kingdom Metazoa; phylum Chordata; class Actinopteri; order Semionotiformes; family Lepisosteidae; genus Lepisosteus; species Lepisosteus platostomus. Next base: position 31,330,094 of record NC_142615.1, on the reverse strand, counting down.
AGTAAGCCCTGAAGAGGTACAGGTAGTTAGTTTGCTTTAATGGAACAAACCTCCAAATCACCCTAGCAGATACCCAACACAGGTGTTGTGGTTTATCGGGGGGCTGGGAACAGGAACTGTTGTTATTGTAACACTACTGCCAGGTAGCTGGATCATGACTGACAGTGTACTCTGAATGCTGTACTCTCACATCAAGATGTACTCTGGGTAGCACGAATGAGTCAAAGGTAGCATGTCAAAAGAAAGGAAGTGACTTCTCCCCAAATATCTACCACAGAGGTATCAGATATTGACAGTGAACTTCCTGATGTGTAATTCCTAGACTGAGATAATGTCTCCTACCGTGTTTATACATACTCCAGATGTTATTCATCCTGTTTGTATCCAATGCTGGTTCCGGTATGAATTCTCGAGGAGTAATGTAGACATTTAAGGTTAATGTTCTAATGGCAAGGGACATCACTTAACTCTGTTTTGTTTTGAAGGCAACAATGCCTCGGGACCTCGTGGCCTTCAAAAAGGGGGGATATGTAGCGGTGAGGCTTAATAATAATGCAGAATTAAGTGTTTCTGAGCTTTCCCAAATTAGGCCTCATTTCTCTGTTCATCTCTGTGGTGCAGCCACAGAGAAACCATTCATGCAAGGTGATTTAAGGTCCAAGGACAGCTCCCAAAGGGGGATGCACTTAGCTAAGCCTGGCTATCATGATCAATGGTCACCCATTGGCGCCTATCTGTCTAGGGAGTGCGAGTTGGACATCTGGACTGCATTACTAAGTGTCAGGACTAAGTGACTCATATCTCACCTTGATCAACCAATCAGGGACTGGTAGGGCCGAGTAACCCACGTGGGACTCTGATGCCCATGGAACTTTCAGCCAATCAATGAGCTGAAGTTCCTCCAGGTAAAAACAGGCAACACAGAGAGCCTGAGAGATTCAACAAGATTCAGACAAGATTCAGAAGGAATTCAAAGGAGAATCCCAAGGGCAGGACATTCTCGCAGCGCGCCTCCTGACCATCCTGAGACTCAGCCCGGACAACCACGGAACGGCCAGTGTGTCCGAGTGCCAGAACTTTCCTTTGTTCTAAGAGTCTAGAGTGGAGGTTGCCAGAGAGTAACCAGCAGCAGGCCTCGTGAACAGGTCGGATCTGTGGACAGCTGAATCACTATTCAGAACTAGCTCTTCATCATAACGAACTGGTCCTCTTCCTGACTTGCTGGGACCCACAGTCATCTTTTCTCCTGTGCACAAACTTTGCTAGTTAAAGCCAACAGTGAGCATCAGCAGCGCACCGTCGCAAGCCGCACAGCACAGCCTGGCACCAAGCCAGAGAGCGCGGATTGGACAGCAACAGCCTGCAACTGTTTCTTTGTGCCCGCAGGAGATCTGAATCCCCAAAGATTGGATGAGTATTCAACTTCAATGCATTACAGCTCGAGAATTCAATTGTTATCCCAACCAGTTGATATCAATTTAATTCCTAAGAGTTATGTACTTGTTTGAGTATCTAATGTAGAAGTTGTAACCAAGTTCACTTTACGAAACGGTCTTAATGAATGATATACTGAACGTATGTCCTCTTGATGTGTAACTCTTTGTAACTGATTGAATATATATCTTTTGTATTCTGATAACCCTCTCGATAAGATCTGTTAGGTTTATATGCATATTCTATGTATTAATAAATGTATCCTCGTGTATTAGTACCTGTGTGTGCGCGTTGTTTGAGTTATGTCGCATGGTTGGATTCTAAAGCCACCAAAAGAATCAACTTTGTGATTTACTGCTACAATTAATAATTGTCTCAGTACATGCCCAAACCCTACAGAACTGGTGCCTTCAGAGAGCCACTATAATCTACGTTATTTGGCGTCCCTGAACCGGTTTTCTCTACACTGTGCAGACGCAGGCACGGGTGATGGATGAGGCAGGCGAACAAACCAAAACGAGAGGCAAGGTCGTAGTCAAAAGGCGAAAGGCAAGTCGTAATCCAGGAAGTTCTCCGGTAGCAGACAGTCCGAGGCGAGAGGCGAGGTGCAAAGTCGAAAAGGCAGAAGGGGAATCCAAAATCCTGAATAAACGTGGTATGGGGAAAAACGCCAGGTAGAGCTCTCAAGGAGTAGACTCAATACTGAGCAGTGGGAAATAGGTGAAGAGGGTATAAATAGCAGTGCGCACCGCACCGTGAGTGTGCGCAGGTGGTTTAACTCGTGTGGCGGCGTTTGTTAATAATCACCCGCTGCTGGGGCTGATTAGCTTGCTTACGATTTGATCTTGACTGCCTGGCGGTCGTGACAGTCCCGCCCTGGAGTTCCACTCTACACCCTAAAGCCTGATGATCTGAGAAGAAGACAGGCTGAAGAGTGACCCCAACAACTTTCACTCTCTCTGAGACAAAGCAATAGTCAATTCTGGAGCTGACCATGTATATCCTGCTGTTGTGGGATATATACATCTATATGTGTCTGAGAGTTTAAAGTCTTGAACTAAGTTTTGCAGGGCCAGTGAGCTGGAATCCAATTTTATCGGAGAGCTAGACTGCCTAAGATACAATTTAAATCCCCTCCCACTATCACGTCTGTGCTACATAACAATAGGGGGGAGAGTGCCTTGAGTAGCTCCACCCTTCCTCCCACGTCAGTAGGACAATACACATTGATTAGCCGCAGGTTAACGGTCCCCCATTCCACATCCACACACAGCAACCTGCCATCTATAACCCTCTGAATACTTTTCAATTTGAAAGCCCATCCTTTGAAAAGAATGGCCACGCCAGAGGCTCTGTTGTTATTGTCCCCTGACCAAACAGAAGGCCCTTTATCCCACCTATCTTCAAAGCTTTTATACCTCTCTTGATAGGCTAAAGCACACTCCTGCAACATCAACACATCTCCCTCTCTCTGCTGGAGGTAATCAAAGACAGACTGGCATTTAGCTCTGTCATTGATACCTCTGGTGTTAAGAGAAATTATGTTTAGAGCCATATTACATAAGAAAGTGGAACCAGTCTTTACAAAACACATTTCTCTTCGGTCTCACCTGTTACCTTCTTCTTTTTCTTTTTCTTCTTACCAATTTCCTGCCAGCCATCCTCTGAATGAGCCTTCATCAGGGTGGCAGCAGTAAAAGCATTCACGGAGTCCATTTCAAGGAAGGGGGTAGAGGGAGGGGTGGAGGGGTTCCAGCTGTCCCCATCTCCTTCCTCCTCGCTCGGGGATAAAACAGAGTAATTTTTCCTTTTCCTCAAGTCCAGCTCCTGGGAGCACTGAGGGGAAAGGGGTGCAGGTGATGCACCAGTCTCCTCTTCCCCCTCACCCACCAGCTGCTGCAGATCCTCCGTGATGGACTGGATGGAGGAGAGGAGGGCATCTGTAGCACTTGCAGAGTCTGAGAAAAGCAGCTCCGCTGAATCCTGGGTATCCTTGTTGGACCCGCTCCACCGGGGGGCCCCACACTGGCCCTCGTTCTGAGGAGCAGGAGTGGGGGAGGGGTCCTCGCTGTTCTCGGGGGTTTTCAAACCCTCGTACTTGTCTGGTGCAGTCTGCGGTTGTGGGGGCGTAGTGGAATTCTCTTCCACCGGCCCCGGAGCCACAGCAGGACTGATCCTGGCTGGAGGCTGAGAGTCTTTGTCCAACAAGGGTTCTTTGTTTGACTTGTTGTTTGCTTTGGCTTTTCGGGCCGGTTTGGCTGAAACAAGCACTGCCTCATCCTTTCTCATTTTGAGTTTATTGGCGTAGGCGTGAGGGCAGTTCTAAAAAACGTGTCCTTCCGAGCCACATAAATTGCACTTTGGCAGCATTGAACACTCAGAGGCTAAATGTCCCTGTTTGCCACAGGTCTCGCAGCATTTCACAGTGCAGGACGATGCCAGGTGTCCCACAGCACCACAGCGCCGACACACCTTTGGTTGTCCCACATAAAAAGTGGATTGTAGAGGGCAGGTGCCTTCAGCCTTCATTTACATTGTCTGGTAGCAAGCGAACCTCGAATTTCCTTGCTTCTGTTTTTATACCGTCAACATCTCTAACCTCAGTTCCATGGTGGACGGTGCAGTATTGGTTAAGCCAGGTGTGAATGTCCTCCGTCTTTGCCAGTTCCGAGAACATAACAACATGCACCGTTTTCCTCTCTCTCTGTGTCAGAGGCTGCAAGTTGATCTTCTCAAGGGCAGGAACTTTCCCTCTTTTTGCCTCAAACACATCCACACATTGTTCAAACAGAGAATAGGTAGCAAAAACAACCTCAAATGCTTTCTGACCTGGGAGAGCGAAGATGAAATCCAAGTGCCGAGGTTCAAAGCCAAGTTCCTTCTGCAACACTTTTCTGCTGAACTGCATACGATCCATGAAGAGATCATCCAAAAGCTCAAAATGAACATCATTCTTGCAGGATCCAAAAGTTGCCATTTCGTAAACTGCAAAACAAACACTGCTTCCACAAAACAAGAAAACAATCCAACTACTCCACCTACAGGCTGATCAAGGTATCTCCCCTGCCAGGTAAGTATGAATTGTACAAGCCCCTGCAAGCGGCCCGCACCCACAGCACAAAGCGCGCAGCCTAGGCCAGCTCCTCGCCCCGCACACCACTGCCTCCTGCTGGGCCCACTCTTTCGCACACTCACACGCCACACTAACACTCAAAAGGGAGGGCAAAACGAGAAAACGAGTGCGCCGTTTCCTACACATCTGCAGTCGCCATTGTGCATTCGCAGCATGTCCCGGGATGCAATTCGGCCTCATTTGCATAACACCAGACCGGCAGATCGCTACGCAAGCTCGCGTCGTGCGCCTGCCACACACCGAACAAACACCAGAGCCTTTTCAGCAATTTCCAAAAAACGGGCCTGCTAGCCTGCCCAAAAGGCTCCGTCTCTTACCCGCTCTCCAGAGCCTGCTGCCGTCTGTGCTGTTCTCTCGGCATCGCTGCAGCGCACACAACTCCTGCAGAGCAGGAAGAAAGTTTCCACGCTCCGCCGCAGGGAAGGCTCACTCCGTGCCCACGCGTCCTTTCAATGCCAGTTTAACAAGTGCTCCGCATTAGCAGCGTCGGGGCTCCAGCGTGTCGCACCTCACCTCACCTCGCACAGCCCCCTCCTTGAATGTCTGGCGCTGGGCATTCCACCGACAATGGCCACAATGCCGGGGAATGGCACCTGTAAAGTGTTAATTGGGGCACAGGAACAGCCCGTCTCGTCTCGGGGGCCAGCTTCAAAGACAATACAGCAAACACAGCGGGGTGGGGGAAGAAGACGACACGACACATGCAGGTACTTTCAGCTCCGGCGGGAACGAGTCATTTGTCGGTCTTTTCAAGTGCTGGGAGCCGAGTAATCCTTCACTTGTATCGTTTCTCCCCGGTGACTAGATCTCACCCTGCGACTCTCGACTGGGCTCACCCACGACTGGGCACCCAGATGGGAGATTCCCCCCCTGAAAACCTCAGATTGCTGCTGCTCCTGCAAGAGGTGTTACTGGGACCAGTATGGAGCACTCACCCTGCGGTCCGTGTGGCTTTCTTATGCCCCAGCATCCTGATGGCGACACTCTACTGCGCAATCAGGCTCCGTCCTTCGGGGGAGGCGGTAAACCGCGGTCCCAACCCTCCTTGTGTCAGTGTCTCAGGGAGAGGATGGGCACTGTAAGACTGACAGGGCTGTCTGGGAGAAGCTCCTCCTACAGGTCTAGGCACAGAAGAGCTTCACCAACAGAGTCACACAGCTAACGTGATAACTGCTACACTACGGAAACCTGCAGGGGCTGCTGCTGGTGTCTTGCTTGCGTTTCGGGCTGAGAAAGGGAACGATGGGAACTCGTGCCCAGTGGCCCAGCACTGAGCTACGCCAAAGCTTCCAGTATCTTTGTTGGAGTGCGCTGATTGACCGCGCTCTCACACCAGAGCCCAGCATGCCTGTCATGGATGGAGCAGGAAAGGCGGCCCCACATTCTACAGCCCTCTCCACACAATCGACGAAATCAGGCTACTGAAGTGGAGAAAATCTCCTTTTCAGAAAGTGCAAATATCATCTTGGAGAGTATAAATTCTATTGCCGAAGGTCAACACTGTCTACCAGAGTCACCCCTCCCACCTCCTGCAGGTTTCCGAGCTGCAGCGATGATCAGTTCGGCTCACACGCGAGAGGTCCTCAGTTGAAAAAATGCGCCCCCTCTTCTCGTACGTTTTGCACATGATTGAGTGGTTTAAATGCGGCTCCTTCGTACATGGTGCTGATCTTTTGGAAAGCAGGAGGCAAAACTGACACATTCCCATAACAGGAGTTGAACCCCGGCCACCTGGGTGAAAAACAGGAATCATAACCGCTAGACCCTATGGGAGCATACAGCCATGCTGTGGCGTGCATCATGTAAGAAGACTGTAATTGCTGCCTTCATGACCTGCTTGGTGGAGAAAACACACAAGAGAGTTGGCACTCAGAGTGTCGAAGGGTCGATGTATACTAGGGCTTAGTTGAAATGCAATGTCAGGACTTTTCCGACTAGTGTCACACGAAGAGAGCACATCCTTTCTCACCCCTCTGCCTCTGTCTTGGTAACTTACCGTGATCGTATAGTGGTCAGTATTTTGTGTTGTGGCCGCAACAACCCCGGTTCGAATCTGGGTCACGGCAGAATAGAAGGAGTACTGCCTGACTGGATCGTTGATGAATGACAGAGGCCACTCAGACCTCTTCTCTGTTTTCTTCAATGACTTACTAAGGATCTTCTTCACATTCACCCATGCAGAGGAAGCCAGTTACATCACAGAAAACGCAGGAAAGTGCATTTCAAGCAGAGACCAGGAGAGACCTATTTACACTGAGAGTGGTCGGAGTAGGGAACAATGCGCCCAGCCCTGTTGCTGGAGCCGATTTTTGATGAGATCTTGGGCTCACTAAGAGGTCCCCGCTGGATGCTAATCTTTCTGTTGTTCTTGCAGGTGCTGCGCTGCTTTTCAGCCGACAGAGCTCGTCCTGGTCTGTCGGCACAGCCCAATTGCAAATGATTGGCTCCGCGTACAGAAGGAATGTACGTTTGGTACAAGAGTGCATGAAGGCACTGGAAATACATTGGCAACAGATGACCGGTGGCTCAAGACCTCTGTGAAGTACGGGAGCGTGTGAAAAGAGGCTGTTTCCGCCCGGTCTCGGGCCGGGGACCTTTCGCGTGTTAGGCAAATGTGATAACCACAACACTACAGAAACCTGGAGGTACTTCTACTTGTGTCTCGCTTGCGTTTTGGGCTGAGAAAGGGAAGCGTCACTTTAGGCAAGGGGCGCTGGAGAGAGGAACAAAGGGCGCGATGAAACAAAATGCCGAAACCTGGGTTCTCCTCCCTACTTTGCAGTGAGCAAAGTTTTTTTCATTTTCTACCCTTGTATTTTCCTTGCTATTTTACTGTCCCTTTTCCCCACGCAGTGACGGAAAACATGCCAAAACCCTGTTTCACCCTGTGTTTGTGCAACGTCAGTCTGTGCATGGAAAAAAAATCATGCAGCTGCAGTGGCTCAATCAGTCAGTGCGTGGTGCTTATACAACAGCGCCCAGTGGAGTTATGCTGAGGTTGTGAGTTTGAGCTTTACCTGGAACAGTGTAGCCTGTGTCTTTAGCTACTGAAAGAAACTCTTGAGTTTAGGTGCTCTTAGGTATTTGCTGGAGATCAGGTCTAAATTAACATTAATGAAACAAGTAAAGGTTTACTCTGTACCACACCCAAAGAAGGCTCCACTGCCCGAAACATTGTTCAGCATGGAATAAACCTTTACTCGTTCCTTTACAGCCCATGCATGCTAACACAGCTACTTACTTAAATTACTATCAGCTGTGGACCCTCAGCTGGCCTGTACACAGGTAGATGAGAGATATCTTCTTAGACGAGAGAGCACGATGGAGTACCGAAAACTTGAAAAAGCTCTCGCAGCTAGATTCTGTGTTTTTGTTGTTCCCCAGATATGTTTTTAATGTTCTTTTTGATTTTGTTTTGCAGTGAGCGCTGTTTTTTCATTTTCTTCCCTTGTATTTTCCTTGCTAGTTTACTGTCCCTTCCCCCCCAGGCAGAGACGGAAAGCATGCCAAAACCCTGTTTCACCCTGTGTTTGTGCAACGTCAGCCTGCACAGGTCTTTACCTTCTGAAAGCAACCAGTTTAGATGCTGCTACGTATAGGTTGTCCTTAACACCTTATGTAGTGGGATTGTAGTCTGTTAGGTATTTGCTGGAGTTCCGGTCTAAATTAACATCAATGGAACAGGTAAAGGGTTTATTCCACGTCACACCCGAAGAAGGGTCCACGTCGTGTTTCCTTCTCTTTTCAGCATGGAATAAACCTATACTTTTTCCTTTGCAGCCCACGCATGCTCACTCAGCTTCCTACTTAATTTCCCTTCAGCTGTGGACCCCCTGCTGATCTGTATACAGATAGATGAGGTCTACTGGGACTAAGGGAGCACGATGGGGTACCGAAGACTTGAAAAAGCTCTCACATTAGATTCCGTGTTTTTGTTGTTCCCCAGATTTGTTTGTAATGTTCTTTTTGTTTTGAAGTTGTTCCGTTAAGTAATTTTTTAAAATTGTATTTTCTGTAGTAGTTAGACTACTACAGTGATTTACCTAGGTTCCCGGAAGGCTTCTCGCATTGTGGTTGTCGTGTTTTCAGGTTACAAGTATTTTTTTTTCTATAGATAGGACCCCACACATTACTGTGGGACTAGTTAACTTAAGTTCTTACATTGTACCTGAAATTACCACATAAACTACTACTCAATTATATTTTTTTTCTTTTATTTTCAAGTCCAAGGAGCTCAATGCGCTTTTTATGTTTGACATCTTCAAGGGAAATGGTGAAATCGCAGGTGGAAGAGAAAAGTGATCCTTGAGTAGAGGAAAGACGACCATCTTGAGCACTAACTCATGTCAGGAGGCTAACTTCTGTGACCAGGTAGTGGAGTGGTTAAGGCGATAGAGTGCTAATCTATTGTACTCTGCACATGTGGGTTTGAATCCCATCGTTGTTGATTTTAAGCTTTGACAAATGTGCTTTTTTAAAGTGGGCGAGCTCTCGTTTCATCTTTCACTCCTGTACTAGAGCAGTAATGTTTGTAGACCTGCATGAACGTGGTATAGTAGGCTGACAGCAGGAACACGTGGTCCACAAGCAGTGACAGTGTCAGAGGTGTCTGCAGTGTGTTGGTTTGTGAACAGCAATAAAATAACTTGCCATGGAAGCATGTGTGTCTGCATTAATATAGCTCCATCGAGCAGAAAAAGCAACACAAACACCGACTTAAAGTCAATGGTAAGTTTCCGTAGCTGAAAACACAGCCATTGTGCTCCAGGTGAAGCTCGTGTTGCTGGATGTGGGTCATTGAGGCAGTCACGGGCTGGGATTGAGTGGGTTATGTTGATTAGTGTTACAGGATATGGGCCACTGAGGCAGTAACAGGCTGGGGTTGATTAGGTTATGTTTATTTCCAGAATGGTGTCAATGTTGCCTCTCACTCAAGGGGGGCGACTGCAGTTGTCCTAATGAATACTGCCTAGTGGGAACAATTAGGTATCGAGACTTGGAGGTGTGAGGAGTCGCTGAGCCAGTTTTAGCCAGACCAAGGGGTGAACTGATAAGGTTCCATGACACCTAGCTCAGCACTCCCACACCCCTCAAACAACACAAGCTTCCTCCTGGAAAAATACTGGGCAAACCCGATTCTGACAGGGACAGTGGAACCCCCCCTGAAAGGGATTGGCTAAGGTGAGGGATAAAAAGACCTGAGACAGAACAGAGGGGGCTCCCGATTCCCACTGGACCCTGGAGACGACACAGGTAGCAGAAGGGAAGCTGCAGAGTGCGAGACCCCGGAGGTACTCTGCAGAGACTTCTAATACCTGGAGGCAAGGATCTACTGGTTCAGTAACTGACGACAACGGAAGCATTGGGATTGGAACAGAGGTACTGCACAGAGACTTTTTACACCTGAAGGTGAGGAACAAGGAAACTGGCACAGCTAGCTGATTCAAACTGAGGGGAATGTAATATAGTCGCAGAGGATTTCTATTGTTACCTGAATGGAGACTGGGGAAATAGGACTGGGCGATACCCCTCTCCTCAAAGTGGGCCATCAGAGACTATAGGTACTAAGTAGAGACAATCGAGTGACCTCTCTTTAGTATTTTACAGGAAAGACTGCTGCCCCTCTGTATTCATTTTGACCCTGGGAAGGAGCTTTTGCTGCTGTGAATTCTGTTTTCGTTGTGTTTTTGGGTGATAGTGAATGCGAATGTAGTTGGAAAATAAAAAGGGCACTTATACAATACAAATGCTTGTCGCTGGTCTGTGTGTGCATTGGTGATTCTAGGAGATAAACAGAACCTGTGGTAATGTAGAGGGGCCCTAGCACCCCGTTTGTATTGCTAGGTGGTGTAGTCGTACACGAGGCAGGAACATCCCTCGCCCATAGGGTTCACCTTACTGTGACACCTTCTTCGTCTATGTTTTTTGAGTGCACTGCAAATGATCTTAGTATCGAATTGCCGTCCCAAATAACCGATCCAAACAAGCTGCTTTGCAGAGGAGCACTGCCGGAGCTTATCATTGCCAAACTGAAGACCAGGCCGACCTCTTCTGTGACTTTTGAACACTAAATCTCAAGGTTGTGAATTCAAGCTCCACGCTGGCGGGAAATTCCATAGGTAATGATCACATTTTCTTGCATGCTAATCAAAAGAAATATTAAGAAACGTTTCCCGATACCAGTTTTTTACAAAAGTAAAGGCACACGGCACATGTGTGCCACATCACGTCCGAGTTTAGTGACAACTACCTCAGAGATTGTAAGATGGGTAGTTTCAGATTAGATCACTTTTTTTATCAAAGGTTCAAGCAAACCCGAATACTTTTGCAAGAGACATTTCAGAATCCCAGTCAAATCCAGTACGATTGCTGGATCCTTCGAATTTGACTGAACTATAGCACAGATCTGCAGTCCACCATTAGAATACTGTGGGTGTGTTGTATAAGCCATACCGCCCAAAATAGTTCTAAAACAGGAGATGCATCCTCGTTTAGGAATGTGGTATAAAGTGAAATGGTCTGGGAAGAGTCCTACGTTTGAACAGTTCAAAATAGACGTAAAGGGGTATTTACGGACTCTTTCGAAATGTAAGAACAAGCTGTGTGGACCTTATCTTTATTTACGTCGTGTAAACGTACTTCATAAAGTGTAATTGTATTATAGCATGTGCCCCTGACGATTTTCTTGATATATTTATATATGTGCTCTTGTTTGTATTGTATGTAGTTTTGTTGTTCAAATAAAACGTAAAAGACACAACTTTCCGGATGTGGCTGCTGTAAAAATAAAATGACATCAAGGGCGCTGTACGCAGAGGTGTGAAGCCTGTTTCATAGAAGAACTATATCCAGAGGTGTTAAAGAAGTCGAGATCTCACTACGAGAATGGCAGCATCTCAAAAAAAGCAGGTGCAGTTCGTTACACAGTCGTAATGCCACTAAGTCAGACCAGAAGAGCAAAAGCCACCTGGCTTTTTCTGAGCAAGTAATGTGACAAAGAGACACAGTACAGTGGTAACTGTGGCTGAACAGTGGAAAGCACTGGATTAAGGCTCCAGCCCCTTCAGGGGCTTGGGTTTGAAATCTCACCTTGTTAGGTGCTTCTGTTGAGACCCCTTCCAACTGACTTCAAATGAAAGGGAGGGAACTGCTTTTTGGCAGTCTCTCGAGAAACTAAGCAAAGTGTTTAAAGATACTTTGTCAGCTTGACATCAAGGCAGAAAACAAAAACTTTCTTGCGTCCGCTCAAACCAAATGAAGTTTGCCACCTTTTGCGTTATGCAGGGAATGACGTCTGCCGAGATCACTTTTGAGTCAATGCAAATCATAGTGTGCCCTCCATTTTAATGTTGGTTGTGCTGGCGTGCTGCTTCTGTCTGTGAAACTTTATGCAATCAAGGCATTTAATGTTTTTTTTTAATAATTGAAAAAAAATGTACTATTTTTTTTCTTAAAAATTGATGGTTTAAAAATTTATTTAATGTGAAACGGTCATTGTGATTGTAAAACGGTCAAAATGTTAGTGAAGAAATCAGTAATGTGAGGAAAGGTGAATTGTGGGAGCCTCTTGACTCCCCGTGTCGTGCTGTGTTTCTCTCTCATTCTACTTGGAGTGGTGCCGTCGCTTCTGGATAAAGTCTGTCTTGGGTCATTCCGGACAAGTCAGGTATGACTGTGCTTCACCACAAGAAAAGACAACTCACTTGCGAGGATCCCAACAGTATATTTCCCCTTTCAGAGCCCATGGGAGTGAATTTCATACACAATTAAAAAAGGCTAATTTTATTTAGAGGCTTCAGACACTTTTTTAATTAAAAAAGTGACCTGAAACGCCTTAGCTTTCAGGTTTGCTAGAACCTGTAATAATAAAGTGGTCTCAAACTTTCAATGTCTGATGTAGCTTTCTCTAAAGTTGGACATGATGTTTTGGAGATGCTGAGATATTGAGAAAAACTCAACTACATGGTGAGAATTCTGGGTTCAGCACCAGCAGATAGTGAAAAACTCTTAGCTGACCCCAACCTAATTTGCACACGCAACTTTCTGAGCTAGAATCAACTACACTACCACTGTGCCACACCCTATAGTCTTCTTTAGCTCCCCAAAGGAGAAAAATCAGTGTCCCAAAAAAAAGTGCTTCCCCAAATGTCTTTAACAAAAAGGAAAATTTAGACAGGCTTCCATTTCTGCATTAAGAACTGTTTGTGCTGTCCTGTAATTGAGGAAATATACCACCTAAATCAGCAAAGAGTTCTACGTTTGAATAGTTCTAAATAGACGCAAATGGATATTTACAGACTCTTTCGAAATGTAGGAACATGAAAGCTGTGTGGACCTTGTTTTTATTTACTTTGTTTAACCTTTTTTTCCATAAAGTCTAATTGTATTATTTATGTGCCCCTCACGAGTCTATTAATACGTTATATGTGCTCTTGTTTATATTGAATCTTTTTTTGTTGTTCAAATAAAAAGTAAAACAAAAAAAAATTCCGGATGGGTGCTGCTATAGAAATAAAACAACATCAAGGGTGCTGTACGCAGAGGTCTGTAGCCTGCTCCACAGAAGAACTTTATCCAGAGGTGTTTAAGAATTTGAGATCTCACCATGAGAGGGGAAGCATCTCAGAAAAAGCAGGTGCAGTCGGTTCCATAGTCATAACGCCACTGTCAGACAAGAGCAATAGCCACCCGGCTTCCTCCAGGCAAGTACTGAGACAAAGAGACAGGACACAGTGGTTAGTGTGGCTGAGTGGTCTAAGGTGCTGGATTAAGGCTCCAGTCTCGTTGGAGGTGTGTGTTTGAATCCCACTGCTGCTAAGAGTTTTTGTGTTACAACCACCAAGTTGAGCAATGTGTTAAAAGCTACTTTATCAGCTTAACATCAAAGCAGGGAGAAAAAAGTGTTTCTTCTTCTCAACACAAATTCTTGTTTCCACCTTCAGCAGGGAAGTTTGTCTACCAAGATCACTTTTGAGTCAGCGCAAATCACAGTGCGCCCTCAATTTTAATGTCGGTTGTGCTCCTTTTATCTGTGAAATGTTAATGTTCTGCATTTTCAAGTCGAGTCATCCTCAGGGGTAGAGCTGATTAAGTCTTTCCGCATAGCGCTCCATCAGAAATAACTCTAAGTTCTAAGTTCAAAAGAGATTGTGTGTTTCACTTCAAGCAATCACAAAGCATACCTCACATGTCAGATCTAAATGGGGAATTTGTTGGTTACAAAGCTGAACGTTTTTCCATGTTCTGCTAGAGTATCCACTGGCTTGCCTTCATCAGCTGTCTTGGAAAGATAAGCTGTGCTTCGTCTCAGGAAAAATCATCAGTAATTTTATTCTTTGCGTATGGTCGTTATTTAAAGTATATAAAAATCACGAGTTCATAGATTTATCCAAATATCAACAGCACCTTGTAAACCTGTCATAAGAATTCCTTCAATCCAATAGTTTCACTCCAGGGAAAAGGCAGGGAAACAGAGAATTCTTATTTAAAGACAACATCCGTATTGGATTGCATGTAAGCAGGCACCACTCAGAATTCCTAATATGATTTTGAATTCAGTTTTGCAGTGCTTTAGTGCTTTACTACTTTCAGAGAGTCCTTTATTGACCTTGCTGAAGCAGAGAAGCGACATAATCACAATTGTGACCAGTTTTTATTTTGTATTTTGATAATTTTTTTTTGTAGCGTTCTTCCTCAGCTTTTAAGTTATTTGGTGAGCAAGAACCACTGAGAACGAGTCTGAATCAATCAAGAACACATATGGTACTGCTGTCCTGTGTACAACTGCTTCGTCCTAATTGAGCTTTTCAGTGTTGAAGAAGACGTTTCCAATTTCGATTGCTGGTTTCAGAGGATGTGCTACAAGATCACAGATTCATTTGAAAAGATTTGGAGATGCATTGGCTGGGATTCAAACCTGGCTCAATTGCATGAAGGCACCTATACTCAGCAACGAGAGGAAAGGAGAAGGGGCCAGAGGTAGTGTGGCTGAATGGTCTAATATGCTGGATTTTAGGCTCCACTCTCTCAGGGGTGTGGGTTTAAATCCCACTACTGCCCAATGTTTGCTCGTGTTCATAGAGAGCCAGGTTTACCTTTTGAATCTCACCCGGAATTTCCTGAGAGATCATTCTGTTACAGGTGGTCCAGTGTAAATGTGCAGCACAGTGACATGAACACCTTGAACTTTTTCTGTATGTGAAGGAAAATGCAAAAGAGCATGTAAAGTATTGATCGTATAAAATATCCATATTACAACTCGAGAAAAAACAAAGCACAAAACAACGACTTTTGATGATTACAAGAGATTCAAGAAACACAACCGTCCGCAGATCGGTTCGGATCCTGAACGCTTAAGTCAAAAGAAGAAAAGCGAAGTAAACTCTCTTCATTGTCTTATAGTTTATGAAATAAAACAATTTCTTACTTTCTTAATAATTTCTTACTGTTGATAGACGATTTATTGAATTTTAACAGAATCACAATTACAAACATTTGGGGTTAAACTGTTATTCACATACTCTAACGAAGAGAAACGTTAGTGTCTTCCGGTGTGTGAGCCCATCTCTCAAAAAAGAAAAAAATAAGTCATATAAATTGAATTGTTCTATTTTGTAGGCTTGCATAGTCTTATTCATATTTCAGTTAAACCTTTTCTTCTGTAGTAATTTCATTTGATATTAAATTAGTCCTGATTTACAATTTTTGGACATGGTTCATCAAATTTACACGTTTCTTGTGGATCCAGAAGATCATTATGAGACTCTTTTTTTGAGGATGAAGGAGTAGCAGCAATGGCAAGAACGTATTTAGAGTCCAGCACTTCTCATTTCTAATGCAGAACCATCGACTCAGAAAGCACCGCCCGCGATAAAAGAAATTGCAGAATTGGTCTGTTCATGCTGCCTACATACTTTGAATTGCTGGCATTTTCTGCAAGCGTTCCTTTTTGATGGTTCATGAAATTCCGCACATTTGAGCCAACACTAAAATATTTCATTCGGGGTCGCCTAATTCATAGTGCAAACCGAATCTACAGGGGAATGCTGTGGCACATGAAGCCGTTTGTTATTCTGTTGTGAGGTGTGAGGGGCGGAATGCAAATCGAGTTGTGAATAGAAAATGAAACAGGAGTCACTTCTTGAGCTATGAATTCCAAAAAGTATGAAAACCTGTGCATTTTAACAGTGCAGAATACTCACAAATTGCACTGAGTTGCTTGCTTTCTTCTGCTGCTTTTATATTTCAGTCATTCACTGTCAGCTAGCACTAGAACAATTCAAGAGAGGTAAAAACAGAAGCTGTTAGGAGCAGGATTTGAACCCACGCCTCCATTTGGAGACACCCAAGCCAGTTGGAAAGACACATGTCCTTGAATCTGGCACCTAAAACCACTTGGCCATCCTGACAAGCGAGTGTAAAGGGTGGGCTGAGTAGTTGACTAAACTGAGATTCTTCCTTGAAATTATTTGCTTGCGAAGAGCCAAGTTGCCTTGAATCGATCTTGGAAATCAAATATACGGATGAATTGTTATTCGGTTGTGAGTTTTGAGGGACGTATTATAAATCGAGTTGGTGAAAAGGCGCTTTTTGTTAGTCTGTCGGGAGGCTGCACAAGGTGTTTAGAGGGAGAACTTCTAAAAGACAGGCTCTCTATGTTTAACATCAAGGCAGATTTTGTTTGTTTTCTCAACGGAAATGCTCTGTGGCGCAGCTTTATGTAGGGAACAACGTCTGCCAAGATCACTTTTGAGCCAGTGCAAATGGTAGTGTGCCACCCAGTACATTTAATATTGGCTGTGGTAGCGAGCTGCTTTTGTCTGTGAAGCTTTTACTTCTTCAAGCTGAATCATCGGCAGGAGTAGCTTATTAAATCTTTGCTCATAGCGCTCCATCAGAAATACCTTGTCCATGTGCAAAAGAGATCAGGGGATTTACTTCATGCTTTCACATAGCATACAGATGCAGCCATTCAAAATGCTCTTTACTGTGCACATTGTAATCCGCTTAGTTTTGAATATTTATATGGAATTTTACCACTAAAGGGAAATTTTAGTAGCTGAGCATAAAAAGAAGAGGAGCATAACGCATCTGAAGGTCATAAACGATATTAATTTAGGAACATAAACATTACTGTATGTACGTAAACTGTACTGTGTATGGCTGGTCTTGGTAGTTTAAAGAAAAAATACTCACCAGTCTTCCATTTCTCCCTAAACATTTTAAGCAAGAAAGTTTTATGAAACGGTACCCAAATATGTGATTGCTGTATAGAATGAATTTTAATTAAAAAAATTATTTAACACGAAACTTAAGCTGTTTACATCTTCCGCCTGAGAACAGTCACCCGTTGCTACCCAACGCAGAAACACAGCCACTTACTCGCAAAAAGAGGACATTAGCTAGCCAATATGATAAAGAAATAAATGATTATTTTGTTTATTTATTTTGCACATTTATTTGAACATTTCTATCGATTGTACAAGCACTTGGAAACTGTCCAATCCCTAGTTCATCAGGCATTTTCTTTTACGCTGCGGGCATTCTCCTGGTCTGGCGCCGGTCTGTGTCTTCTAGGATATAATGCCAGCGAACTCTTGTTTTTATGTCCACTATAATAGACAATCTCCTTTGCTTTTAACCGAGCGTTTAATAATTTCCGAAAATGAAAATGATTTACTTTATTTCCCTCACGGGATAAATAAAAATATCTAGCATCTATCTACATAAACTATCGGACAGAATTCAGGGGTCTCCCTATACCAGAGATTATGGTAGGGCTTCAGAATGGTGATTTGCTGACACCAGCTGACACCCCTCTGATTGGAGAAAAAAGACGTGCTGGTTTGCTATACATACTGTTCCAGGAAGAGGATTTCTTTCTATTCGAAACGTGTATTTAAAAATTTTAAAAGTAAAAACCTTACAGCGTACACAGATTTCTAAACTGATCAGCATCGTTATCTTGGTCTTATGCATAATAATGTTCACCACTCTGTCCAGCAAATTAATAATAAACTTTATTTTATATAGCGTTTTAAACGAATAAGTAATTAGATTGCTCATAAACCTAACCACTTACTCTACATAAACACAGCGTAATTGCTCTCTGAAAATGCCTTTTCTTTTTATTTAGGCTCAGATTTCAACTATAGATCGTATTATTAATAACCACAATAACGACCAACAAACAAAAACAACCATATAAACATAATACCAACCAAAAACATAGATAACAACAACAATACAAAATCAAATATATCAAACCATTAAACTCTCTCAAATTCCTCAATTATCATAATCCCTTATGCAAAACTAAAACCTCCTCCCATCCCAGTTTATCCTCTTTATTATAAACAAAATCCACCTCAATTTTCAACATAAAACATTACACAAAATCAATACCTCAACACTTCATACTCAACAACGATAATTCACAAACAGCCAGAACATGTAACTCCACATTTCCAAATAGACACATTTCCATAGCTGCGCCCCTTATGCAAAACCAACATCCCTCCCCTGTTCTCTCCGCTGGCGTTTGTAATCGTTTTTATTTTTAAATAAATTTTTGCAAAGTCATGTATTTTAAAAATCTTAAGATTTCTATATTTATGTCTTTATTTAGTTGTTTCATTAGTGACAAAGGCTAAACTTTCTTGGAAAAAATTCTTTTATTTAAACCATGTTTGCTATTAATTCATTTAGGGCTAGAATATGTTCATTGTCTTCCAATGAAAGAAGGGTTCCTTCCGCCGTAGTCGGGTTGACATTAGAAGCTTGCCACGCCCGGACTGTTACACCAACGCATTAGCATGTTAAAGCGATTCCATTGAGGAGCTTAGCTTTCTTAACTAGTAAGTACTGTACTTACTGGGTTTTTGAAGGGGGGAGATGTCTTTCGCTCACCCCCTTCTACTTTGAAAATACCTGTGAAACCGGTTTAATTCGTCACAGCCAGCACTCCCACAGAGAGGGGGGTTGTATTTGCAGTGTATATAGTAGATGGGAAAGCCAGAGCCGACCACTACGCCGCCCATGTGTTATGCTCTTCGTTAATGTCTAAGCCAGAACACATCATTATATCTCATTTTGTATTTCTTAAAAAAAATCGTTTGCCCAGCCTAACAGTATTGTTGTGTTGTTATTGTTTTAAAACTGTAAAGCGCTTTGAGGAGCCACCTTTAAAGGTGCCATATACAATAAAGTTCATTATTATTAATATTGTTAATTTGCTGGACAGAGAGGTGAACATTATTACACAGAAGACAAAGAGAGCGATTTACGTTGCATTGTGCAGTGTTCTGCTGTAATACAGTTTTAAATAGTCTAAACAGTATCAGCTTTATTTATGGGTTTTAAATAAAGGCTATTTAAATCAATATAAATGTTTATATTATAACGCCTAGGTGACTATTCATTTTTATTAAAATAACTTAAATTCAATCATGTTGTGATATTTAGAAATATAAATTTGTATGGTGTGAGTGAAGTTTTATTTAATCTCTGAGCCAGGGAAACGTTTTATTTTTTCAAGGAAATGTTTGATAAAAAAAAAGTCATGCCTCTATTTGGATTCGAACACACAGCGTGTGACATGGGAATCAGGAACCTAACCCACAGAGCCACCAGCAAGGTCATGTGATGAGTGTTGAAAAAGCCCTACAAAACATTATGTAACAATTCTTGTGTTGTGGTACATGAGTATAATTATATCGTTATTAATTTCTTTAGATACGCGATTCCATATTATATTCCCTTTTAATCAAATTCTAACAGTATGCTTGTTGACTCCTGTATCATGTTAGTTAAAGACTTCGATGCTTAAAATATTGAGGGAGAAATGGAATACTGGTGTGTATGTTTTCTTTAAAATACTGAGACCAGCCATATACTGTATGTTTATGTTCCAAAATTAATATTGTTTATGGCCTTCACACGCGTTACAGTATGCTCCTATTCTTTTTATGCTCAGGTACTAAGATTTCCCTTCAGCGGTAAAATTCCATATAAATATTCAATACTTAAACGGGCACAGTAAAGACATTTAAATCTTTCTATAACTGACCAACGCACCACGAGTGCCCCTGTCGGTTAACCAATCACGTACCACCGTATTTTGCATCATGACGCGCGAGGCCGTAGCCAATTACCTCCGGTACGTGTCTGTGCCGCGCACTATGAATGGCTGCATCTGTATAAACAGGTTTTCGATGGACAGAATGATAGTGTAATGATTTTGGGTTCGAATAGGACGGACACAAAAACTTAGACTTAGAGTTAAAACCTGCCTTTATTTTCTTCTCTGTCACCACCTGACAGCCAGCTCTCCCGCGCCCCTACCAGAGAGAGACACACGACCAGCCCACAAGCCCAAGAGAGAGAGAGGGCGAGCGAGCAAGAGAGAGAGTGCGAGCGAGTGAGCAAGAGAGAGAGAGAAAGAAACACCCAGAGGTGCAGAACCAGTGATCTATTTTCATGGAAAACGGGCAAACTCCCCAGACTGTACGCCCATTTCACTGTGGGACAGCTGCACAGGTCAGCGGCCTTCCTATACCCCGCCCTGA
Organism: Lepisosteus platostomus; assembly: GCF_059453375.1. Taxonomy (NCBI): domain Eukaryota; kingdom Metazoa; phylum Chordata; class Actinopteri; order Semionotiformes; family Lepisosteidae; genus Lepisosteus; species Lepisosteus platostomus. Next base: position 31,309,961 of record NC_142615.1, on the reverse strand, counting down.
CAACTTCCACTCCTGTCCTGCCCCTCACCGCGTACCCCAGCCGGGCGCTCTTCGGCTGCTGCCCGGGGCGAATGCGCTACAATAGATTAGCATACTGTAGAGGAAAACAGGGTAGCGGCAATGCTTGTTAATAAGACAGAATGATCTATAGCCTCATCTCTAGAGATGTTTTGTTGCTATAGCATGTGTGTGACCCATATAAAAAAAACCCGTTTGTAAAACGAATATCTAAGCTGCCTCTAAATCTGCAAAATGAAGATGAGTCGATAAACCACTTGTTTTTCGTATAACTATACATATGTAGCGGCGAGGCTTATTAATAAGACAGAATTAAGTGTTGCGAGCTTTCCCAAATTAGGCCCCATCTCTCTCTTCATCTCTGTGGTGCAGCCACAGAGAAGCTATTCATGCAGGCTGATTTAAGGTTTTCTTTTGATAAGGGACAGCTCTCAACTAGGGATTCACTTAGCTAAGCCTGGGTATCATGAGCAATGGTCATCCATTGGCACCTATCTGTCTAGGGAGTGCCAGATGGACATCTGGACTCCATTCCTAAGTGTCAGGGGTAAGTGACTCATATCTCACCTTGATCAACCAATCAGGGACTGGCAGGGCATGGTAATACCACATGGGTCTCTGATGCCCATGGAACTTTCAACCAGTGAATGACCTGAAGTCCCTCCAGCTAAAACAGGCAAATGTCACGGAACCTATACGTGGAATAGGAGGATCCTTATGCATGACCGGAATCCCACAGGACGCAGAGCAGCAAAGGGACAATCCAAAAGACAAAATCCAAAGGTCAGTAAGGGAGGCAGAGGATCCAGTAATGAGAGATCCAAAAACAATTCAAAAGACAAAATCCAGAAGGCGAGGTCAAGAGGCGGAAGCAGAAGATTTTTAACGGGAGATCATTCAAAAGGCTTAGAAACACACACTGGAGAATACTACAAAAGGCTTCTCAATAGTGAGCATGGGAAGGTGTGCGAAAGGGGGTTTAAATACTGAAAGGAAAGGGGTGTGATTGGATGATTGGTTAGGGAGTGAGAATTTGAGGAATGTGATCCATGTGAGAATGCGATGGGTTCAATCAGGGATGAGACTATGAAGCAGAGGTTCCAGGAATGTAACGTTGTTTGCGAGGAAGAGTGTTGAATGTGACAGGGACAGAACGGCGTTTCCAAGTAAGAGTGTGGGGCGTGACAGCAACACAGAGCCCCTCTGTGTGTGAGGCTTCGAAGGGCAGGATGGCCCACAGGCCAGAACAGCTGGGAAGCTCAGAACAGTTCCCAAGGGAACAGTTCCCAAGCGCAGGACATTCTCTGAGCACCTCCTGACCATCCTGAGATTCAGCCCGGACCATCACGTAATGGCCAGTGTGTCTAAGTGCAGGACTTTCCTTTGTTCTAAGAGTCGAGAGCGGATGTTGCCAGCGTAACAAAATTATCCACCCGAGGTTAGCATCAGCAGCAAGCCTCGTGAACGGGTCGGAACTGTGGACAGCTAAATCAGTATTCAGAACTAGCGCTTCATCAGGAATGAACTGGTCTTCTTCCTGACCCGCTGGGACCCACAGTCAGTTTTCTCCTGTGCACAAATTTTGGCAGTTAAAGCCAGCACTAACTAGCGAGTCTTCAGAGAGCAGCGCATCGCAGGAACTTCTCTCAAGCCGCACAGTACAGCCTGGCACCGAGCCAGAGAGCGCGGATTGGACAGCAACAAGCCTGCTTTTGCTTCTTTGTGTCTGCAGGAGATCCTAATCCCCAGAGATTGGATGAGCATTCAACTTCACTGCATTACCGATCGAGAATTCAATTGATATCCCAACCAGTTGATATCAATTTAATTCCTAGTGTAGAAGTTTTAACCAAGTTCATTTACGAAACGGTCTAAATGAATGATATACTGAACGTTCAGTATATCTCTTGGTATGTGTAACTCTTCTTAACTGAATGAATATATATCTTTTGTATTCTGCTAACCTTCACGATAAGATCTGTTAGGTTTACATGCATATTCTATGTATTAATAAATGTATTCTCGTGTATTAGTACGCGTGTGTGTGCGTTGTTTGAGTTATACCGCATGGTTGGATTCTCATGCCATTAAAAGAATCATTTTGTGATTTACTGCCACAATTAATAATTGTCCCAGTAAATGCCCAAACCCCTACATTACTGGTGCCTCGTGAGAGGATACTACACTGGCGACGCAGTCGTGGGTGAACAGGCAGTAGAAAAGAGGGCTGATTACGCAGCGCTGGGGGGCACCGACGTTCAGGGTCAGGGTGGAAGATGTATTTTGTGCAGACTCTCACCACCTGCGGTCGGACAGTCAGAAAGTCCAGGATCCAATTGCAGAGAGGGGAGCTTAGTCCTAGGTCCCAGAGCTTGGTGATAAGCCTTGCGGGTATGATGGTGTTGAATGCTGAGCTGTAATCAACAAACAACATTCTCATATACATTTCTCTCTTGTCCAGGTGTGAGAGGGCAGTGTGTAGAGCAGTGGCGATGGCCTCCTCAGTTGATCTGTTAGTGTCAAAGGCAGCTCTGTCCTGCAGGACAGAAATGGATGAAAGAGCCCATCAGCAGATCATTAGAAACCCTAACAAGAGCAATCAGTAAGTCTGTGACTGAACAGCAGCTGTCTGTAGAAGAATATGTGTCAAACAGGGTGAGATGGAGAATTACTGAACAGCCTGGAGTCTGAATTCTGTTTTTTTAACAAAGTGGTCAAGACTGCAGGTCTCAGGGTTGAAGGGTCAGTTCCTGACCGACAGACACTGACACTGACAATGAGGAAGAGAATAACAGCAGCTCACCCCAGCAGTGGGGATGTGGTACCAGGAACATGAGGTTGAGTTTATTCCACTGACAGGTGCTGAGAAGTACTAAGCCTGTTTGTCTCTTCTCATCCTCTGAAGTAAAGACACAGTGGACTCTGACTCTGGGTATGATCAGTTTCAGAGTGATATACCAGAAGGATGATTGCACTGGACTGCACACTGTCCTAGAGTGTTGTTCTTCACTGGATTGAAGAGATTATCTCTCCTTCTTCAATCAACATCCTTCTACTGTTGTTGCTTGAGGCCAGTATATAAACACAGATTTTTAAGATAAAACTTGAGTCACTTTGGAAAAAAAGTTCTGACACAAGTTCTGACAAAAAACTTTGTAGTTAGTTGATGTCAAAGACTATAAATTTCATTTATAATGACTTTTAAGTTTTGACTCTTGAGCAAACTGGAATCCTCTAATCTGTGGAAAGGTTGGTCTCCTCTCATGTGTAACCTCCCTGATGATCCTCTCCTCCTGTTGCAGTGAATGAAAAAGACCCTGCAGTTGAACCCAGACTCCAGCCCCGCCCCTCTGAGTTGAGACTGGTGCTGCTGGGCAGGACTGGTGCTGGGAAGAGCGCAGCAGGAACCACCATCCTGGGCTCAGAGGAGTTTCCCTCTGAAGCCAGCAGCTCCATGGTCACTCAGGAGAGCCAGAAGAGGACAGGACCACTGTCCTGGAGACGGGTGACTGTGGTGGACACTCCAGACTGGCTCCACACCGGACTGTCTGAGGGGGACAGGAGACGGGATGTGGGGCTCTGTGTTAACCTGTCTGCCCTGGGACCCCACACCTTCTTCCTGGTGACCCCGCTGGGCCGATCCACAGGGGAGGAGAAGAGGACACTGGAGATATTCGGGGAAAAGGCCCTGGAACACACCATTATCCTGTTCACCCACGCTGATGAGCTGACCAGCATGACGCTGGAGGAGTCTGTGCACACAGGCAGCAGGGAGCTCTAGTGGCTGCTGGAGAAGTGTGGGAACAGGTATCACGCCCTCAACAACAAGGACAGGGGCGGCACTCAGGTCACAGAGCTGCTGGAGAAGATAGAGGAGCTGGTAGCAGGAAACAAGGGCAGCTACTACAGCACTGAGATGTACCAGGAGGCCGAGTCCCAGAACTGACAAAGACAACTGCAGTTCCTGAGGGAGAGGGAAGAGGAGAGACTGAGGGAGAAGCAGCAGAAGAAGCTGCAGAACTTCCTCCGCAGGATGAAAGAGGAGATCCAGACACGAGAGGAGAAGATCAAAGCGCTGGAGGAGAGGCTGAGGGAGGAGAGTGCTGGAGGAGGAGCTGAAGAGAGAGAGAGAGGAGAGAGAGAGGCTGCAGAGAGAGATGGAGGAAGTGAGTTAGGAGCAGGAGAGGGAGAGGAGAGAGAGAGAGGAGACACACACAGGAGGGAGATGGAGGAGCTCAGGCAGCACTATGAGGAAAAGGCCAGAGAGGAGGCAGAGAGACACCTGGACCTGGTGAAGCAGCACCTCAGCACAGGAGCAGTGATACTGGGAGCAGGACTGGGGGCAGCAATAGGGGCCCTAGCAGGAGCCATGAGGGGCCCAACAGGAGCAGCAGCAGGAACAGTGATAGGAGATGCAGCAGGAGCTCAGATAGGAGGTTTACTGGGAGGTGAAACCAGAGCAGCACAGACTCACACACAAGAGCAACCACAGTCCACAGACACACAAGAACACACACAGCCTGCAGACAAACAAGACCACCCACAGCCCACAGACACACAAGAGAACACACAGCCCTGTTGACACACGAGAGCACACACAGCCCTGTTGACACACAAGAGCACACACAGCCCGCAGACACACAAGAGCACACACAGCCCTGTTGACACATGAGAGCACACACAGCCCTGTTGACACACAAGAGCACCCACAGCCCACAGACACACGAGAGCACACACAGCCCGCAGACAGTAGAGAAATACAGGAGGGAGACTGAGGAGTTGAAAGAGACTGTAGAAAGATACAGAATAGAGATAGAGGAGCTCAGTGTTATTCGAGTGACAGAGAGATACAGAGATACACTGCCACAGGTCAGTCACTGATCCACACAGTCTTTCCCAGCAGGAGAGGAAGACTGGATACTTCCTGGACACAGAGTGAGGACTTTCCACTGAAACACTGATCTCTTCCTTGTAAGAGATCTGACTCACTGAAAACCTGCCGTTAGTTTCCAATACTATGAAAAGTAATTTTAAATTAATGTTGTATTTTGATCTTTTTTGTATATAAAATATGATGTATATAACTCTTATTGCACTTACTTATAAAACAGTATATATGTATATACGTGTAACAGTATATATATGTATATAATTGTAACAGTAATATTTATACTCAGACATTTATGTTTAGTTGTGGTTCTTCCAGTATAAAACACAGGGTCTCCCCTCATGAGGATGAGGATGGTGGGGAACTGCTGTCTGTAATAGATTCTCACTTAACCAAGTGTGTTTGTCCTGATGAAGACTCTGGTGCTGAAATGTAAATAGTTTATTGAAGATATATTTTGCAGTGTAGAGTGTGTGTTCAGTTGACTCTCTCGTTTACAGGGCTTTTCTCCAGACAGCACCCCTATAATTTTGGGGTGTGCTTTCTTTCCTGTTCTCTCTGTATTGTGGCTGCCTTGAACAGCACCCCAGTTCTTTATTAAAGACTAAACTTTTAGTCTAAATTGAAAAACCTTGGGGTGATATCTGATTCTGGCTTAACATTCGACCCACATGTGCAGCGTATTGTCGAAACATCTTTTTTTCACCTCAGAAATATTACTAGACTACGCCCTATGCTATCATTAACTGTGGCTGAAAAGCTGATCAACACATTTGTGTTCTCAGGAATTGACTACTGTAATGCTCTACTCGCTGGGGTATCTAAATCTACTCTGAACAAACTACAGTATGTCCAAAATTCAGCAGTCAGAATCCTGACCAGGTCTAGCGCAAGTGATCACATTACTTCTATCCTGGAGTCCTTGCACTGGCTTCCGATCAAATTCCATGTAGACTTTAAAATCCTTATGCTCACCTACAAGGCTTTGCATAGCTTGGCACTTCAGTACCTGTCTGAACTATTATCGCCCTACTCCCCACCTCGCAACCTTCGCTCTTCCAATTCTGGTCTCCTAACTGTCCCCCAAGCCCGTCTACATTGTATGGGTGACAGGGCCTTCTCCTGTTATGCCCCCAAGCTCTGGAACTCTCTCCCCAAGGATATCAGAGCGTCACCTTTTCTAAACTCCTTCAAATTCAGACTCAAAACCCTCTTCTTCAGAAAAGCCTTTACTGAACTGGTTTCATTCTTCACCCCTCTGCTATATACACCACGGTCTCCTCTATATATTGTAACTGTGTTTTATCTTGTGTATTCTTTTTATTTATTGTTGTTTTCTTCAACGCAGTTTTGAGGAGGCAGCAGAATTAAACAGGTATAGTGAGGTTTCGGAAGGGGCAATAAGGAGTCTGATTAAACTGATTGAGATCCAGATTGAAAAACTGTTCGATCTGTTTGAATGGCAGGGTGAGAATGTGAGAATGCTCGTGTTGCCCCTGGCAACCACAGGACGCAGGTCGGACCCAGTCCGGGCATGACAATAAAAAGGCAAGATCTCCAACAAAAGCAAAGACCCAAACACAGAAAACGATCTGAACCCGATTCTTTAGAAAGCAGAGAGCACAAATTCTAAAAAAGCCCACAAATATCAAATTTTATTTAAAAAAGTATTATAAAGTGAATCTTGATACAATGGCTCTCAAGCTTCAGAGCAAAGGGGATGCTTGCTGGGATGTGGAAGCCCCAGACTTAGTGATCAAAGCAATTGCAAAGTTTACCTTAGTTTGCATTAGTTCATTAAATTCTGGGTAAATGATTAAGGGTTAATCAGCAGTCCAGGAAGACAGCCTAAAAGAAAAAGACAGAGATAAGAACAGAGAAGTTAAGAGCTCCTTGTTCCAGATCACCTGGAAAAACCAAACTGGAGTATTTGAACCTTGTTAAGATAGCCTGTTATTCTGTAATTTTAGAGATCTCTGATTGCCAGTGTAAAGGATGCCTTGGTTAAAAACACCTTCTCCTTATTAGTGGGTGGATTTTGAGAATCAGCAGATAAGTTGCCATTAATTTCGTAACATCAGGGTTGAGAGCAGGAGAGAGATTTAACTGCAGGTAACATTGTTTTTCATTTAGAAGGCAGTTGATCTCTTCTTTTGGTATTTCTTTTGGTGTTTGTAGGAGCTATTTAAGAGTTGAACACTTAGCAACAGTTAGGTTTATCTGGGTAGATAGGAGGTGGGCCTCGGGGGCACCTTATTTATAAATTGCTTAACTTGCATGTTGTATGTTTATTGTGTGTGTAGTTTAGTGTGCATTTTGTCATTGTTAATAAATACTTATTAACAATGGAACTCTCTGCCCAAGGATATCAGAGAGTCACCTTCTCTAAACTCCTTCAAATCCAGACTCCAAACCTTCTTCTTCAAAAAAGCCTTTACTGAACTGGTTCCATTCTTTACCCCTCTGCTTCTACTTTTCTTAGTACCACCATCTGCCGTCTCCTCTGTGTGTGGTAATTCTGTTTTATCTGGTGTATTCTTTCTATTTATTGTTGTCATTCTGTAAAGCGCTTTGAGAAACCACCTTTAAAGGCGCTTTATAAAATAAAGTTTATTATTATTATTTTGTGTGTTTTACTGATGGGCAAAGATCCCAGACAGTGACTGGATCCCTGGATCTCTTGAGTTCTACCAGCAGAATCAGGGAAAGGGTCACAGGTCTGAACCTTTTTTCGAGGCTAAAAAATTAACTGGGAAACTGTTGATATAAAAAAAGTGAAATATATATAAAACAAAAGAAATACAGTGTGTTTATTACAAAAGACAGGACAATCAAACTCCTCTTCAATACCCCATCATAAAATGATATTTTTTTATCAAGAGAAGGAAGAGGATTTCCAGTTTGACTGATAAATTGAAGTATCTTTATGATTTTTTTGTGAGTCTATTATCTATCTCACCACCCAACCTAAAAAGTGATTTTTTAGCTGATGTGACAGACGACCAGTATATCTCAGAATTACGACTTTATTTCCGGTAATTTGCAATTGCGAGTCATAAAAATAATACATTTGAGATCTAAAGTCGAAACGGCGAGATACCAAAGCGTGTTTTCTTTTTACTCCCTGGCACTAACGGCTTCCACAGATAAGGGAGAGAAATTGACTTCTATGTTTTATATTTACTTTATTCTCATGAGCCGATAATAAAAGAGCAAAACTGGCACCAAACCCGCTTCCGGCTCGTCCTCCGGATACCGCTGCTGCGCTAGTTGCTAAACGACGCTCCGAGTTTGAGCACTCAAGCTCCTCTCAGTGCTGTTTCATTCCCAGGTGAGGAGCCGCTTCTTTCCTGGAAATCCCAGGAATGACTGGGAATCCCCCGCCAGCTCCTTCCAGCGGGAATCTCCCATGGGCTGGGAGGGATGGTGGAGGCTCTTCCCTGGTGTTTCTGCAGACGAGGGGAGTCCTGGTGTCCGTGTGGCAGCGCAGCTGGTAAAAACGCTCCCTGTGCTGTGTGTGTTGTGGGCTGCCAGTGTTTCCGAGAGAAACGAGCTGTTTGTGTGGGAAGATGTTCTTTCCTCAGGAGGGGAAAAGTCCGTCTGGGGCTCAGCAGGGAGAACCGAGCGGGAAGGAAAGTTCTGGAAGTGCGCGTCTCCTCTCCGTCTGCTTCAGTCCCAGTTACTGCAACACCGGGACAGAACGGGAGTGACGAGCGAGTCTTCTTTCCTACACGGGGTATTAGTGGGGTTTTTAAGGAAACAGGACAGAGAGATAGAAATGGACACCAGTGGGAGAGAGTCCTGAAACTGCTTGATGAATCTCTCAGTTCTTGTCTTGATCCCAGTCCCAGTTTAAACTGGTGTAAAATGTGAGACTTCTGCCCTGACACAACCCCACATGTGTCTCCACACGAGACGGGTGTCCTGTTACGTGTTTTTAGACGTGTTTTAAGCGACCTGGAGGAGAGGTCAGAGCGGGGAGAGTTTCTGGACGAGTATAAAAACCGGGAACTTCGCTTTTTACAGCAACACTTTCTGATTAAAGTGTCCCGTTACTTCACTCTCAAGAAAACAATTTAAAATGAATTGTTCCTTCCAGAAATTGATTATTTATTTATTATTAGAAAAAGATTTGATCTCCTGACTGTTACTCTCACTAATATATTACTGTCTGTGTTGTTACCAGTCACAGTTACTCCGACACCGGGACTCATTACAGCTCATTACATTAATTACAGTTAATGAACTCTTTATCCTGAGTGTCTTCAGTCGTGAACAGAGGTCCGTCCAGTTTCTATGCGCTGTATCCAGTCCAGGGTCGCGTCTTTCACACTAATGAAATGTAAAAATGAAAACTCATTGAAATGAGCAGTAAAAATTCGATTTAACAGAGAAACGGGAATTTATTAAAATGGAACTGTATTAAATCCGAGTGTACTTCGTCAGTGAGAACTATGTTTTCTAATATCACTTTCACCTATTTTTAAACTTCTTTGAGCATGTAGTTTATATGTAAATATTTATGAATATGTCATGTGGTATTTCGGTACCACAGCAGTTATATGAGCCTGGTGTTTTCACCCACGACTGTTTTAATGAAGTTCATAGAGGCAAGTAGTTCACTCTAAGAGTAACCCTGTCTGAACGCTTCACCACAGCAGGCAATAGCTACTAGTAACGAACTACAAATTCCCACAACTCCCCTGGGTGACTTCCTGCAGTTGTATGCACCGCAAGTCCCATACAGCCTGGCCGTGGTGACGTCACACAGGTCCCTTCCAGTGTGTTTCCCTTTTTTACTGACGATATAGGCCAGCATATAAAATATTGACTTCCTCTCAATACTTGAGAGCATCTACTATTGTGTTGCCAGAACACAGAGGTCGGAGGAGCACAAGGACAGAAGACCAAGGGTTAATAGCACTGGTCTGTATCACCTGATAGTGCCCAGTGTAGAGTCTCACTGCCCCTGACTCTGGAGTCCAGCCTCTCTGATGAGTCTCCATCAGGCTTAACAGACTGCTACAGTTAACAGCAATGAGCTGGTCTGTATCACCTGATAGTGCCCAGTGTAGAGTCTCACTGCCTCTGACTCTGGAGTCCAGCCTCTATGATGAGTCTCTATCAGGCTTTTCAGACTGCTGGGGTTAACAGCACTGAGCTGGTCTGTATCACCTGATAGTGCCGCCCTGCCTGTAGGACACTGGTCTACCCAAAAATATAAAATTATGACTTTCATGCTGTGATCTTGGGACAACTGAGATCTTGATCTCCTGTGCCATCACCAAGCATTTTGGGTTCAGTAGTTATTTCCCTCTGTTTTTCTTAAATATCTATAACAAGTTTCACGGCTGTTTTTTTCCATCAACACTTCTCATTGTCTCCAATCCACTGGAGTCTCCAGATGCATGATGGGAACCCACAGCAGGGATCCAAACCTTGATTATTCTTCTTGCCTCTGCTGGGAAGCATAGTAACTGTAGTTTTTCTCTTCTCCAAACACTGCAAACTGCATCTGCAACTATAAATCTATAACTGAGCTAGTTTATCATATAATTTCAAATATAAAGAGCTTTATTGGCATTGATGAACTACAGTGTTGCCAAAGTACAAATAAAAAATGTATAGAAATTTACAGTACAGATATATCATAGGACATTTTACAAACCTCACATACAACATTATTGTTGGATATTTATATATTTTAGAGCAACTCGCACTGTTTGAGGATAGACTGTACAATTTGTAATCACATTTATAATTCATGTTTAGCAATACAACAGTATAACTAGTAAGGGTTATAAAGTGCTGAAACATTTTTGTAACAGTTTAATTCTTTTGCAACTCTGTACTGATAGATAGGGCAGAGGGGCATTAAGCTGTGTGTCTCTGTGCTGACAGTTGACTAAGCCCATTGCCACTAATCCCAGAGCGTTTATTAAAACACTGAGGGGCACGTCTCCTGGAAACCTGTCTGTGAGGCAGGAGCATGGCTGATCTCTGAGTCGTGGGGCTCACAGACTGAACTCTCTCTCAGGATACCCAGAATCTGTTCTGTAGGACAACTGTCTGTAGCACTGTCTCTAGCTTTGTAAAAGAGTCCAGTTGGTTTCCAAGTGCTGAAAGGAGATTCAGAATAAGGGACCATCTCTCTGGCACATCAGCGTCTCCTTACAGAAGTGAGAGATATGTTACATCTCCTACACCCACTCCCAAACTCCCACAGCCAGTCTGAGCTTCTTAACATCCTGCTCTGATGGAGCCGAACCGTGATCTTTTCCCAGTCTACAGGAATGGCCCTCAAGAAGCTCACAGGGAGGAGAGGAGATGTTTCTTCTGGCTGATACTGGTACTGGGCCCCAGGGTCTCCTCCAGTCAGGAAGTGTGGCTGAAAAGCACCATTGTTGTGTTTAAGATGGGAGCAGCTGTGCTTGTGGAAAGAGAGAGAGGAGAAGGGATGGAAGATAAAAAGACTAGAGAGAAAGAGAGGACACAGAGAGAGCACTATGAGCTCTCAATCTCATCAAACCCCACCTTCACAGGGGCCTCTCTGGTTATCATGATTATTCAAGCATTCGAAAAGCATTGTGGGAGAAGACCCACTTCTCTTTCCTCCCAGATCATCTCCAGGAAATCTGCTGCACATCAGAGCTGTGGATGTTACAGGAGATGGCAGGGTGTTGATCACTTAGTCCTGTTGTTCAGCTCCAAGCTCAGGATGTTCAGAGTCCAGCCAAGCCCCCTTCACCTACAGACACTGGGAACACAAAGAGAGAGCTGTGTGTCAGTGTGCCCTACAGAGAGAGGGTCAGTGATGCAGGAGAGAGAGCTGTGTCAGTGTGCTGGACAGACAGAGGGTCAGTGATGTAGGAGAGAGAGCCGTGTGTCAGTGTGTCATACAGACAGAGGGTCAGTGATGTAGGAGAGAGAGCTGTGTATCAGTGTGCTGTACAGAGAGAGGGTCAGTGATGTAGGAGAGAGAGTTTCAGTGTGATCAGGACTTACAGTTTGGGGGCTCAGACTGTTTACTGTGTCTCCTTCCGACAGGTACTTTTCTGTTTTTTCTCTCTTCCTCCTCTTTCCTCCTTTCTTTCTTGGCCAACTTCCTTTTCTCTATTATCTGCAGAAGTTTTGTATCCTTTGCATAAGGAAATACACTCTTTCCTGCCACCATGTCCTCTATCTTCTCCAGCAGCTCTGTGACCTGAGTGCGGTCGCCCCTGTTCTTGTTGTTGAGAACATGATGCCTGTTCCCACATTTCTCCACCAGACACTGGAGCTCCTTCCCTCCTCTCTCAATGTGCTGCTCAATGGTTGTGTCTGTCAGCTCATCCCCCCAGGTGAATAGCACTATTGTGTGTCTCCAGACACTCTCACTGAGAAGCTCCAGATGTTCCCTATCTACTCTCCTCTGTTTCTCTCTCAGTGTGATGAGAGGAATCACCAGGAGGAGAGCGTGGGGTCCCGGAGGGCACAGAGACATGCTGTACACAGCCTCTTGTTTGACCTGCTCTGAGGTGGACTTTATATTATCCCAGTCCCAGCCTGGAGTGTCAACCACAGTGACCTGCCTCCCAGCTACTTGAACCTCTCTCTTCACACACTCCTCAGTTCCTTCCTCAGTGTCAAACTCCTCTCTGCCCAGGATGGTGTTTCCTGCTGAGCTCTTCCCAGCCTTTTCACACCGCAGAAGCACAATGTTCAGCTTCGACAAACGAGGAGCTGCTGGGATCTCTGGACGGGGAGTTTCTCCTGGGCTTCTCCCTGAATCAGCAACCAAACAAGACAACGTCACACTGTTAGACCTTCTCATGTTGTACAACAAGAATATCATTCTGCAGCTGATATCTGCCACTCTGGCTTGTGAAAGGAATGAAACACACTCTGGAGATGACCCTGATCAGAGATCAGAAGTCACAAGTTCAAAAGCTTGTGGTTCAAGTCAGCTGTGATGGGATAAGATTGGATGCATGTGAGAATCTGAATCCTCAGTTGAAATAAGATTAATTGTAATGATCTAATTCAAGTGAAAAGCATAAATATTGGGAAGTCTTGTGAGCAGATCTGTCTCTCTGGAATTTGCCCCGCAGAATTTACCCCACTCAGACTGGGCATCTACCACTGCTGGGATACTTACTCTGACCCGGCTCCAGGCTCTGAGGCTGGGAGGGCTCCTGCAGCTCCTTCACTCTCCTTTGCAGCTCTCCTTTACACCTCTCCTGGATTTCTGCCTCCTTTCTCTGCAGTCTCCTCTCGTACTCCTCTCTCAGCCCTTCCTCCCTCTGCCTACTCCTCTCCTCCAGCTCCTGCTCTTTCTGACGATGCTCTCTCTCTAACTGCTGCCTCAGCTCCTCCACCCTCTTCCGCTGCTCGTCCTCCAGTTCCTGCCTCAGCTTTGCCTCCCTCTGCTGCTGCTTCAGTTTCAGCTCATCCGTCTGTCTCTGCAGTTCCTGCCTTCCCTGCTCTCTCATCCTCTCCTCGTAGTGGAGTCTGAGCTCTGCCAGTCTGCTCTGCTCCTCCTGTGTGTATCTCTGCTCCAGCTCCTTCACTCTCCTGAGCTCCTCAGCCCTCCTCAGCTCCAGCTCCCGCTCCCTCTGCCTGTGATCCTCCTCCAGCTGCCTCATCAGCTCCTCCTCTCTCTTCCTCTGCTCCTCCTCCTGCTCATTCCTCTTCTCCTCCATCTCCCTCTGCTGCTGCTGCTCCAGCTCCTGAACTCTCCCCTGCAGTCTCTCTTCATACACCTGCTTGATCTCCTCCACCTTCCTCCACAGCTCTGCTTCACGCTTCTGCTTGGCCTCCCTGCGGTCTTGGCCTCTGTGCTTCTGCCTCAGCTCCTCTATTTTCCTCTCCTGCTCTTCTTCAAGCTCCCTCTTCACGGTCTCCATCGTCTTCCTCAGTCTCTCTGAACACTGGGTCCTGGTCTCCTCCACCTTCCTCAGCTGCTCCTCAGTGAGTTTCAGGATTGTCTCCTGCACCCTCCTGTGCTGCTCCTGGTATCTGAGCTCCATCAGTTCAGCAATGCTGCATTGCTCCTCCTCGTACCTGCGCAGGAGCTCCTGGTGCTGCGTCCTGTAGTGGAGTTTGATCTCCTCTGTCTTCTCGTGCTGCTCCTGTTCCAGCCTCTGCCTCTGCTCCTGGTATTGCAGCTGCAGCTCCTGCTCCTTCCTGCGCAGTGTCTGCTCCTGCTCTCTCCTGAGAGCCTCAAGCTGCCTGTGCTGCTCCTCTCCCTGTCTGTGTCTCAGCTCCTCCAGCTGGCGCCTCTGCTGCTCCTCATATTCCTCCTTCAGCTGCTCCGCTCTCCTCCTCTGCTCTTCCTCACTCCTGCATCTCAGCTCCTCTGTCTTCTGACGCAGTTCTGCCTCGTACTCCTCTCTCAGCTCCTGCACTTTCTTCAGAAACTCCTCCCTCTCCTTCCTGCCCTCCTCCTTCTCCTCCTCTCTGTATCTGTTCTTTCTTTCTCTCAGCCTCTCCTCTGCATCCTGGTCCACAAAAAAGCCCAGATTGTTTCCTGCCACCATGTCCTCTATCTTCTCCAGCATCTCTGTGACCTGAGAGCGGTCCCCCATGTCCATATTGTTGAGAACATGATACCTGTTCCCACACTTCTCTAAGAGCTGCTGCAGATCTCTCCCCTGTGTGTCAATGTACTGCTGCACTGTCTCCTGTCCCAGACTGTCCCTGTGGGTGAAGAGGACAACAGTGTAATTCAGGACTGCCTCCCCAAACACCTCAGTCATGGTCAGCAGGGCTCCTTTCTCCTCATCCGTGAAGCGTCTGGCCGGCATCACCAGCAGAAAAGCGTGGGGTCCTGGAGAAGACAGCAGCAGGCACCTCCTGACCTCCAGACACATGTCCCTCTGGCGCCCCCTGCTGCCAAGGAGGTCTGGCGTGTCGATAACAGAGACCTGCCTCCCAGCAGCTTCCCCTCTGCGTCTCTCGCAGGTCTGGGTGACTGCGGACAGGCTGGGCTGGGAGGGGATCTCGTCTGAGCCCAGGATGGTGTTTCCTGCTGCGCTCTTCCCAACACCAGTCCTGCCCAGCAGCACCAGTCTCAGCTCAGAGGGGCATGGCTGGAGTCTGGGTTCGACTGCAGGGTCTACATTAGATATCCAAAGTCTACAGACCACTTTTCAGCTTTTGTTGATGAAAAGGTTGCAATCAAAATGAATCATATTTTTCACCTTTAATATGATTTTGTAACCAACAATATGTTGTAACAGACAAATAAGTTCTGGGTCCTAAGATGAAGTTTAAACAAAAGGGTTTATTGCATGGAAGGAACAATAAGATCAAAGTATGGTTCGGAATATAGGTACAAAATATCCAGTTTATATAGCAAACTTCAGCTGTCTCTAATGCAAATTGTTACCATGGTAATGGGTCACCTGTGTTTGGACATTCCCCAGACCTTGACCACTGTTAATGGCCAGTTTTATCCTAGTTAGAGAGTCTCTGTCTTGCACTTGGAATCTCTTATCATTTAACTCCCATCCCTGCCATAACTCAAAGGTGCTTAAGCCTGGAATGTGTCACAAGAAGTCTCTGTGCAGAAAAAAATCAGTTAACCCCTTTTTCACATCTTATATCTTTCTCCAAGTATTTAATTGAAAAAAAGAATAATTTTAGAAAAAATAATATCTAAAACATTTTTAATACCTTGGTTGCATAAGTCTACACACCCTTTAACTAATACTTCATGGAAGCCCCATTTGCTGTGATTACAGCAGGAAGTCAGTTTGGACAGGTCTATATCAACAGATCCTGGATTTTGCAATTTTATCCCACTCTTCTTTGCAGAAGAGTTCAAGTCAAAATGCAAGGGGATCTCCTGTGCACAGCCCTCATTAGGTCAGTCCACAGATTTTCTCCAGGAGTTTTATTTTTCTTTTATAAGCCATTCCTTAGCTGTGTGCTTTGGATCATTGGTGAAATTCTTCTTTAACTTCAGCTTCAGAGTGTAGCAGACTTTGTGCCAAAATATCTTGATATCTGGAGCTATTCATTTTCATGAATTCATTCATTATTCATTCCCCTCTAACCCCCTCTAACTGAAGGGAAGCAATCCCTGCATGATGCTGCCACCACCCTGCTTGACAGTCAGGAGATGAGCTGTGTTGGCTTTGCACCAGTCATATCTTTAAGAATTTAGGCTAAAATGTTCTACCTTGGTCTCATCAGATCATAAAATTTTCTCCCCACATGGTTTGCGGAGATTAAATGCGTATTCTTGCAAAAAGTTTTACAGGCTTATATGTTGCCTTTTGTGAGAAATGGCTTCTGTCTTCCCACCCTACCCCACAGCTCAGACTTGTGGAGAAATGGTTTTAATATGCAGGTAGTGGCCTGTTACTGCCATAAATTCCTGGAGCTCATTTAAAGTTGCCGTTGGCTTCTTGGTAGCCTCCCTGATGAGCTTTTCCCTTGCCTGGTCATCAATTTCGGAAGGATTTCCTGATCTTTGCAATGTCCTGGCGGTGCCGTATTCCCTCCACTTCTTAATGATTGTCTCCGCAGTGTTTCCTAATATACTATATGTATACCTTCAAAATTATTGTATATCCCTTTTCAGTTGATGTCAGATGAAGGCAAATTACCTTTGTACATGATTTGGAATGTGCTTAAATCTGAACACAATTACAACTTATTGTATGCCCTCAAAGAAGGTTCCACAGCCGAAACATTGGTGTTTCTTTTCTTCTATTTTCAGGGAATAAACCTTTACTTGTTCTTTCACACACTTAGTACCATCTGCAAACAGTCAGAGTTTAAACCACTGAATATTATCAGTATGATAGCGTTAATCCCGCATCCGCAGGGTCCCCTTGTCAGCAAACCCGTCTCCATTTGGGGGTTCAGGCCAAATCTTTGAGCTGACGTTGCCGAGAATGCGACCGAGAATACTCCAACCAGCACGTCGGTGGACCGCAGGTTGAGCACCCCCTGCTGGCCTCACTAACACCTCTTTCGGCAGCAAACTTAGTTTTCCCAGGAGGTCTCCCATCCAGGTACTGACCAGGCTCACACCTGCTTAGCTTCAGTGGGCTGCCAATTGTAAGTTGCTGGGTGACATGGCTGCTGGAATATCATCAGTGAACAAAACTACAAAACTGAATGTTCATAGACAATATTCAGTGATTTACTGTCAGAGAACAATTAGGGTTCACACCACCGAATACTATGAGTGATCAATCAGCATGTCCTGGATCATATCTGCATTGCCAGACTGAACTATTGTTATTGTCTTTCTCATTTTTATGCACATCATCAAAGAGTCAGACAGATATGGAATTATTTCCTCAACCCTTAAACTCGTACTCCTTACTCTCGCAGAATTCAGACTCCAGGCTGTTCAGTAATTCTCCATCTCACAATGTTTGACACAGATTCTACAAGAGGCTGCTGCTGTTCAGTCACAGACTCACTGATCTGCAGACAAGCTGTGATGAGTCTTTCAGACTGATGTACAGAAAAAGCTCTTGTTAGGGTTTCAGATCTGTGTGCCACAGTGTTAGTATTAGTACAGGGTGGAGCACAGTATTATTTTAATTCCTAATAGGACACAAGATTGTTGAATCCCTGAGTTTGATGAGCCAATAAGATCAGTGACTCAGTAATAAAGCATCAATCACACTCACTGTCGGGAGGGTTGATGTCTCTACTGTTCCTCCTCTTGACAGCCAGTCTGGGCTCCTCTGTCTCTTTCTTCAGCTCCTCTTCCTTCAGTGTCTTTCTCATCTTCTCCTTCAGCTCCTCTTCTCTCCTGCTCCACTCCTCCTCGAACCTCTGTCTGAGCTCCTCTTCTCTCTCTCTCTCCCTTCTTTCATACTTCTGTCTCAGCTCCTCTGTCTCTCTCTGTTTCTCCTCCTCAATCCTCTGTCTTAGCTCCTCTGTTTCTCCTCCTCCCTCTGTCTCAGCTCCTCCATCTCTCTGTCTCAGCTTCTCTTCCTCACTTTGTCTCTCCTCCTCCCTGTCTCAGCTCCCCTGTCTCTCTCTGTCTATCCTTCTTTCTCTGTCTCAGCTCCTCTGTATTTCTGTGTCGCTCCTCCTTCCTCTGTCTCAGCTCCTCTGTATTTCTGTGTCTCTCCTCCTTCCTCTGTCTACTATTACATTTCTCCAGTATTTGTTTGTTTGCCCTGATGTAAGTAATGAAATACTGCCCATAAGTTTCTGCCACCGTGTCCTCTATTTTCTTTAGCAGCTGTGTGACCTGAGTGCCGTCGTCCCTGTTCTTGTTGTTGAGAACACGATACCTGTTCCCACATTTCTCCACCAGCCACTGGAGCTCCTTCCCTCCTCTCTCAATGTGCTGCTCAATGGTTGTGTCTCCCAGTGTGTCCCCCCAGGTGAACAGCACTATTGTGTGTCTCCAGACACTCAGACTGAGAAGCTCCAGGTATTCCTCCACTGATCTCCTGTGTTGCTCAGTAAATACTGAGTGTATTGAAATCACCAAGAGGAGAGCGTGGGGTCCTGGGGGACACAGAGACACACTGTTCACAACTTCCTCTCTTATGATCTTTGGATCATTCCACCACCTCCTCTTCCACACATCCCAGCCTGGTACTTTGACCACAGTGACATTCCTGCCAGCTACTTGACCCTGTCTGTTCACACACTCCTCAGTTAGTCTCTTAGTCTCGAACTTCTCTCTGCCCAGGATGGTGTTTCCTGCTGAGCTCTTCCCAGACCCAATCTCCCCCAGCAGGATGATCCTAATCTCTGAAAGACGCTGTGGTGCCTCATGGGAAACAGCCTGTCCCTCCCCTGTCAGAGAGAAAAATCACAGATTATTTATCTCACTTAAAATCCTACACTCCAAAGGAACTGACTTCCATTAAACTGACAAGCTGAAGAAAGTGAAGTGAGGGACCGTGCTACACTGACAGGCTGGATGAACTGAGTCTCTTAGTAGAGGGTGTCCCACACTGACCGGCTGAAGGAATTAGGAACAATAAGATTTTGCAACAATCAAATGATTTCTTATTAAAATCTAAATAAATTTGTGTTTGATCGGTCAATCTCCAATCCCTGTCAGTAGTTCAGACCCTGAGTGTTTGACAGACAGAACAAACTCTCAGCAGACAGAGGGAAACTTCTTCAGCTGCTGCTGTGCTCTGTGACAGAGAAGAGACCCTCAGTGACTCCCTTACCGACACTCTGACAGAACAAGAGAAAACTCACCAGGGCTGAGTGCTGAGCTCCTACACGCCATCTCTCTCTCTCCCATAAACTGTGAAGAAATAAATGTTTTTACTTTTACATTTCATTAGATGGACTTTAATTTCACTGGTCCTGGGTAATTCTGTTGTTTCCTCTCAGTGTGGAATTTTTCTCTGGATTATAAGGCGCTATATAAGATAAATATCATTAATGTTCTTCTTCCATCTCATTTCAGGGTTGTCAATTTACCTTCAAACATCTTGGCAGAAATGATATTGTGCTGTTTTTTTCCCCCACAAAGCTGTATTTCAGACCACACGGATCAGGAGAGAGAAATCGTTTGGGGATTTAAAAACGATTTAAAAGAAACGCATCTTTTTTAAAACAGGCTTCGAAGTACGTTGAGCTTTCAGGAGCTGATCGTCTATCCTGAAAGCGTGATTTGCAAGCAACTTCCCGATTTCAGAACCGAAAATCCATCACTTCTCGTTAAACCGACACACCGTGAGAAGAGAGAAAAGTTCCGAAATTTCTCCTGACATTCGGAGCGGCCGGGCCGGCGCTCTGACCCACTCCAGCAGGACGACAAGCTCCGGTCCGCTGGTCCGAGCGCAGTTTACAGGAAATGAGCGGACCCGGAGGAACCGGGACTCGGGAATGCGGAGGAACTGGAGGCGCCGCTGGGAGCGAGTCACGGCACCGGCGCACTGTAATACTGCGAGAATAGGCGCCTCTGCAGCCTGAGAGATTCACACGTCCAGGACCCGCCTTGCTCGGCTCTCGCACGGAAACCACGAGTGTTCGTGCCCAGACCACTGTGAAGAGTTTCCTCTGTGGGGCTGCCGTGTACTGGCGGTGAACGAGGCTCCAATAAATGCGGGGACTTCTGTAGTAGACATACTACGGTAGATTAGCTGACAGGTGTGTCTATAAGGGACTCCCAAAGTAGAGATAATACGATAGGAGAGTTGACGGAGGCTCTGTTTTAACTGTGCATGTGTAGCAGTTATTGAATATTAATATGCATGGTTTATTTTGTATTGTATTGAGAGCAAACAAAATTATATCAGCAAACAAATTAAAATGAAATAAATAATTTCGATATAATATAATCTGCAATTTACTAAACACATGAGTGAGTGCGATATGTTTTGTGACGTGTTATACTATACATATGCAATGTTTTTTCTTATTTTTTGTAATAGAATAATGTGCTGTTTTTCTTTTCTTCTCTTTTTTTTGTTTTGTTTGCATTCTGTTTAAATGTACACGAGTGCTGGGTGTCCATAAAAAAAACCCTCAGGGGACAGTAAAATCTTATCTATCTACTGTATATCATGATTAGATGTTACCTCAGCTACAATTGTGTTTATACTGTGTTGAGATGTTGAGATGGAAGGACTCAGTACAGTCTATAACAGTACAGATTCATTTGTATCTCATTTATATACACTGTGTTCTTGTTGTGATGGGTATCCTAAAGACAGGACTCAGTACAGTCTATAATAGTACAGACTCGTTTATATACACTGTGTGCTTGTTGTGATGGGTATCCTACAGACAGGACTCAGTACAGTCTTTAATAGTACAGACTCGTTTATATACACTGTATGCTTGTTGTGATGGGTATCCTACAGACAGGACGCAGTACAGTCTCTCTCTCCTTCCCTCTTCCTGGTGAACTGAGGGGAAGGAGTTCCTATCCTCTAAGTGTGTCAGTGACATGCCTTAGAACAACCACCACAAAACAAATCAAACTCAAATCACAGCACAAGACATACAACACAACCTTACCCACTGGAGCACACACAAACACAACACACACTAAACAACACACACACAAACTGAAATACTACTTCAACTTAAATATAGGAGCTGAGTATTTGACCAGGGTAAAAAACAGCAAAGACATAGAAACGTGAAAAAGGATCCGTGTCCTGGGATCTGTACTGACCAGCAGTCAGGACATTTTTTATATTTATACATACTGTATGTGTCATTGTCAACACCCCTACTCTTACAGTGTCCTGTCTGTGTCTGTGGTTTGTAACCTTTCTTATGTTCAGACAGATAAGGGAGAGAAACTGACTTTTATGTTTTATATTGACTTTATTCTCATGAGCCGATAATAAAAGAGAAAAAAACTGGCGCCAAAACCCGCTTCCGGCTTGTCCTCCGGATACCGCTGCTGTGCTGGTTGCTAAGTGACGCTCTGAGTTTGAGCGCTGGAGCTCCTCTCAGGGCTGTTTTAGTCCCAGGTGAGGAGCCACTTCTTTCCTGGAAATCCCAGGAATGACTGGGAATCCCTCGCCAGCTCCTTCCAGCGGGAATCTCCTGTGGGCTGGGAGGGATGGCGGAGGCTCTTCCCTGGTGTTTCTGCAGACGAGGGGAGTCCTGCTGCCCGTGTGGCGGCACAGCTGGTAAAAACGCTCCCTGTGCTGTGGGTGTTGTGGGCTGCCGGTGTCTCCGAGAGAAACGGGCTGTTTGTGTGGGAAGATGTTCTTTCCTCAGGAGGGGAAAAGTCTGTCTGGGGCTCAGCGGGAATAACCGAGCAGGAAGGAAAGTTCTGGAAGTGTGCGTCTCCTCTCCGTCTGCTTCAGTCCCAGTTACTGCGACACCGGGACAGAATGGGAGTGATGAGCGAATCTTCTTTCCTACATGGGGTATTAGTGGGTTTTTTTAGGAAACAGGACAGAGACATATAAAAGGACACCAGTGGGAGAGAGTCCTGAAACTGCTTGATGAATCTCTCAGTTCTTGTCTTGATCCTGGTTGTACCCAGTCCCTGTTTAAACTGGTTTAAAATGTGGGACTTCTGCCCTGACAAGACCCCACATGTGTCTCCACATGAGACGGGAGTCCTGTAACGTGTGTTTAGACAGAACGTGTGTTTAGGGGAGAGTTTCTGAACGAGTATAAAAACCGGGAAATTCGCTTTTTACAGCAACACTTTCTGATTAAAGTGTCCCGTTACTTCACTCTCAAGAAAACAATTTAAAATGAGTTGTTCCTTCCAGAAATTGATTATTTATTTCTTATTAGAAAAAGATTTCATCTCTTGACTGTTACTCCCCCACGAGGCTGAAGTTGGCTTCTTATTTGCGTTTTTCGTTCCACCTTAAATGCTGCTGCTGTGATGTTATATCGCCTTTCCCCTGTAGATGGCTCTCTACAGTCATGTTTAACTGAAACGCATACGGCCAACATTGCAGGTTGTGCGAGCCGGCTTACCAGTGCTGTGACGTCACCGCCCTTCCCTGTGAATAGCAGGGACCGCAGCCGTCGGGCTGACGGGAGATCTACCTTTAGCTCAACTGGCTGGGTCCCTGTTGAGTGATGCTGGAGTCCAAGGCTTGAGTTCCTGATGGTGGGGGGTTGATCTGAGGTGGCAACAGTGAGGGTGCATACCCACGTGAACCCAAGAGCGGTACAATAATAAAAATAACTAAAATGTGCAAACTTCAAATCGTCATTGATAGAAGCTGCCATCAATTCCTGCTGCAATGCTCTTGTATTTTTATTAATAGAGAGACTCGGAGAAGGGATGTGAATACTCGTGTGTCTTTACTTGATCGACCTCACTCCCACCCTCCATTTCTGGGTATTGTTGGTAATGTAGTACACAAGCAGCTCGCCAGATACAGCAGGTATCACACCTGTCAGCTTCTCACAAGCAGAGGGCTCCGGTACTGTACATCAACACTCCCAGCTGATCCTCAGTAACAGCTCCTGGCATAGAAACACGACCCGGCGCTTTAATGTCAGCTCTTGTACACTTGAACAAGTAACAGCTTTATTCCCTGCTGGTAAGAGGAGAGACATGTCTCTATAGATACAGTTCACACCTGAAGAAGGCTCCACAGCCGAAACATTATGTTTTCTCTTTTCAGCAAGAACAAACCTTTAATGTTTATTATAACCTTTAGTTATTATTATTTAACTCCTGGGAGACCTGCAGCTGATAGTGTAACTGTGTTTGATCCTGTATCAATTTTTTTATCAATTGTTGTTGTCATTCAGTAAAGCGCTTTGAGAAGCCACCTTTAAAGGCGCTATATATAAAACACGACCAGGCACTTTAATGTCAGCTCTTGTCCACTCGTGTGCTTCTGCACCGACAGCTCTCTCCCGTCCTCAGTTCAACCCGCAGACCCACACGAACCTGACCTGTCAAACCTGCTGTCAGGCTGCAGTGGATTTTTACTGAAGAGGAATGAATCCGGATCGGAGCCACCGGACTGTCAGCGGGCCCGTCGTCATGGAAACCGGACCAACCAAACCCCCCGTGACAACCCTCCTCTGCTGGTCTAATAATAATAATAATAATAATAATAATAATAATAATAATAATAATAATAATAATGATGATGATGATGATGATGACGATGCTGGCCGTTTCTCTCACCTGTGTCCTCCAGTCTGGGGGAGTTGGAGTTTCTGTGAGAAATTGTCTTTCACTCCGAGTCTCTCGAAGGGATGATTCATAACAATAATTACTTGACTTCTTAGCAAATAATTTATCATTAGTATAAATTAGTACCACGTAAAAAAGTGCTTATAGGAGACAGGGAAGGAATTTCATATATGTGCTATATGAAACCACATTCTATCTGTTTGTTATTATTAATTTGACTACCATCATATTCAACCTTTAACCAGGTCTGATACAAGATAGGTACTCGAGCAAACATGAAAGTCCTGCCAAGGTGAAGTCAAGCATTTTATGGAGCAGACAGTACACGTGATCTTTCACAACCTTTCTTTGATTTGTGAAACTCTTCTTTCGTTTTGTTGTTAGCTCCTCTGCCTGTGGTGTGAACAGCAGGACATTGTTTGCTGAAACTGAAATTCGTCAGCACCTGGTGCTGCTGAGCTATGCACTCAGGCATTTTTAGTCTTTTGACAAGGTCAGACAGGCATCCTAAAATTTCTGGAAACCAAGGGAACTGCCAAGATAAATTGTGCTGAATGATAAGATCACTTTATTAGCCCTATATAATTTCTTGCATTAGGAATTTGTCTTTTCACATACTCCAGCTTGCTCTCCATGAGACACACAGACAGGAAGAGAGAAGCTTGGGGTCAGAGAGCAGAGTTAGCCATTTATATGGTGCCCCTGAAGTAGCTTGGGTTAAGGGTCTTGCTCAGGAGCCCAACAGCGCAGGATTCCTCTGCCAGCTGTGGGATTTGAACTGGCAACCTTCCAGCCACAAGCACAGATCCTTAGCCACCCCACCACCCATTACTATTTATACACAATATTAATACCAAAACCTGAATTTTATAAAGACCTGGGTTCCAGAGTTTTCCATGTGAAAATTTAAGCATATATAAAGGCTTTCTTAGCCTTGGGAAACTGTCGAGGTGAAAATTCTTCCACCAGGAGGGTTAACATGCTGGAGATTGTTGAATTTAACCAACTGACCAGGGCCAAAAATCTGTCACATGACTCTTTGGAAGAGTTTCGTAAGTGTAAGTATCAACAACAAAGTGAAATTTACTCGCCTGGCTCTCTGCAACTGTCTGCTACTTGGCTCTGTATATCACTTAAGCCTTTCCTGGCATTTAGTTACAGAAGCAGGAAGACCCCCACCCTTCCTTCTGGCGCCATGTTTAACCATTCCATGTCCCAATCGCAGCGGGCCAGAGAGAAAAAAGTGAATCCCAGCAATGATACAAATGTATTATTGTGGTCAGGGGGAGCAAAACATCAGTATTTACTGCTTGTAATTACTGTAAGACTTATGGCTGAAATCTGAGCCTAAATATAAAGTTAAAATCTCACAAAACAGAGGAATGTTGGAAACGTGTGACTGTTCAGGGACATAAATACAAATAGAAGACAAATGCTTTTTAACATCTCAGATCAGTTTCATCAAGGTCTCCAAAACGAACAAGAAAAAGAGCCTTTTCAGAGAACAACTACTTCGTGTTTACATAGAATAAGTAGATGTATGAGTAATCCAATTTCTCATTTGTTTAAACAGTGAAATTTCAGGTGCAGAAGATCGCACCAGAGACAGCACTAGCTCTGCTTCTCATAGACATTCAGGAAAGGGTGAATTAAGCCATTCCAAGCACAATAATAGGGCAAGTGCAATAAGTTTAAAATATACATCAAGTAATGTAAATTAAACAGCTCTGTGGGACAAGAAACAAAAGATAGAGAAAACCTAAAAGCTAAATGTCAGTCTAAATTAAGACAAATGAAAATTTAGGATGTTAAAGTTAATACAGACACTCCAGTACATTAACACTGCACAGAGAGAGAGGGGGGTTAATACAGACACACTGACACACACCACTCACACATACCACAGCACTGCTACAGGCACAGGGTTTAAAATGAAGGGAATATATTTATACAGTAGATACAGATGCAGCTACAGTAGAGATACAGAACAGATAGAGTACAGCAGACATATAGATGTAGTACAGATATTGAGTACAGTCCTGGTACTGGGAATGGTTTCAAATATACAATATATATCAATAATAATATATACAGTACAATATAGATCTAGAGAATATATCTATAGCTACAGATACAACTACAGTAGAGATACAGTACAGATATAGTACAGTAGACATATAGATATAGTACAGATACTGAGACAATTTAGATACAGTACTGCACAGCACTGCTTCAGGCACACAGGTTTAAAATAAATACAATATGGATCTAGTGAATATATCTATAGATACAGCTACAGTAGAGATACAGTACAGATATAGTACATTAGACATATAGTTATAGTTCAGATATTGAGACAGTACAGATACAGTACAGTACAGATAGAGTACAGTAGACATATAGATAGATAAGACTTTATTGATCCCAAAGGGAAGTTGAGGTGTTACAACAGCCCAGCCCAAGACAAGCAAAAACAAACATCAGAATAGACGAAAAATTAAAATACATACAGTAATACAAAATAAACATAAAATAAATATATAGGTATGCGCAAAATATGCACAGGTAAATATAGATTGAGTGTTTAAAAAAGTCCAATAGTGCAACATGCTGTCCATAGATGAGCAAATGAAGGGCTGACAGTCCTAGCCTAGGGCAGCGTTATACTGTACACACAGCCGCCGGGAGGAACGACCTGGGAAAATGTTCCCTTGAACACCATAGCTGGAGCAGTCTGTTGCTAAAAGTGCTCCGCTGCCTAATAACAGTCCCATGAAGCGGATGAGAGGTGTTGTTCATGATGACTGTGAGCTTGGGCAGCATTCTCCTCTCAGCCACCACCTCCAGGGGGTCAAGGCTCAGCTCCAACACAGAGCCAGCCTTCTTGATAAGTTTATTGAGCCTATTTGCATCTCTTGTCATGATGCTGCTGCCCCAGCACACAACAGTGTAGAAGATGGCCGCTGCCACCACTGATTCATAAAAAATGTGTAGCAGTGTTCCACACACACACCAAAGGACCTCTATCAAAATAGTCAGCTCTGACCTTTTTTGTACAGGGTGTCAGTGTTAAGTGTTAAGTGTTAAATGTTAAGTGACTACTCCAGTGTAGTGTGCTCTCTGAAGGCACCAGTTCTGTAGGGTTTGGGCATTTACTGGGACAATTATTAATTGTAGCAGTAAATCACAAAATGATTCTTTTGATGGCCTTAGAATCCAACCATGCGATATAACTCAAACAACGCACACACACAGGTACTAATACACGAGGATACATTTATTAAAACATAGAATATGCATATAAACCTAACAGATCTTATCGAGAGGGTTATCAGAATACAAAAGGTATATATTCAGTCAGTTACAAAGAGTAACATATATCAAGAGGACATACGTTCAGTATATCATTCATTTAGACCGTTTTGTAAATGAACTTGGTTATAACTTCTACATTAGATACTCAAAACAAGTACATAACTCTTAGGAATTAAATTGATATCAACTGGTTGGGATAACAATTGAATTCTCGAGCTGTAATGCAGTGAAGTAGAATACTCATCCAATCTCTGGGGATTCAGATCTCCTGCAGGATTCAAAGAAACAGTTGCAGGCTGTTGCTGTCCAATCCGCGCTCTCTGGCTCGGTGCCAGTCTGTGCTGTGCGGCTTGCGACGGTGCGCTGCTGATGCTCACTGACTGGCTAGTTAGTGTTGGCTTTAACTAGCAAAGTTGCACAGGAGAAAAGATGACTGTGGGTCCCAGCAAATCAGGAAGAAGACCGGTTCGTTCCTGATGAAGAGCTAGTTCTGAATAGTGATTCAGCTGTCCACAGTTCTGACCTGTTCACAAGGCCTGCTGCTGGTGCTAACCTTGGGTGGATCCTCTGGTTTCTCTCTGGCAACCTCCGCTCTAGACTCTTAGAACAGAGGAAAGTTCTGGCACAAGGACACACTGGCCGTTCCGTGGTTGTCCGGGCTGAGTCTCAGGATGGTCAGGAGGCGCGCTGCGAGAATGTCCTGCCCTTGGGAGCCTTCTGCTTCTGGGCCATCCTACCCTGGAATTCTCCTTTGAATTCCCTTTAGAAAAGTCCACAGAATTCTACAGAATTCTCTCAGACCCTCTGTGTTGCCTGTTTTTACCTGGAGGAACTTCAGCTCGTTGATTGGCTGAAAGTTCCATGGGCATCAGAGTCCCACGTGGGTTACTCGGCCCTACCAGTCCTTGATTGGTTGATCAAGGTGAGATATGAGTCATTTACTCCTGACACCTAGGAATGCAGTCCAGATGTCCATCTGGCACTCCCTAGACAGATAGGCGCCAATGGATGACCATTGATTATGATAGCCAGGCTTAGCTAAGTGCATCCCCCTTTGGGAGCTGTCCCTTATCAAAAGAAAACATCTTTAAATCAGCCTGCTTGAATAGTTTCTCTGTGGCTGCACCACAGAGATGAACAGAGAGATGAGGCCTCATTTGGGAAAGCACAGAAACACTTAATTCTGCCTTATTAATAAACCTCGCCGCTACAAAGGCATGTCTGAGATCCGAGCATCACTGAACTGCATCACCTGTCGGGTTTCGTGCCACACGGGATGTTTCCTTCCCCCTGCAGACAAGATCAAAGACTGCGCCATCATGGATGACACAGGGTACTGTGTGATCTGCCCGGGTCGCTGCCACCACTCTGACCACGTATCCGAGATGACGATGTAGGAGTACGAAGTTGTGAAAGTCAAGAAGATGGTCAAAGAACTAAAGGACAACTTTGTTAAGGCTTCCGGCAAATTGATGTTGACGAAGGAGATGCTTGAGAAAATCGTTGACTTCGAGATGATCAAAGACTGGATTATGCAGCTGATCAGGCTGTCCTCCAACTGTCTGGCGAGTCTGGAGGAAATTGCCGTGAAGCCCAACGCTCTGTACACGGCTGCATACATCGAGCTGCTCATCCGTAACGAGGAAGAGATGGTCCGCCTGGGCTTTGAGGATTGCATCGATGAGCAAGATGAAACAGGTAGCCGAAATCCTCACCAAGATCGCCAACAATGAGAAACTGTTGCCAGAGGGAGAAAAACCAGAAGCTGAGATAAATCTCTACAGGAATAAAAAGCATGAGCTCCGCAGTGAAATCCTGGAATGCAGGAAACTGAACTGAACACAATTTAATTCTTTCTCATTTACTCTATTTACTCACTGTTTTCTCCCAGATGGGAAGTGTGCTTTAGGCAGGTGAAGGACACAACACAAGAAAGGATACGATGAACACAAACCCATCAACACAAGCAATAATCAATGAAAGTTCAGGAGGGGTGAAAGCAGCTGAATTCCTTAAACTCAGCTGCCACAACTTGCATTAATTCTGACTTAAGTGCTCATCTTCCAAATATACCACTCGTTGCCCTCTTCCTCTGCCTCGCTCAATTTTCACTAACCTCCTTCACCCCCTTCTACACCTCCCTCCTTGGTCGCATGGGCCCAACTGAAGGGAGGTAGGCCCTCAGCCAGCCGGGTTAAGCCAGGTCTTCACAACTCAGGAAACAAATCTACTTTCTCCTGATCCTCCATTGCTGTCGTTCCCCGTCAACTAGACCAAATTGACACCCTGGGGCAAGGAGCTCAGATTGACTGGGTGAGGGGTGGTCATGGCACTCACACCTCTGTGTGATAAGAGGTCAGACTGCCACACCTCTGTAAGCTCATTGATAGAGATGTTGATCAGGTGCTCAGACTGTCATGCCTCTGTTGGCTCATTGATAGAGATATTGATCAGTGTTAATCAGGAGCTCAGACTGTCACACTTCTGTTAGCTCATTGATTGAGACATTGATCAGTGTTGATCAGGATCCCAGGCTGTCACACCTCTGTTGGCTTATTGATAGAGATATTGATCAGTGTTGATCAGGCAGTCAATGATTATGTTGGCTCTCTGCAAGGCTTCTTGTGCATAAACGTCTGCTAGTTGCACCACTAATTTAGCTGGTTACTTTACCTTTCCTGCTCAGTCTCTTTCATTCCATGTATTTAGGTTACCAAACCAGGCTACAGTAGAATAAAGACATCGTTGTAACACACGCAGCAGGTGGTGGTTTTGGAGCTGCTGTGTCATCTCATTTGGAGATGCTTCCTATCATCCGTGATCTTGTCTGTGGTTTCTGACACGTTCAGCTGAAGGAAGGAGTTGTTACATGATCAGTGTGTATGTCTTGAAGGAGACTGACAGTTGCAGAGTCATCAGCAGACTTAAAGGGAATTGCAGTCCCAATTTCTCAAACCAGTCATTAATTCTCGGTACCAAAATAAATTATTTGAGGGTATAGAAAAGGTCTACGAATTCTGAATGAAGCACAAAAGCGTGAAAGTACTCTAAGGTGCTGTGCTGTCGAGAGTTTGTGTAAATTGTGAGCAGGAAGAGCTGTATCATGTCACTAGTCACTGCGAGCTGATGATTAATGTAATGTGATGAACGAGTGAATAAGAACAGGTTGTTTAGCAAGCATTCCAGCAGAGAAATATTCCAACATGATTTGCTGGCAGGCAGAGTTAACAAGTAACTAGTATTTCTGGTAGTAATTATTATTGGGTTAAAAGAGATGTATTCACAAAGCCTGCTTGTTTACAGTGTCATAGAGCCACAACATGTCACCGGAGGTTTTGGTTTTGTTGCCTCATTCTGTAATCACAGAAATCTCATTATTTTAAAATTGGAGGTTATACATGTACTGTAACTGTGTCCATTTTACTTTTATTGGGGTTTGAAATGCACTCAGCAGTGCTGATTCTTTCTAACCCTGAAATAGAAAATTAGTGTTGCAGCTCCCCTTTAATGACAAGTCTGTCCTCGGGCTGGAGACTCAGCCCTGAGGAGAACCAGTGGAAGAACACAGCTGCTCTGATATAAGACCAATCACCCTCGCTCTCTGTGATCAGCTGGTCAAAAAGTCTAAGATCCAGCCTACAGTAGTAAAGCCCAGATTAACACTTGACAGTAATCTCTCCACTAACAGGTGTGGCTGAAAGGAGAAATCTACAGATAAAAGCCTGGCCTGTCCTGAGACCTTCTAGATGTGTAAAGACAGCATCCTTGACTCCTCTTTGAATCCTCAATCCTAAATCACCACATGGGCATCATTCAGTTTTCAAGTCTGAAAGAATTAAATTCATTGACCTAAAGACTTCTCTGTAACTACTCTGCAACTGTGGAATTTAGAATATAATTTTTTTTAGATTTTTTTTTTTGAAAAAAAAATAGAGCAAAGAGTGAAAACTCTTTCCAATGTGATTTTCACTGTTTTTTCCCCCATGAGGAGCTCCAGTCCCACTTTGATATTTTAATTTGTACTCTTCTGTATGCATCTGTGCTGCTCCTAAGCAGAATTAAATATCCTCATGAGTACACTGTTGTGAAGAACTGTGTGTTTTACAGGTTTGAACATTTCCTTAGCACATTAAATCAACATGATCTACTTCAGATCTTTAAATGTTTCACTTGGTAGAACTGGATCTCTTCGGCCGAGGACAAAGGAGATTTGATCCAAGGGTATGAAATCTTGAGGAAGTTTTATACAGTGGTGTGAAAAAGTGTTTGCCCCCTTCCTGATTTCTTATTTTTTTGCATGTTTGTCACACTGAAATGTTTCAGATCATCAAACAAATTGAAATATTAGACAAAGATAACACAAGTAAACACAAAGTGCAGTTTTTAAATGAAGATTTTTATTATTAAGGGAAAAAACATAATCACAACCTACATGGCCCTGTGTGAAAAAGTGATTGCCCCCTAAACCTAATAACTGGTTGGGCCACCCTTAGCAGCAACAACTGCAATCAAGCGTTTGTGATAACTGGCAATGAGTCTTTTACAGCGCTGTGGAGGAATTTTGGCCCACTCATCTTTGCAGAATTATTGTAATTCAGCCACATTGGAAGGTTTTCGAGCCTTAACTGCTTTTTTAAGGTCATGCCACAACATCTCAATGGGATTCAGGTTAGAACTTTGACTAGGCCACTCAAAGTCTTCATTTTGTTTTTCTTAAGCCATTCAGAGGTTGACTTGCTGGTGTGTTTTGGATCATTGTCCTGCTCCAGAACCCAAGTGTGCTTCAGCTTGAGGTCACGAACAGATGGCCGGACATTCTCCTTCAGGATTTTTTGGTAGACAGCAGAATTCATGGTTCCATTTACCACAGCAAGTCTTCCAGGTCCTGAAGCAGCAAAACAGCCCCAGACACACCACCATATTTTACTGTTGGTATGATGTTCCTTTTCTGAAATGCGGTGTTACTTTTACACCAGATGTAATGGGACACACACCTTCCAAAAAGTTCAACTTTTGTCTTGTCAGTCCACAGAGTATTTTCCCAAATGTCTTGGGGATCAAGATGTTTTCTGGCAAAACTGAGACGAGCCTTTATGTTCTTTTTGCTCAGCAGTGGTTTTCGTCTTGGAACTCTGCCATGCAGGCCAATTTTGCCCAGTCTCTTTCTTATGTTGGAGTCATGAACACTGACCTTAACTGAGGCAAGTGAAGCCTGCAGTTCTTTGGATGTTGTTGTGGGGTTTTTTGTGTCCTTCTTTGGATCACAGCATGATGTCTAGCTTTTGAGGATCTCTTGGTCTACTTCACTTTGTCAGGCAGGTCCTATTTAAGTGATTTCTTGATTGAGAACAGGTGTGGCAGTAACCAGGCCTGGGTGTGGCTAGAGAAATTGAACTCAGCTTTCCAAAGATGTGATAAACCACAGTTGATTTATGTTTTAACAGGGGGGGCAATCACTTTTTCACACAGGGCCATGTAGGTTTTGATTGTTTTTCCCTTAATAATAAAAACCTTCATTTAAAAACTGCATTTTGTGTTTACTTGTGTTATCTTTGTCTAATATTTCAATTTGTTTGATGATCTGAAACATTTCAGTGTGGCAAACATGCAAAAAAATAAGAAATCAGGAAGGGGGCACACACTTTTTCACACCACTGTATTTCTGTCTGTACTTCATGTCAGGGACACGGACTGGAATCCGTGTAAGATCTTATAGAAGACCCTATGCGATGCGGTAAGAGCTGGAGAATTCAGGAAGTGTGGTAAAAAGGAACACACAGGGGTTTAATAGTGCACAAAATATTAGTGACGGCCCGTTAGACAGTGTACGGGGAAGACAAAACGGCATCCAAATCCAAACGGGTCCAAGGGGAGGTCAAAGCACAGTCCAAGAGTCCATAAACTAGAAATCCATCCTGGGACGTGACAAAGTTAAAATCCCCGGGAGGGGGGAGCACACGGACAAACAAAACATGGAGGTCAAAGGGTGACGGGGCGAGATCCTCCAGACCCCGGGCTCAGGAAGCGGGAGGTGTCGGGGATGAGGCCTATGCCCTCAGGAGACGGACGTAGGGTTTCCTGGTGCTAGGCAGGCCTCGCGACATCTTACCCTAATGATGAGCCCCAAGGACTGGAGGAGCTAGTCTTTAAATAATAACACTAAAAGGGTACACCTGGAGAACTAAATCACACGAACAATAATGGGAGCAGTGGAGCGCCCTCTAGGGAGGGATGTCAGGCATGACACTTCAGGATATATAGACAAGACCCACCTAGTGTACCTTATCACAATCAGTAGAGTACAAAGAATAAGATCACAATTGTAAACTATACAGTAGGACATTTAGGATGGGGAAATTAAAACTCTCCTTCACACAATGAGCAGCTTGTTCCACACTCCCACTCTCCTTTGTGCACAGACATGCCTCCTGTTCTCAGGTACAAATACATGTGACTGTTGCTTCACTTTAAAATAAACATGTTTCACGGGATTAACGAACACACTTCACAGAGAAGCAAATGCCTTCAGATTTTGCATCACTGGACACTGGCGAGTTCTTGGTCTTGTCTCAGCTCATTAAATTAATTAATTATTAATCACTCATCAATCAGTTAATTGATCATTCATTAATTAACACAGTAAACCGGAGAATGAAGTACCAAGGTGTTTAGCCACCCAGAGCCTTATCTCTTTCATCCTAGCGTTAATCCCGCATCAACAGGGTCTGCTTGTCAGCACGCCCATCTCCATTTGGTGGTTTGAACCAAATCTTTGAGCTGACGTTGCCATTAAATGCGACCAAGAATACTCCAACTGGCGCGTCGCTCCGCCTTCCGTCAGAGGGGGAGGGGAGGAGAACAAAGTAATGTAACCATTAATAATGTAATGTTACACCCCCACTCTTTTCGAGAGACGCCCTGGGATTTTTAATGACCACAGAGAGTCAGGACCTCAGTTTTACGTCTCATCCGAAAGACGGCGCTTGTTTACAGTATAGCGTCCCCGTCACTATACTGGGGCATTAGGACCCACATGGACCGCAGGGTGTGCGCCCCCTGCTGGCCTCACTAAAGCTTCTTCCAGCAGCAACCTTAGTTTTTCCCAGGAGGTCTCCAATCCAGGTACTGACCAGGCTCACACCTGCTTAGCTTCAGTGGGCTGCAAATTGTAAGTTGCAGGGTGACATGGCTGCTGGCCCTCGCAGAGCCTTATAGCTGAGCATAAAGATTTTGAAAGCTGACTGAAAGCCAGTGCAGGGACTCCAGGACAGGAGTAATGTCATCACCTGCACAAGACCTGTTCATGATTCTGGCTGCTGAATTCTGGACAGAAAATACTTATTCTACTACTAATACTACTACTACTAATAATAATAATAAAAATAAAAATTGCTTACACCTATATAGAGCGCTTTTCTGGACACTCCGCTCAAAGCACTTTACAGGTAATGGAGAATCCCACAACTAACACCAATCATTAGCACCAACCTGGATGATGCGACAGCAGCCAGAGGTGTGCCAGTACTCTCCCCACACAGCATCTTTCAGTGGGGAGGAGCACAGACTGATGAAGCCATTTCAGGAGAAAACAGGAGAATGAATGTTTTCCTACGAAAACGAAAGATCCCAGGACAACATTTTTTTAAATTTGTATGATAAAAACTGCAAAAAAGAATAAATATATAAATATAGCAAGGAGAGTGGCACTGTGGCACAATTTGATAGCTTTTCTGCCTCACAACAGGTTTATTTCCTGTCTGTATGGAGTCTGCATGTTCTCCCCATGTTTCCTCTCACAGTCCAAAGACATGCAGATGGGTTAATGGACTTCTGGGTAAACTGGCCCTGGTGTGAGAGTATCTGTGTCGGTGTGTCTCTGTGTGGGACTAAGTCTGTCTGTCCTGTGTCCCTTTACTTGCCCAGATATTTTGTTTCTTTTCAAAAGTGAAATACATTAAAATAATCAGTACAGCCCTGCAGATTAGCAGTTGTTAGTTGTTATTACCAGTTTTCTACATTGAACACGGGCTTCTAATCGGGTCTAATATAGAATCTATCACTCCGGTGCTCTACATCAGACTGGTAACCAGTAACTGGAGTCGAGAACCTACGTTGCCAGAAAACAAAGCTTAAAATTGCAAACTGTTCATTACTTGTCTCCAGAAATGTAACCTGTTCAGACAGAAATCTATGGTACTTCTACACCTCCGGCCGCACAGTCAGCTCAGAATCCTACAGACACATACTTCCGCACCTTCACTCGCTCACCAGTTCAACAACAGAGGATAGATTTCCTCTTAAAAATCAGCACATTAATGGTGACCTCATCGCTTAAAGTAACACCTGAGGACACTTTCTACACATCACAATGATTGATTCTTACATTCACATTGAAAACACAGAACAGTTCCAGGTGCACTGAGGATACAACATTCCTGAGACTACTTCATTTAAATGAAAAAAAAAATGAATTAAAAGCTACACACTGGACCGAGGAAATATATCGGAACTGACCGCTTTAATCCCGACAAACCCTCATCAAGGAGTTTTCTCTTAGAGACTGAAGAAATACAGCCGACATAAAAATAATAGAAATGAAAGCAATACAGTTAAAAACGGACTACACAACAAAATCTGAGGAAAGCCCTGTGAAA
The DNA here is from genome assembly GCF_059453375.1 of Lepisosteus platostomus. Classification (NCBI taxonomy): domain Eukaryota; kingdom Metazoa; phylum Chordata; class Actinopteri; order Semionotiformes; family Lepisosteidae; genus Lepisosteus; species Lepisosteus platostomus. Next base: position 31,274,512 of record NC_142615.1, on the reverse strand, counting down.
ACTGGTTAAAAAAAGACAGAAGTTTACTGTTTAGAAAGAGAAATAGAACGAGGCCTCAAGCCCTCCTCCAGCCAATGGGCATTCAGACCTGCTCAGTGAGCCCGCCCCCGGCAGTGCAGTGGTGCTCTCTGATTGGCTGGGGGCTAAGAAGACGCAATTTTCCGGTTTTCCCTGTCAGAGAGTGTAAGAGTAGGGGTGTGGACTGCTGGTCAGTACAGCTCCCAGGACACTGTGTGTGAGAGTAGGGGTGTGGACCCCAGTGTCCTGACTGCTGGTCAGTACAGATCCCGGGACACTGTGTGTGAGGGTAGGGGTTTGGTCCCCAGTGTCCTGACTGCTGGTCAGTACAGATCCCAGGACACTGTGTGTTGTAGTAAGGTGAGTAGACATCGCGAGACAACAGAACGGGAGAGTAGAAGGCGGGAATATATGGTATAAGTGCGTGATCTGTGTAGTTAATAAAATAGTTAAAATAATATAAGAACGTCTCTTTATTAAGATACACAACATGTGTGAAAGTAGGGGTGTGGTCCCCAGTGTCCTGACTGCTGGTCAGTACAGGTCCCAGGACACTGTGTGTGAGAGTAAGGGTGTGGAGCCAAGTGTCCCAACTGCTGGTCAGTACAGATCCCAGGACAGGTGTATTTGATCCTTTGAGATAAATCTTTTATTGTCCCAAAGAAATAAAGTATGATTTTCCTCACAGAAAGTTTAAAACCTGAAGCATTAATAACCAAGAACTTGACCACACAGTGAAGAGTGTGAATTGACAAGAGTAAGAAATACAGCAATTTACAAAAAACACCAGAATTCCCTAAGAAGTGATACTTAAGACATACTTATTGGTTTCAGTGTTACAGGAAGTCCTTCCCCCTCAGATCACCAGGAAGAGAAGGAGAGAAATCGAGTCGATCTGAATATAGCCAGTAGCCATATCACTCTGCAACTCGCACCTGGCATTGAAGCCCAGCAGTTGTGAGCCTGGTCAGTACCTGGATGGGAGACCTCCTGGGAAAAGCTAAGGTTGCTGCTGGAAGAGGTGGAAGTGGGGCCAGTAGGGGGCGCTCACCCTGCAGTCTCTGTGGGTCCTAATGCCCCAGTATAGTGACAGGGACACTATACTGTAAACAGGCGCCGTCCTTCGGATGAGATGTAAAACTGAGGTCCTGACTCTCTGTGGTCATTAACAATCCCAGAGCATTTCTCAAATAGAATTGTGGTGTAACCCTGGTGTCCTGGCCAAATTTCCCATTGGCTCTTTCTAATCATGCCCTCCTAATAATCCCCCTCTATGAATTGGCTTCATCACTCTGTTCTCCTCACCACTGAGAAGTGATGTGTGGTGAGCGTTCTGGTGAACTATGACTGCTGTCGCATCATGCAGGTGGGGCTGCACATTGGTGGTGGTGGAGGGGAGTAGTTATAGTCTCGTTCCCAGTGCAAAAATGAAAGTATGAGGAACATAATGTGTTCATTCAAAGTAAAATGGATAAATGTGACAAGACCTCAGAGCTAATAGAAAATAGAGTTTTAAAACTGTTCAAAGTTAATAAACTCTAGTAAGCTCTTAAATATTTGTACCGGGCAACATCAGAGCGCTTTGAGAGCTCAGAACACAAAATGTTTCCAAAAATGGGCTCCAGTGCAAAACGAAATTAACCGGTTTGAACTGATCGGACCCCGACGGTCTGCATCTGTCTGACCCTGTAAATGACGCTCTGTCTTTTAACACTGATGATCAACGCCTGTGTCGCCGTCCTGGGTCAGGGCTCAGCTGGACAGTCCAGATCTCCAGGCAGCTACAGTCTCACCACACGCTGCTTTGTCTGTTGAGAAAACACAGCCGCTGGTTGGTGCTCCCTGTTCACGTCTCCAGCAGGATATTCAGGACACAAGTTTGTGCTGTTCCTAGTTTAGATCAACCTGCTTCTCTTCCAGACGAAATGATTTTCCGCTCCAAGTTTCACTGTTGTTTTTTTTAATTGGTTTTCAATTTTCTACAATGTGTTTCTTACACAAATGCAATTTGGACACTCAATAGTTACATGTTCCCCTTTACTGAGGATATGTACAGTAATCCATTTAAAAATGACTGTAGAGAGCCATCTACAGGCGAAAGCCGACATCACATCACAGGAGCAGCATGTGAAAAACTAGGCTGTGTGGGACTCGCGGTGAGGACGCCCGCAGGAAGTCGCCCAGGGGGGTTATGGGAATTGCAGTTCGTAACTAGAAGCTATTGCCTGCTATGGTGAAGCGTTCAGACAGGGTTACACTTAGAGCGAACTACCTGCCTGCATGAACTTATTTAAAACAGCCGTGGGTGAAAACACCAGGCTCATATAACTGCTGTGGTACCGAAATACAATACGAGGTATTAATAAATAAACATTTATATGTAAACTACAGACTTAAAGAAGCTCAAAATGGTGTTAAAACATAAACAAGTGATGAAGTACACTTGTATTTAATACATTTCTGTTTGAATAAGTTCTGCTGTTTCTCTGGTGAATTCAGGTTTTATTGCTCATTTCAGTGAGTTTTCATTCTTCACATTTAAAATAGTGTGAAAGACGTGACCCTATACTGTACAGTGCATAGAAACTGGACGGACTTTTGTTCACGACTGAAGACACTCAGGATAAAGACTTAATTAACTGTAATTAATGAATGAGCTGTAATGAGCCCACAACACACACAGCACAGGGAGTGTTTTTACCAGATGCGCTGCCACACGGACACCAGGACTCCCCTCGTCTGCAGAAACACCAGGGAAGAGCCTCAGCCATCCCTCCCAGCCCACAGGAGATTCCCGCTGGAAGGAGCTGGCAGGGGATTCCAAGTCATTCCTGGGATTTCCAGTGTAGCGGCGAGGCTTATTAATAAGGCAGAATTAAGTGTTTCTGAGCTTTCCCAAATTAGGCCATTTCTCTGTTCATCTCTGTGGTGCAGCCACAGAGAAACTATTCATGCAGGCTGATTTAAGATGTTTTCTTTTGATAAGAAACAAGCTCCCAAAGGGGGATGCACTTAGCTAAGCCTGGCTATCATGATCAATGGTCATCCATTGGCGCCTATCTGTCTAGGGAGTGCCAGATGGACATCTGGACTGCATTACTAAGTGTCAGGAGTAAGTGACTCATATCTCACCTTGATCAACCAATCAGGGACTGGTAGGGCCGAGTAACCCACGTGGGACTCTGATGCCCATGGAACTTTCAGCCAATCAACGAGCTGAAGTTCCTCCAGGTAAAAACAGGCAACACAGAGATTCAGTAAGATTCAGAAGATTCAGGAGAATTCTGTGGACTTTTCTAAAGGGAATTCAAAGGAGAATTCCAGGGCAGGATGGCCCAGAAGCAGAAGGCTCCCAAGGGCAGGACATTCTCGTAGCGCCTCCTGACCATCCTGAGACTCAGCCCGGAAAACCACGGAACGGCCAGTGTGTCCGAGTGCCAGAACTTTCCTTTGTTCTAAGAGTCTAGAGCGGAGGTTGCCAGAGAGTAACCAGAGGATCCACCCGAGGTTAGCACCGGCAGCAGGCCTCGTGAACAGGTCAGAACTGTGGACAGCTGAATCACTATTCAGAACTAGCTCTTCATCAGGAACGAACCGGTCCTCTTCCTGACTTGCTGGGACCCACAGTAATCTTTTCTCCTGTGCACAAACTTTGCTAGTTAAAGCCAACACTAACTAGCCGGTCAGTGAGCATCTGCAGTGCACGTTCGCAAGCCGCACAGCACAGCCTGGCACGCAGCCAGAGAGCGCGGATTGGACAGCAACAGCCTGCAACTGTTTCTTTGTGCCCGCAGGAGATCTGAATCCCCAGAGATTGGATGAGTATTCAACTTCACTGCATTACAGCTCGAGAATTCAATTGTTATCCCAACCAGTTGATATCAATTTAATTCCTAAGAGTTATGTACTTGTTTTGAGTATCTAATGTAGAAGCTATAACCAAGTTCATTTACGAAACGGTCTAAATGAATGATATACTGAATGTATGTCCTCTTGATATGTGTAACACTTTGTAACTGATTGAATATATACCTTTTGTATTCTGATAACCCTCTCGATAAGATCTGTTAGTTTTACATGCATATTCTATGTATTCATAAATGTATCCTCGTGTATTAGTACCTGTGTGTGCGCGTTGTTTGAGTTATGTTGCATGGTTTGATTCTAAAGCCATCAAAAGAATCAACTTTGTGATTTACTGCTACAATTAAGAATTGTTCCAGTAAATGCCCAAACCCGACAGAACTGGTGCCTTCAGAGAGCCACTACATTTAATTTTGCTATGGCTATGATTACATATTTGGCGTCCCTGAACGGCTATGAAACATTACACCAGGAAAGAAGCGGCTCCTCACCTGGGACTAAAACAGCACTGAGAGGAGCTTGAGCGCTCAAACTCGGAGCGTCGCTTAGCAACCGGCGCAGCAGCGGTATCCGGAGGACGAGCCGGAAGCGGGTTTTGGCGCCAATTTTTCTCTTTTATTATCGGCTCATGAGAATTAAGTCAATATAAAACATGAAAGTCAATTTCTCTCCCTTATCTGTCTGAACATAAGAAAGGTTACAAACCACAGACACAGACAGGACATTGTAAGAGTAGGGGTGTTGACAATGACACGTACAGTATGTATAAATGTAAAAAAAGTTCTGACTGCTGGTCAGTACAGATCCCTGGACACTGTGTGTGAGAGTAGGGGTGTGGACCTCAGTGGCCTGACTGTGGCCTGACTGCTGGTCAGTACAGATCCCAGGACACTGTGTGTGAGAGTAGGGGTGAGGACCCCAGTGTCCTGACTGCTGGTCAGTACAGATCCGTGACACAGTGTGTTAGTGTGGAGGTATCTTCCTTTTTCAAGTTTCGCTGTGATATACTGAAATACTTCCTCAGTTTCTGTTCCTCTTTGCTGTTTCTTACCCTGGTCAAATACTCAGCTTCTCTATTTAAGTTGAAGTAGTATTTCAGTTTGTGTGTGTGTTGTGTTTGTGTGTGCTCCAGTGGGTAAGGTTGTGTTGTATGTCTTTTGCTGTGATTCGACTTTGATTTGTTTTGTGGTGGTTGTTGTTCTAAGGCATGTCACTGATTCACTGAGAGGATAGGAACTACTCCCCCTCAGTTCACCTGGAAGATGGAAGGAGAGAGAGACTGTACTGAGTCCTGTCTGTAGGATACCCATTACGACAAGCACACAGTGTATATAAATGAGATATTAATGAATCTGTACTGTTATAGACTGTACTGAGTCCTGTCTGTAGGATACCCCTCACAACAAGCACACAGTGTATATAAATGAATCTGTACTGGTATAGACTGTACTGAGTCCTGTCTGTAGGATACCCATCACAACAAGCACACAGTATATATAAATGAGATATAAATGATTCTGTACTGTTATAGACTGTAATGAGTCCTTCTATCTCAACAAGCACACAGTATAAAAACGATTGTAGCTGATGTAACATCTAATCATGATATACAGTAGATAGATACGATTTTATTGTCCCCTGAGGGAAAATTTTATGGACACCCAGCACTCCTGTACATTTAAGCAGAATGGAAACAAAAAAAGAGAGAAGAAAAGAAAAACACAGCACATTATTCTATTACAAAAAAATAAGAAAAATATTGCACATGTACAGTATAACACATAACAACATGTAACATGTATAACACGTCACAAAACATATCTCACTCACTCATGTGTTTATTAAAATGCAGATTACATTATATCGAAATTATTCATTTCATTTAAATTTGTTTGCTGATATAATTTATATAATTTAATAACTGCTACACATGCACAGTTAAAACAGAGCCTCCGTATAGACACACCTGTCAGCTCTCCTACCGTTTTATCTCTACTACGGCGGTGCCTCCAGTTCCTCCGCATTCCTGAGTGCCGGTTCCTCCGGTTCTGCTCATTTCATGTGAACTGCGCTCGGACCTGCGGACCGGAGCGGGTTAGAGCGCCGGCACGGCCGCTCCGAAGGTCAGGAGAAAATTCTGAACTTTTCTCTCTTCTCACGGTGTGTCGGTTTAGCGAGAAATTATGGATTTTCAGTTCTGAAATCGAGAAAGTGCTCGAAAATCACGCTTTCAGGATAAACGATCAGCTGGCTGTTCTACACCAGTTAACTAATTAAAACTAAGTACTGTGAAGAGGGCCTAGACACTAACTCCATTTTTCCTTTGACCTCTGCCATTTCTTGACTCATCTGTCCTGAAATGATCATCTATAATGTGAATCTTGGACACAGGTAACATGAACAGATGTAGCTTCCCATGCATAGTTTGACTGGCTTTGGAAATCCATGAGAATATTCTGAATTTGCTCTCTGATGGAAGAGGTGAAATCACACCAACACACTTCGGGGCTTGGTGACCTGTGGACTCGGTCATTAACTATCTAATACAAGTTCAATACAGCTTGCACATGAAAGAATCCGACAGGTGGTGTGGAACTCCGAAGTCCACGTCAGGCCCATGACTTTCACACTTTTGCACCATCAGTTCTGCCCTTTGCTCATCTCACCCTCTGTTTCTGTGTCTCGGCCTCGCTGGTGGTGAGGCACTGTGTTCAATCAATGAGCTTTCTGAGGCGGTGAACAAGTTGACCTGATCTTCACCAGCAGGGGGTGCCTGCAGGCAGTGAGAGGTTTCTACAGGTTGGGGAGTTTTATCTGTCATCTGCTCTTTCCTCCCTGACCGGGTGCTGTGAGCTCGGGTCTTCACACAAAAAGGAAAATCTTGCACTTCCTGTGCCTCTGCCATGGTTGGGAGACATGTTGGTGTCACAGTTAATAGCTGAGTAAACAATGAGGGGGGAGATTGAATAAAATAAAGAAAATAAAGAGAAGGTGGGGCGGAGCTTAAATTTCAGCAGCCATCTTGAATTGGTCACTTGACCCCCCATATATTTTAGTAAAAAATAGAACAAATCATCTACCATCAAAGGACATGTGTCTAGAGAGAGAATAGATACAAAAATTCCATGTGTGATAAAAATTTGGTAATCTGTGATCTTTCTCTCTGACAGGGGAGCAACAGGCTGATTCCCATGAGGCACCACAGCGTCTCTCAGAGATCAGGATCATGCTGCTGGGGGAGAGATGGTCTGGGAGGAGCTCGGCAGGAAACACCATCCTGGGCAGAGAGGAGTTTGACACTAAGAGAGGAATGGAGGAATTTGAGAAGAGACAGGGTGAAGTAACTGGGAGGCAGGTCACTGTAGTTAACACACCAGAATGGTATTTCTGTTTTCAGTTGTACTCAGGTGGACAGGAGCATGCTTTCGAGGACACTCTAGACTGGAATAAAAAGGTGATTCAGCCCAGTGTGTCTCTGTGCCACCAGGACCCAACGCTCTCCTCCTGGAGATTAATCTGGACTCAATAACAGACCACTGGAGATCAGTGGAAAAGCATCTCAATCTTCTCAGTTAGAGAGTGTGGAAACACACAATAGTGCTGTTCACCTGGGGGAACACACTTAGAAACACAACCATTGAGCAGCGCATTGAGAGAGGAGGGAAGGAGCTCCAGTGGCTGGTGGAGAAATGTGGGAACAGGTATCATGTTCTCAACAACAAGAACAGGGGCGACCACACTCAGGTCACAGAGCTCCTGGAGAAGATAGAGGACATGGTGGCAGGAAACAATGGGCTGTACTTCACAACTGACATTGAGCAACTACACACTGAACCAGAAAAATATATTAAGCTAAAGGAGGAGAAGAGACAGAGAGAGACAGAGGGAGGGGGAGAGACAGAGAGAGACAGAGGAGTTGAGACAGAGGGAGGGGGAGAGACAGAGAAGTTGAGACAGAGAGAGGAGGAGAGACAGAGAGAGACGGAGGAACTCACACAGAGGGAGGAGGACAGATAGAGAGACATAGGAGCTGAGACAGAGGATTGAGGAGAGAGAGAGAGATGAGGAGCTCAGACAGAGGTTGGAGGAGGAGTGAAGCAGGAGAGAAGAGGAGCTGAAGGAGAAGATGAGAAAGACACTGAAGGAAGAGGAGCTGGAGAAAGAGACAGAGGAGCCCAGACTGGCTGTCAAGAGGAGGAACAGTAAAGAATTCAACCCTCCCAACAGTGAGTGTGATTGAAGCTGTATTACTGAGTCACTGATTTTACTGGTCATCAAACTCAGAGATTCAACCATCTTGTTTCCTGTTAGGAATTAAAATAATACTGTGCTCCGCTCTGTACTGTATTACTAACAGTGGCACACAGATGTGTGTCTGTTTAAATCCTCTGTGCTGTAATTGAACTGTTTTCTATCGGGAAGATTAGATTTAATCCATCACACAGCAGATCAATCTCTGTAATCTGTTCCTCAAGACTGTCTGACCAACAATCAATCAATAATCTAGGCTTATTTATCAATGCACGAACAGTACAGCAAACAGCAGTGTTGTCGGCATTGAAATGCTTTCGCCACGAGTTGGTTAAAGGTTCGTTAAGAGGGATAGAAGTGTAGAAGGACAGGAATTTATAGGGGTTAACATTAGGATACAACAGATTACACAATTGCAATTTACAGATAGTGCGGAGGTAACACAAGGATAGGTGGTATTTACAGATGCAGCCATTCAAAGTGCGCGGTACAGACACGTACCGGAGGTAATTGGCTACTGCGTCGCGCATTGTGACGCACGATGACGCGCGGTACCACGGTACGTGATTGGTTGACCGACAGGGATACTCATGTTAAAAAAGATTTACAGTAAACGTCTTTACTGTGCCCGTTGTAGTATTGAATATTTATATGGAATTTTACCACTGAAGGGAAATCTTAGTAGCTGAGCATAAAAAGAATAGGAGCATACAGTAACGCGTGTGAAGGCCATAAACAATATTAATTTTGGAACATAAACATACAGTATATGGCTGGTCTCGGTACTTTAAAGAAAACATACACACCAGTATTCCATTTCTCCCTAAACATTTTAAGCATCGAAGTCTTTAACTAACGAGATACCGGAGTCAACAAACATACTTTTAGAATTTGATTAAAAGGGAATATAATATGGAATTGCGTATCTAAAGAAATTAATTACGATATAATTATATTCATGTACTGCAGCACAAGAATAGTACACGCTGTACATTGCCTGTTGATAATGTTTCTGTAGTGCCTTTTCAGCATTCTCCATGTGACCTTGCTGGTGGCGCTGTGGGTTAGGTTCCTGACTCCCATGTCACATGGTCTGTGATTAAATCCCACAAGATTTATTTTTTCTTAACTAGTATACTTTAGATCTTTTTTTCTGAACCGGGGAAAATCTGATCATGTTTATAACAATAATAAAAACATATCACCTTTATGTGACATCACCTTAAGGAAAGCACATACAAGGGTTAATTGCACAATGGACTGCGCAAAGAAATTTAAAATAGTCTTCTTTAGGTGTGAGGGCAGGAGTGGATCGCAGAAGGCATAATCGGCAAATTAGGAAAACAAAGAACAGGACAGGTGAGACGTTTATCCAGAGCGAGAGTGGTCAGAAAAAGGAACAGCTGTTACGCCCAGGTTTTACGCTCTCTCTCTGCTGGATGAATAAAAGCATTTTATTAAAAACACGTTTGCGTTTGTCTGGGTATTTACTTTGTAATCTGTGGTTTACATCTACTGTATTGTTTTGAGATGCCACTTTTAAAGGTGATATGTAAAATAAATGTATTATTGTTAGAGAAACATGATCAGATTTTCCCTGGTTCAGAAAAAAGACGATTAAAATCTGTAATCTTTCCACTTGTATGTCATCGGAAAATACAAGAAGTTTCTGCTTTGTGTAAGGATGGTATCAAAAAGTAATCTAAGTGGTGAGAAAGCTGTGCTCCTCAAAGCGCTTTACAGGATAAAAACAATAACAGCAATGGTGGCTGGGCAAACGATTTTTTTATAGAAATACAAAATGAGATATAATGATGTGTCCCGGCTAAGACATTAACGAGTACAACCTCCCTCTCTGAGGGAGTTCTGGCTGTGACGAATTAAACCAGTTTCACAGGTATTTTCAAAGCAGAAGGGGGCGAGATTTCCAGCTTAATTTTAGTTAAATTAAATAATTTTTTAAAATTAAAATTCATTCTATACAGCAATCTGATATTTGGGTACCGTTTCATAAAACTTTCATGCTTAAAATGTTTAGGGAGAAATGGAAGACTGATAATGGAATGAAATGAAATGGAATGAATGATAAGTGTCGCAGTTTAAATAATTTTCGTAGTTAGAAATTATGAAACGCTCTGTTAAAAGCAAGAGAGTTTTTATGTCCGTTGCAGTAAAAGAAAATGCCTGACAAAGTAGGGCTTTGACAGATTCCAAGTGCATTTTTGCAATTTACGTTGCATTGTCCATTGTGCTGCTGTAATACAGTTTAAAATAAGTCTAAAATGTATCAGCTTTATTTATGGGATGCAATTTAGAAAAAGTCAAAAACCGCACTCAAAATGCAATTTAAAGCTTTCTGGCAAGAGGAGACACCCAAATTAATAATGTAACATGCCACTGTTTGTGCATGAACAAAGTTATACTGCTATTTTCCTTAGATACGCGATTAAAAAAAATATTTTTTTTGAATCCCCGGCGGAACACATTCCATAAGAATCAGAGCTATTATGTATCGCCTTTAAAGGTGGCTTCTCAAAACGCTTTACAGGATAAAAACAACAATATTTTATTTCATTGCACTTTGAAAACCAAGTAATAACTTAACTATATGTGCAAACGTTTTATGATATGTCGCTGTTATGAATGTCTGTGGAGTGTATCTTATTTGCCTGTCTTTCCTGGCTCTTTTGCTCGCCCTCCCCCCTCTCTCCCTCAGTTTAATTCAAGGTGCTTTATTAGCATGACAATCAGTGTTGGGTATTTACTTTGCTTTGAGATTCCACTTTTAAAGGTGATATATAAAATCAAGGCTTTAACTTGCTTTAACTCCGCAACTCTGAGTTCTCGTGTCTGTCCTATCCGAACCGAAAGTATTACAATATGTATCTTTATAGCAGGTGGTGTACAAATGTTTAGCATATATTACACTTTTATAAAATGTATTTAACAAATAAAAATGATTACAATCTAATCTTTCCACGTTTGCTCCCAAGATCCTAAGAAAAATAAATCTAAACGGGGAGGAAGCTATGCTGAAAGTTTATTAAGATACTTAGAAGACAAAGATATCAATTTATGTTGCATTTGTCTGATTGTGAATCAAAAAACACATATTTAAATACGCGTTTACGATTTAAACTGTGTGACATGGGAGTCAGGAACCTAACCCACAGAGCCACCAGCAAGGTCACATGCAGTGTGCTGAAAAAGCACTACAGAAACATTATCAACAGACAATGTACAGCGTGTACTATTCTTGTGTTGAGGTACATGAATATAATTATATCGTTATTAATTTCTTTAGATACGCGATTCCATATTATATTCCCTTTTAATCAAATTCTAAAAAGTATGCTTGTTGACTCCAGTATCAGGTTAATGAAAGACTTCGATGCTTAAAATTTTTAGGGAGAAATGGAATACTGGTGTGTATGTTTTCTTTAAACTACCGAGACAAGCCATATACTGTATGTTTAAGTTCCAAAATTCATATCGTTTATGGCCTTCACACGCGTTACAATATGCTCCTATTCTTTTTATGCTCAGGTACTAAGATGTCCCTTCAGTGGTAAAAATCCATACAAATATTCAATACTTAAACGGGCACAGTTAAGACATTAAATATACATATACATACTGTATACAGTACAGTTTGCATACGGTAATATGTTTATGTTCCTAAATCAATCTCTTTTATGAGCATGTGAAAGGCATGGTGAATCGATTCTCAAAAATTACTGTACCTTGCATGATTGGAAACAAATGCGTAATTGTGAAATGCTCTATAAAAATTTACTCTATTACAAATTTACAATTTGTTGATAATAGAAATGTTAGGTTCTCTAAAGCTTTGTGATAGTTCACCCACCCAGGCAGCAAAAGATCAGCTGCACTGGTAAGATGCGACACCGAAGATATGATTAATAACCTTTTAAATCTGAAGGGAGATCTGAAGGGATCCCTTCCCCCCCACACACACACAGTAGAAGCAGGAAGCAGAAGCAGGGACCGTTGTCAGAAGGGAAGAAGGTGACTATTCATTGTTATCAAAAATGACTTAGATTCGATCATGTTGTGATATTTTGAAATATAAAAGTCAATTGATTGTCCATAATATCGCTATTCTATTTTTTCGAAGAGATGTTTGTTTAAAGGAAAGTCACAACGCCAGCTGGATTTGAACACACAACCCGTGAGTTGGTAATCAGGCATGTAGACCAGTGGGCTACAAGGGAAGTCACATGAAGAGAGAGGCGAAACAGCCCTACACAGCCCTGTCGCAGTACACGAATATAATCATATCGTTATTAATTTCTTTAGATATGCGATTCCATATTATATTTGCAGAAAAGCTTAAAACTACCACTTTTTCACACGCTATTTCACATGTTAGTTAAATACTTCGATGCTTAAAATGTTTAGGGAGAAATGGAATATCGGTGTGTATTTTTTCTTTAAAGTACCGATTCCTCTAATCTGACTGGCTCACACCCTTCTGAAGTGGTTCCATAATATCTGGTATACGGAAAAGAAAGCGTTGATAAAAAAGCCTGGATTCTCATGTATCTGATACAAGTATCTTTTAATACAGTCTTTGCTGTGCTCTTGAGGATCCTTGTGATATTTTGAGCTCTAGTTGAATGATAAGTGTCACATTTTAAATAATTTTCGTAGTTAGAAATTATGAAATGCCCTGTTAAAAGCAAGGGAGTTTTTATGTCCGTTGAAGTAAAAGAAAATGCCTGACAAAGTAGGGCTTGGACAGATTCCAAGTGCTTGTACAAATGTGCTAAAGAAATTATACTTTGAGTATACAGCTTGTCCAAAGTCATTCATTATTAATACTATTAGTAATATCTTCGGTAAAGGCTTTGATGCATAAATATTTCTGATGAAGGTAGGTTGTGTACTTTTGTCCAACTGAGCAATCTTGCTTCCATAAAATATACCAACATTTTAATGACTGATGATTAACATGCTATAATACACAGTTTAAATTTAAAACTCAAATGCTGTACATGAGAGGTTAAGCTTTATTGGCTCCTCCTGGTGGTTTTACAAGGTGATGCCGGATAGTTTCCGGCATGACGTCAAATGACGCGATTAACCCCGTGATACTGTGTGATACCGCGACACGCCCACCGGGGTATACCGCGAAATACCCCACCCATTTTGAATGGCTGCATCTGTAGGTATTTAGGTGTCCTGACAGTAGTAGGGTACAGGGTAGGAGGTATTTAGTGCTCTTCGTAGGTGTCCTGAGAGTGCAGTTCAAGGAGGTAACTGCAGGCATCTGCTGTGGTTGGCTGTTCAGTAGTCTTACTGCCTGGGGGAAGAAGCTGTTACGAAACCAGGTGGTCTTGGTCTGTATACTTCGGTACTGTTTTCCAGATGGAAGTAGACAGAACAAGTTGTGGTTTTGGTGACTGGGGTCCCTGAAGATGGACCTGGCCTTCCTGAGGCATCTAACAGAGTCGATATCCTCTGTGTTCAGTAGCGCAGCCGGTAGTGTTTTGAGTCAGTTTCACCACCCTCTGGAGGACCTAGCGCTCGTGGGCGGAGCAGTTACCACACCAAGCAGTGGTGCAGCCGGTTAGGATGCTTTCAGTGGTGCAGCTGTAGAAGCTGGTCAGGATGAGTGACAGCATTCTGAACTTCTTCAGTCTGTGGAGAAAGCATAGCCGCTGTCTTGTCTACGGGGTTGGTGTGGTAGGTCCAGGTTAGATCGTCTATGATGTTGACACCTAGGAATTTGAAAATCTGGACCACTGCAGACCCGCTGATGTGAATGGGTGCGTGGTCTGTTACTTGGTGCTTCCTGTTGTCCACGATCAGCTCCCTAGTTTTGCTGGTGTTCAGAGAGAGGCTGTTGTCATTACTTCATGCTGTCAGCGTTTCTACCTCCTCCCTGTCTGCAGACTCATCACCGTTCGTGATCAAGCTGATGATCGTTGTATTGTCCGCAAACTTGATGATGGAGTTTGTCTTGTTCCTGGCTATGCAGTCGTGGGTGAATAGGGAGTAGAGGAGAGGTCTGATTACTCAGCCCTGGGGGGGCACCGATGCTCAGAGTCAGGGTGGAGGATGTACTTGTGCTGACTCTCACCACCTGTGGTCGGCCTGTCAGAAAGTCCAGGATCCAATTGCAGAGAGGGGAGCTTAGTCCTAGGTCCTGGAGCTTGGTGATAAGCCTTAAGGGTATGATGGTGTTGAATGCTGAGCTGTAATCGACAACATTCTCACATACGTTTCTCTCTTGTCTAGGTGTGAGAGGGTAGTGTGTAGAGCAGTGGTGATGGCCTCCTCAGTTGATCTGTTAGTGTCAAAGGCAGCTCTGAAGTCCTGCAGGACAGGAATGGATGAAAGAGCCCATCAGCAGTTCATTAGAAACCCAGACAAGAGCTGTTTTTGTACATCAGTCTGAAAGACTCACAGCTTGTCTGCAGATCAGTGAGTCTGTGACTAAACAGCAGCAGCCTGTTGTAGAATCTGTGTCAAACAGGGTGAGATGGAGAATTACTGAACAGCCTGGAGTCTGAATTTTGCTTTTTTAACAAAGTGGTCAAGACTGAAGGTCTCAGTGTTGAAGGGACAGTTCCTTAGCGACTGACACTGACACTGAGGAAGAGAATCACTGCAGGACAGCCCAGCTGTGGGGATGTGGTGCCAGGAACATGAGGTTGAGTTTATTCCGCTGAGAGGTGCTAAGCTTTAAGCCTGTTTCTCTCTTCTCATACTCTGAAGTAAAGACACAGTGGACTCTGACTCTGGGTGTGATCAGTTTCAGAGTGAAATTCCAGAAGGATGATTGCACTGGACTGCACACTCTCCTAGAGTACTGCTCTTAACTGGATTGAAGAGATTATCTCTCCTTCTTCAATTAACTTCCTTCTACACTCTGCCCCTGTCACGCCCCACACTCTCCCTTGCAAACGGCATTGCATTCCCAAGCCCACTGTTTCACAATCTCACTCCTAATTGAACCCCTCACATTCCCACATTCTGCAAGATTCACGGTTGCGCATAAAGATCCTCCTGTTCTACCAATTGGTTTCCTGGCAGCCCCTGTAACGGTACAGTACTACAGCATGACTGTTGTTGCTTGAAGGCCGGTAATGAACATGATTTTTAAAATTAAACTTGACTCACTTTGGGGGGGAAAAGTTCTGACAAAAGTTCACAAAATCATGAACATCCGGTAAAACTCTTTAGTTAGTTGATGCTAAAGATTATGAGTCTCTTTTATAATGGCTCTTTAAGTTTTGACTCTTGAGCAAACTGAACTCTTCTTATCTGTGGAAAGGTTGGTCTCCTCTCATGTGTATCCTCCCTGATGTTCCTGTCTCTCCTCCTGTTGCAGTGAATTAAGTCAAACCCAGACTCCAGCCCCGCCCCTCTGAGCTAAGAGTGGTGCTGCTGGGCAGGACTGGTGCTGGGAAGAGCGCAGCAGGAAACACCATCCTGGGCTCAGAAGAGTTTCCCTCCAAAGCCAGCAGCTCCGCGGTCACTCAGGAGAGCCAGAAGAGGACAGGACAAGTGTCTGGGAGATGGGTGACTGTAGTGGACACTCCAGACTGGCTCCACACTGGACTGTCTGAGGGGGACAGGAGACGGGATGTGGGGCTCTGTGTTAACTTGTCTGCCCTGGGACCCCATGCCTTCCTCCTGGTGACCCCGCTGGGCCGATCCACAGGGGAGGAGAAGAGGACACTGGAGATATTCGGGGAGAAGGCCCTGGAACACACCATTATCCTGTTCACCCACGCTGATGAGCTGACCAGCAGGACGCTGGAGGAGTTTGTGCACACAGGCAGCAGGGAGCTCCAGTGGCTGCTGGGAAAGTGTGAGAACAGGTATCACGCCCTCAACAACAAGGACAGGGGCGCCACTCAGGTCACAGAGCTGCTGGAGAAGATAGAGAAGCTGGTAGCAGGAAACAAGGGCAGCTACTACAGCAGTAAGATATACCAGGAGGCCAAGTCCCAGATCAGACAGGGGCAGCTGCAGATCCTGAGGGAGACAGAGGAGAGGAAACAGAGAGAGGAGGAGGAGAGACTAAGGGAGAAGCACCAGAAGGAGCTGCAGAACTACTTCCGCAGGATGGAGGAGGAGATCCAGACACGAGAGGAGATCAGAGCGCTGGAGGAGCAGATAGCAGAGCTGGAGGAGAGGGATGAGGGGAGAAGGAGAGTGCTGGAGGAGGAGCTGAGGAGAGAGGGTGCAGAGAGAGATGGAGGAACTGAGAGAGGAGAGGGAGAGGAGAGAGAGAGAAGAACACACAGGAGGGAGATGGAGGAACTCAGGCAGCACTATAAGGAAAAGGCCAGAGAGGAGGCAGAGAGACACCTGGACCTGGTGAAGCAGCACCTCAGCACAGGAGCAGTGATACTGGGAGCAGGACTGAGGGCAGCATTTCGGCCCCTAGCAGGAGCCCTGGGGGGCCCAACAGGAGCAGCAGCAGGAACAGTGATAGGAGCAGGAACTCAGTGCTTTACTGTGAGGAGAAGCCAGAGCAGCACAGACTCACGCACAGGAGCACGCACAACCCACAGGCACACAAGAACAAACACAAAAATGAAAACTAATTTTAAATTAATATTCTGTTTTGATCATGTTTTTATTATGGTATTTTTTGTATATGTCATGTATACTTTTTGGAGGTACTGTAATTGTAACAGTGTATATGTATATACTTGTAACACTAATGTCTGTAACTTGGGGGTGTGCTTCTTTCCTGTTCTCTCTGCCATGAACAGCACCCCAGTTCTTTTAAATTATTAGTCTAAATTGAAAAACCTTGGGGTAATATTCAATTCTGGCTTAATATTCGACACACATGTGCAGCATACTGTCAAAACATCTTTTTTTTCACCTCAGAAATATCACTAGACTACGCCCTATGCTATCGCTAACTGTGGCTGAAAAGCTGATCAACACATTTTTGTTCTCAGGAATTGACTACTGTAATGCTCTACTCACTGGAGTTTCTAAATCTACTCTGAACAAACTGCAGTATGTCCAAAATTCAGCAGCCAGAATCCGGACCAGGTCTAATGCAAGTGATTACATTACTCCTGTCCCGGAGTCCTTGCACTGGCTTCCGGTCAAATTCTGTGGGGACTAATCCTCATGCGCACCTATAAGGCTCTGCATGGCTTGGCAACTCAGTACTGTACCTGTCTGCACTATTATCGCTCTGCTCCCCACCTCGCAACCTTCACTCTTCTAATTCTGCTCTCCTTACTGTCCCCCAAGCCCGTCTACATTGTATGGGTGACAGGGTCTTCTCCCGTTATGCCCCCAAGCTCTGGAACTCTCTCTCCAAGGATATCAGAGAGTCACCTTCTCTAAACTCCTTCAGATCCAGACTCAAAACCTTCTTCTTCAGAAAAGCCTTTACTGAACTGGTTCCATTCTTCACCTCTCTGCTTTTCTTAGTACCACCATCCATGCTCTCCTCTGTATATTGTAATTGTGTTTTATCTTGTGTATGATCTTGTTTTATTGTTGTCATTCTGTAAAGCACTTTGAGAAGCCACCTTAAAAGGCACTATATAAAATAAAGTTGTTTTTTATTATTATTATTATTATTACTTGTGATTTTGTGTGTTTGACTGATGGGCAAACTGCTTGTGAGGAGCTGACAGGTGGGATACCTGCCGTATCTGGCGAGCCGCTTGTGTACTACATTACCCACAATACCCGGAAATGTGGGAGGAAGTGAGGTTGATCAAGTAAAGACACACGAGTATTCACCCTTCTCCGAGTCTCTCTATTAAACAATGAAAATATGAGAGTGGTACATAACAGAGCATTGCAGCAGGAACTGTTGGCGGCTTCTATCAATGACGATTTGACTTTTGTACCTTTGAGTTGTTGTTGTTATTATTATTATTATTATTATATTATTAAACACCTACTCCTTCGCGGGCTGGTTTGTATATTTCTGCTTTCAGTAAGGGGCATTTTATAATAACAATAATTATTGCTGACACTTATATAGCGCTTTTCTGGACACTCCACTCAAAACAATTTACAGGTAATGGGGACTCCCCTCCACCACCACCAGTGTGCAGCCCCCCCTGGATGATGCGACGGCACCCATAGTGCACCCGAACGCTCACCCCACATCAGCTATCAGTGGAGAGGAGAGCAGAGTAATGAAGCCAATTCAGAGATGGGGGTTATTAGGAGGCCATGACTGGTAGGGGCCAATGGGAAATTTGGCCAGGACGCCGGGGTTACACTTCTACTCTTTTCGAGAAACCCCTGGGATTTTTAATGATCACAGAGAGTCAGGACCTCAGTTTTACGTCTCATCCGAAGGACGGTTTTGACTATATTAACCTGTTAATATTTTTAAATCATAAAGGGGGTCTTGGCTTATTACCGCACCTTACACCCTCTCTGCCCAGATGGAGGGGTGAGAACAGATGTAGTGTAGCAGGTAGAAGAAATATAACATTTTAATTAAAATATATATTAATATACCAGTGAAGATTCCTATTTTACAGAATTATTACTGACCATTTGTTTCATGTGAATGTAATTCTCATTCACTCAGTAAGGTCTTTATTCATATTGCAATATGGTTTAGGGACACACTTGGGAAAAACAGCCACAGTCACCATATTCTCCTACTGGTGAGTGTGTGTGGGTCAGTAACAAGATGTCCTCTGTACAAGACAACAGTACACAACAGTACACTCCTCTGCACCATGTAGTATTTCTTGTATGGAGGGCTTTTTTACCAATAGAAATATAATTGTTTATATATTATTTTGTATATCTGTCCATTTTCTAATCCCGGATTGCAGGGGAGCCATAGTCTGTCCTGACAAGCAATGGGTGTAAGACAGCACACACACCCTGGACACAGACACACAAACACACACTCACACACCCTGGACGGGATGCCAGTCTGTCTCAGGGCACACATAGACACACAAACACACACTCACACACACCAGGACATCCCGTCCCGCCAGTCTGTGTGTGTGTCTGTGAGTATCGCAGGGTACACACAGACACACACACACATTCACACCAGGGCCAATTTTCCTACAAGCCAATTAACCCGAAACCCAAGTGAACACAAACATGCAAACACCACACAGACAGTCCCCCAGGAACTGAAGCCAGGCAGCGATGTTAACCACTGCACTACCCTGCAACTAAGATGTAGCAGGTATAAAAGGGTGAAAACAACACTTAATATTTTGTGTATTTCTGCCCTCTGTAGAGCAGTTACAGTTTACAGCTCTGTGCTCACTACTATGTCAGCTGATAAAAACAGAACCATTGAGGTGTTGAAGTTGTATGGTATGTTTGTTTATTTCATTTAAGGCTTTGTCGGAACACTTTAAGATCTTTAAGTAGGGATCCTAATAATTTGACCATGGTGGGGGTTTCAGTGGTCTGGACTTGTAGTGTCATTTGACTGAAAGTGAAGAAAGTATACAGAATCGCTGATTGTAAAACTGGAAGGTGCTGTACTGGCAGATTAATCTGGTATGATGTATTGCAAAATTGTATGTTTGTCAAACAACAAACAGTTCAAAATGAAGAAAACAACCCAAGTGAAATGTCACTACTTTTTAATGCTTGTAAAAAGATACAGTTTGTCACATTTGATTGTGATTTCCTTTATTAGATATTTTAGTTAGAAGCAGTAATTATCCCATCTGTCAGTACAGGAGAAGAAGAAAGTTTTGTCACCAACTGTCACCAATTTTCAATTACCATTTCAATGTTTTGTGTTTCTATTGCAGTATATCATTTTTTTCCCTATTTTAATCTGTTTCCATTAATCACACACCAGAGGATTTAAGAATTTATCAGCACAGTAAACATAAGAATTTTCCTACACAGAAAACCCGACCCCTGATGGAGTATGAGAGCAAATGCCTTGATTTCCTGTGGACATCACACCCACAGCTTCAAAATACAGCATGACGTTCCTTAGTCAAACTCTGAATGACTTTTCACAAACAGCAAAACAAATGTCAGAATAAAGTTTAAAGATAAAACCAATTTCAGGTTAAAATATAACACAATAGTTGCAGAAATCTGCAGTTACTCATTCACTATTCAGTGTCTAAATGTCTGTTGAGTGAGAGCTTTCTGTGAAATTCTAGTACTGAAATAATTTTACTGGGAGACAGTTCTCTTTTTGGAACCTCAATCCTAAATCAATCTGAAGGCCATATGTTACCATATCTAACCCAGAGAGCTTCTCATCTGTTCATTAATAATCAGATTTGTTACAGATGAGCATGACGATATGATATGAGGACCTGTAAGACTGACTTGATCCGTAGGTGAGCTCCTGAAAGGAGTGATCCATAATCCCTCTGAATCAGGTTGAACATTGGTGTCCCTGAATACCTAAATATTTACACTGATGTGGGTTTACTACACGTCTCTGAGGGCTGCTTCCTTTGTGCTTCTGTCCCAGTCTTGAGGGAGTTTATCCAGACCTGTGAATTTCAGTCCAAATTCCTGCTCGATCTTTATCCTAAAAGTACAGATGAACCATTTCCAGTAGAACTGTTTGTTTGATATCACTTCATTTTTACACCATTGCAGGTGTCAGTTTATACAAAAAGACATTGATATGAAAAGTTCATCTTTAAATTATGTTATTAATGGTACTTTTTTCTTTCTCAGATCTAAAGTTACTTCATTTCCTCTTTTCAATTGTTTTCCATTCATCGGGAATTTCACCACTACCTTCAAATTTTAGCTTTAATTTCCCCTCCAGCTGTGACCTGAAAGTACAGATGAACCATTTCCAGTAGGACTGTTCGCTGTTATCTGGGGTGATGCTCCATCTACTGTAAGGTTCACCTGCTGCTCTGTAGGTCTTATAAGGGAAAGAACTACTGGAACTCAAAGGTCTGAATCTCTTGTCACTGCTGACTGAAGTGGTACAAAAATCAACAGAATTCATCAGTGCCACGGCGATGCCAGCCAGCCAGAGCTTTTGATCGGTGAAACTGGACACTGTGGTCAGTCTCATGGCCAGGGATGGTGTTTGTACAGATGGATTTACAGAAGGGACACTGTTCCCAACACCCACTGAGCGCCTCACACAGAATCTCATCAGGTCTGAGTCTGAACATCTTTAAGTCAAGGTCAGGTTTGCTGCTGCTTTCTTTCTGAAGATTTTCCAGTATCTCCTCAAGTGATCTGGCCATCGTTTCTCTGAGGAACTTCAGGTCTGTGATGTCTTCATTTTCAATGTTTCTGAAGTCCTGTCTGGGGAGCGCCATATGATCACTGAGTGCTACACAGAAGTCATCCAGCCACAAGGTGGCACCACCATGTCTCTCTCTCACAGCTGCAGTGACAGTAGTGTTCACTGTTATAACCTGCTGTACTAGGTCAGTCAGATTGGTATTAAACATCACTCTCAGTTGATCACTGTTGTTTCTACAGTATCTTTCAACACGCTCCCTTATAAACCTCTCAAAATAATCCTTTGGCTGGTTAATATATTCCATATAGGAGTCAAAGTCCTCCTGCTCAGCGAGGTGTCTCAGAATGTGGTTCTCCAGGTTGGATCTGTTACCACTGAAAGCAGGGCAGTTAGATTTCATATCATCTGTGATCTGGATACAGGTCTTAGCACACACTGCCTGCTGGATCGCAGGTTTGAGACATCTGCACAGAAAATCTACAAAGAATGTGACAGATGTGGCTCCTTTACAGAAGCTCTTAAAAGAGTCAAGGTACTGATCCCTCTTACTCTCGAGGTAAATCAGAGGATCGTTGGCTCTCCTGAATGCTGTGTGTAGTTTCTCAAATTGTGGTGCTGCAGTAAAGCACAGATAGACAGACAGTTCAAACTTGTACTCCTTTGTGAATATATTTTGCTCTGTAGACTTTTCATAATCAGTTATGTTACTTTTTATCAGCCCCAGGATTTCATGGATGAAGTTTTCATTGAAATCCACTTTCTCCCCTTCTCTCCTGTCAATGTATTTATTAACAGCTCTCTGTATGTGCTGAGTGAGTTCATTCCCATGAAACTCGCACTGTGGGTCTTGAGAAGTAACTGTGTTCCATACAGATCTTGCCCAGCTTTGTTTGATGTGTTTTTTCTTATTGAACTGGAACATCTCCTCTCTGTTGTCAATCTTGTTGAGGACATCTCCCTGGTTCTTGAATTTCTCCAGCAGGATGTTCTGCACTGTGGCTCTGATGTCCTCAGGGGGCAGCTCTGAGGACACTCTGGTCACCCAGCTCTTCCAGAGTCTGTCAAACTGCTCCTCCACTTTCTTATCACTGAGCTTCTGCTCCTTCAGTCTGGAAGCCAGGTCTTTGCTCATTTTAATCAGTTCTGATTCATATTCTGATTTCTTCCTGTCCAGCTCTAATCGGCATTTCTTCAGTCTGATCAGTTCATTGCTCTGTTTTCGGGTTTCTTCAGTGAGCTCATTCCTCAGGATCTCAAATCTTTTATCAACATTCACCTTCCAGTTAATCAAGATCTCCTGTTTTTTTTCCTCTTTAAAATACTTCTCTATTTCAGCTGTCAGAGTGCTGTAAACCCCATTAAATTTTCTCATCAGATCTGACAATGTCACAGCCTGAACTATATTATTGTTAATTTGGTTGCTCAGTCTGTTCTGTATCTCCAGGGCTCTTTTCCTCATCTTCCATGACCACTCTCCGTACTTCTGCTCTAGTTTACTGTAAACCAACATTTCCAGGGTGTTTCTGAAGCTGAAGACAAAGTTCTCCCCCAGCAGTGCGTTCCAGACATCTCTGATCCGTAATTTAAACTCGGACAGTGAGGGAAACTTCACTCTAGGCTGCCACTGAGCAACACTGAGGAGCTTCATCTTCAGCTCCTGGACATTCTGGCTGTAGGAGGGGTTGGGAGGAGCCATCAGAGGGTCTCCTTCCAGAAGGTTTTTGAAGTAGAAAACCTGTGATTCCACATCGAACTGGATTATATCACTGAAGCCAGTAACTTCATGCTTTTCCTCTGTAGCAGCAATGCGGGCCATTTCATCCAGTTTCTCCAGGAGACACCTCCTTCCCTCCATATTCTTCTCATTCGCTGAAGCTTCTGCAACATTCTGGTGCACAAAAATACAACTTGGTTTGATCTGAACACTTGTCATTCTCAGAAATGCCTGGACGCAAATCTGGAGAATGTCCTGCATTTCAGACGGATTCTCTCCCATGATGTTGATAAGAGTCATGTCCCCAATCCCGATAATTAAAGTTGCTAATTCATTGTCATGACTCAGTGAGGTTTTATTACTGAGCTCTGGCGACCGAAGCCCCTCTGTGTCCACCACCAAGACAAAGTCATACTGCAGCTGGGCTCTGACCTCCTCACTCACTCTCACTAACTGCATGAACGCTCCCCTGGTGCACCTGCCTGCACTCACTGTGAACTGCAGCCCAAACATTGTGTTCAGCAGAGTGGACTTTCCTGAGCTCTGGACTCCAAGGACTGAGAGGACAAACACCTTTCTGTCTCCAAGTCTCTCAGTGAGCTTGTCCAATACGGCCTCAATCCACACCAGGGGCACATGGGCAGCATCACCGTCCGTCAGCTCCAGAGGGTGTCCTGACATAATCTCTCCTCTTTCAACAGATTCAACAAAATCTTGGCCTTTTCCTTCCCTTCTGTACAGAATTCGCTTTCTTCATCCACCCTGAACTGCTGTCGTCTCGCTGCCTGTAAGTATGTCTGCAGGCTGGAGGTCTTGTTCACAGTGGAGATGCAGTGTTTGATGTGTGAACTGATCTCATCAGTCAGATTACCTTCGCTCCTGTTCTTGGCTGCCAGTCTCACCTTGGTTGGATTATTTCCTGGAGGGACTTTACTCTGTCCAGCAAACAGACAGATCAGGGGGACAGGAGAGTTGGAAAGAGCCTCAGCTTTCTTCTTCTCTTCTCCAACCAGCGGAGACTCTGGGATCAGAAACTGCAGCTGCTCTGGGTGTTGGCTGGCATCTCCGTGAAGGTTCAGGAAAGCTATACAGCTGTCGAACACGTCGTCCTTCCTGCCTCCTGGACAGTACCAGGCGATCTCCACCACCCCGTCCATGAGCAGGCAGTCTGGGGAGCTGCCCCTGCAGTGCCGGTGGAAAAACACATTGTGTCTCTTGGGGCTGATGACACTGTTCAGGTCCTGGGATTTTGAGATGGAGGATGATCCCAGCCTGATGAAGGACACAGTTGGCACTGGAGTGTTGAACATGTCCCTGCAGTTGTGTTTCACAGAGCTGCCTCTCACTGAGAGCTCCTTACTGCACCAGGACCTCTTGACCTGCCTCAGGGCCCACAGAGGGAGCTCCACTGCCCCAGTCTTAGGGCTGGGCACCAGGAGGGGCAAGGCAAACTGACAGGTGGAGAGCTTGTTGAAGACGAACGCTCTCAGGAAGTCACCAGAGCAGTGGAACACAGCCATGTGGACGTCCATGGGGTGAATATATGAGTCTAGTTTGTTATCCTCTTCATCTTCCTCCTGTCCAACGCTGAAGAAGTCACTCGTTTTGTTTTTACTGGAACACTGGTTGTCTGGACTGCTTTTCTTAAATTCATTATCTGGAAGTTTCAGTACAAAAAACCGAGCACTGTAGTCCAGCGTCATGAGCTTGTAGAGATAGTAAGAACACAGCTGTGTCTCTGTTGTTGGCTTCTTGGCACTGAGTGATAGACTGTCAATGACAAGAACCTCTGATTTTTCAATTTTGCTGGAATACACAGACTGAATTCCCAGTTTTTGAAGCAAATTAGTAAAATCTTCCATTTTCATTTTATTAACAATGTGTGTCAACATCAGGTCTGCGTCCTGCCCTGTGATCCTTCTGTAGGCCTCCAGCAGGCTGCTGCTCAGTCTGAAAGGGTCTGTGAAGTCTTGAGTGTGAGCAGACAGGATGATGTCCCAAACAGGAATCAAACTGGTTCCTCTGTCTATCACCTGCCAGGTCCTGTTACTGCTGACCAGAGCACACTTCCACTTCAGGTGATTGTTGGTTTCAGCAGGACCCCCAGTTTTAGAGACAGAAAGCTTCACTCTGCTCATCTGTGCTTCACTGTAGCTCCCAGTAAAGGATCCTTTCAGCTGTGATGCAGACACGCTCACTTCACTTTTAGGCGCAGTGATTGAAAAAAAATATTTTTTTCAGTAATAAGAAATGTTTTCTGATTCCAGCGACATTGCTCTCTTTAGGTGAACATAAAGAGGTTAATTTACTGTATCCAGCACCAACATAGAGATGTAAGGCTTCAGATATCAGGCTGTTCATCTGTGTGACTTCACTGCTGCTGAACCCCTGAGCAGAGGCCTTCCACCAGAACATCCCACCAAAGTGAAGAGGACCCTGGTCAGTGTGGGAACCAAATCTCTTGAAAAACTCACCAACTCTGTCCAGTAACTCAGGGGTCATGTCACCCTCATCACTGTTGATCAGCACTGCTTCTATGTCTCTAAGGTCTTTCATGGCAGCACTTGACAGCTTCAGTTTGTCCTTCTGAATAAAGCTGGACGCCAGTGGGACATAACTGTACATCGTTTTCCACACGCAGGACTCTTCAGAGGAGGATGTGTGAGATTTCCCCTGTTCTTTAGTACAGTGTGACTTTTCTGTTGTGTTTTCAACAGTAAAAACTTTAAATCTAACTTTTGCTGAAATGCTAAAAGTGTAGCCGAGCTTTTCCACGACCTTCTGGAAGAAGGTCAGAGATGTGCAGGAGGAAAATGCTTCCTTCTCATAAAGCGAGCTGTGCTGGGGTCTGTGCAGTGAGAAGCCCTCAGGAACCTCAATGAGCTGCTCTCTCTTCTCCAGCATGTTCTCCAGAATCCCAGTGCAGTAGACTCCCTGCAGAGCCAGGCCTCCAGACGCGCTTCTTAACACATCTTCATCAGGAACATTCCCAGGGTGAGACAGGGAGGAGTCTTCCAGAAGGTTGAGCTGTTGGTGTAGATTTTCCACCAGCTCCTTTAGAGACTCTCCAGCAGGTACCCAGCATTCCTGAGGAACGTCAAGGGCTGAGCGAATCTTGTCTTCCAGTTCTCTCACCTCAGCACTGTTTCGGTCTTTGCCTCCCTTGTGCAGTTTCTGAAGCTCTGTGAGGTCTTGTCTCACCTCGTCCATTCTCTCTCTGAAAGACTCCTCTGGGGTTTCCATCTTGTCCTATTTCATCAGAAAAAGAGGAGAAAAGAGAAAGCTGTAAGAACTTGGTTTTGGATTACAACTTCTTCTGGGCCAAGAAGAGAAAAAAACACTGGTCCTTATTTTTTCCCAGAATTGATTAAAAAACTACACAGTATTTTCAGGCAGAGCTAAGTCAACTGCATCACAAAGTAGAGGAAATACATTGTTTGCCCAGGTATGAAGCCCGATGGTTTTCAATATCATGGTGATACACAGAGTCTTTAACTGCTGATTTGTGTCATTATCGATGGAGGGCAGGGATCCTGGCAAGCCATATCATAAAATTTATTTACTACAATACATTCTTAATGTTATGCTGTGGGCCCTGAGATCTCGGCACAGTGCTTAATGACAAGCCAAGCTCCAAGTGCAGGTTCACAGCGGAACCTCTTCAGGGTTTTAATGAGAGATGATGAAGTAATAAGGCAGGCTGATTGAAACCAGAGCTGTATAAAATAATAGGAAGTTGGAAAAAAAGCTGCCTTGATGCAGCAGAGAGACTGGTTTGAATACAGCTGTCGCAATTGCAGAGAGTTCTGCCAGCGGAAGGAGACTGTCTGGAGATGGTGGGAGAGCTGTAGCTTTGAAGGAGAAAGAGAAAAAAGGGTAAAAAAATCACAAGCCAAAGAAAAATAGAGGTGAATGGTCTCACTGATTGAGTGCTTGTGACTTTTTTTGGATGTAGCATCTGCTTCGTGGTCTGTCTAGCAGCAGAATAACCAAAAATGAAGCAAGATGTCAAGATGTCAAAGTATGAAACTAAAAGCTGGAGGCTGGCTGGAGGCCGCGCAGATATAAGACCCCGGAGGCCTCTGAGGGTGCCGTGCAGAGATAAGGCCCTTATTGACTTAAAGTTGAAATTGCTGCCAAACACTGTGAGTCAGAAACAGGTACAGCCTCGAGTGCAGATGAGATGGACTGGCGAGCGTCAGTATCTGATGCACTGTCCTGAGGCTGCAGAGACTGCTGCTTAGACCAAAGACTGACTTCATGTGCTGGGCGACGCTGGCGCTGAAAACTTCTGCAGAGCTCAGTGAGAAGAGCTGGATTAAATCCAATACTGCCGAGCAGACCTACGTGCTATACTGAAGCCAAAATATCTGCCAAACAGTTTGCTGGACAGAAACAGGGAGCCCTTGCTACAGGTTCCTGAGAAGTGATAATAATAAACCCGAAAACTAACACTAACCCCAAACTCGTGAACTCCTGAATAAGTAGGCTTGCACTTTCACATTTGTTGACCTGACAGCCTCGGGTGATGTACAGAAGGAGGTGATAAAATTTCCCCTTTTTCATCTTTCTCCATCTCACAGGGTTACAAACACCAACCAGGGGAGGAGTGTAACACAAAGATCAACTACAGAGAAAACACCACCACACAAAGACAACACATGAATGTCTTCACATTTGCCAGTCTGGGGCACAGGCTTTATATTAACACTGACAGGCTGGAGGAACTCAGTCTCTTTAGTCTGAAGGAAGTGTCCCACACTGACAGGATGGAGGAACTGAGTCTCTTTAGTCTGAAGAGAGTGTCCCACATTGACAAGTTTAAAAAACTTTTTGTCTTTACAGCAGGCAGAGCAGAACACAAAAGGAAACATATTTACTCATATTTTCCATTTCTCCACTTCAGGAGAGTTTTAAAGAGCTATACTGTACTAATTAAAACTATATTAACTTCATAATTGATTAAGAACAAACTTATAAATATCTACCCTAAAGTATCTGTCTGTAGGAACAGTAGTTTATAAGTATTAAGTAATAATGAGATTTTTACAATACAATTATTTATGTTTCAAGCATAAGATTTTTAATTAAATATACACTATATACAGTTCCTCTCACGCCTGGAGTTGATGGGATACAGTGTTTTGATCAGGACGTCTCTGAAGAAGGAACACAATTATTACAGGTAGACATGATTAATACTGTAGGTGCCAACTGAACTACACTGGCTACAGGTCTGACAGAACCCACTCATATGAGCAGTTGAGCACAAACAGAAGAGTAGTTACAGTGGATATAAGAAGTCTACACACCCTTATTGAAATTGCAGGTTTTTGTGATGTAAAACCAGAAATCAAGATAAATCATGTCATACATTTTTCCATCTTTAATGTGACCTTGCAAACAAAAAATAGATAAAAGAGAAAAACAAATAGATAATTATTAGGAAAAAAATATTGAAATTAAAAAACCTACAACACCCTGGTGGCATAAGTGTGCACACCCTTTTATAATGGGGGCTGTAGCTGTGTTCAGAGTTAACCAATCACATTTAAAATCATGTCCAAAGGTAAGCAGCATACACCTGCCATCAATGAAAGTGATTCTGATTAACCCCAAATAAAAATCAGCTGTTCCTGTAGGATTTCCTTGAAACTTTCAGGTTGCATCCTACTGGGATAGCCTTGGTCTGCAAGGAGCTGACAAAACATCTACGAGATCTTATTGTTGAAAGGTACCGATCAGGAGAGGGGTATGAAATCTCTCCCACTCCCTCCCATCATATTATGAGGTCTCCTAATGTCTTCCTATACCCACAAGGACTGTACTCCTACACCACTACACACACATGTAAGTCGAAATTGTACTGTCCCCTCGATAGCCCAGTAAAACTGTACCGGTCGAAATATTTATTAATTAACCATACTATTTTTAACCATACTATTTTTGCACTGTTCCAAGAATTACCTTGCACTGTTTTTGTCCTGTTATATTTTCTCTGTTTGCACAGTTTTTGATTACTTTATTACATATTATTTATGTTATGTTATTACACGTTACTGTTATTGCTATTGTGTTACTGTCTATTGTCTTATCTTCTGTCCTATTTATATACTGCACCTGAGTGACTAATGAGGAACACTTTTCATTATACTATGCACCTTTGTAAGTATAATGACAATAAAGTTGAATAAAGTATAAAAGAATATCATAGGCATTGGATGTACCATGCAGCACTGTGAAGACTATCATCAATAAGTGGAGACACAGGGACATTGCCAAGATGAGGATAACCCTCCAAAGTTGATGTTAGGACAAGGAGAAAACTTATCAGGGAGGCTATCAAGAGGCCTACAGCAACATTAAAGGAGCTGCAGGAATTTCTGGGAGGTACTGGTCACTCTTTGCATGTGACAATGATCTCATGTATTATGTACACGTCTGGGCTATGGGGTGGGGTGGCAAGACAGAAGCCATTATTCACAAAAAAGAACATCCAAGCCCATCTAATCACCCCAAACCATGTGGGAAAATGTCTTATGGTCTGATGAGACAAAGGTTTAACTTTCTGGCCTTAATTCTAAAAGATGTGTTTGGTACAAAGACAACACAGCCCATCATCCAAAGAACACCAAACCTATTGTGAAACATGGTGGTGGCAGCATCATGCTCTGGGGCTGCTTCTCTTCAGCTGGGACAGGGGCTCTAGTCAAGATAGATGTGATAATGACTAGCTCCAAATATCAAGATATTTTGGCACAAAACCTGCTGGCCTCTGTCAGAAAGCTGTAGATGAAGTGGAATTTCACCTTCCAACATGATAACGACCCCAAACACACATCCAAGTCAACCAAGGAATGGCTTCAGAAAAAGATCAAAGTCTTGGAATGGCCTAGTCAGAGCCCAGACCTCTATCCCATAGAAAACCTCTGGAATGATCTAAAGAGGGCTGTGCACAGGAGATCTCCTGGCAATTTGAAGGAGCTTGAACTTTTTTTGCAAGGAAGAGTGGCATAAAATCGCAAAGTCCAGGCCTTTACATGATTTATCTTGATTTCTGGCTTTACATCACATAAACCTGCATAATAATATTTCAGAAGGGTGTGTAGACCTTTTATCTCCACTGTACATAACAAATCCCACTTAACCAGTCTGACACCCAACGTGTCTGTTCATGTCAAAAAACAGCTCTCACCTGAGCCAATGGAAATGGGACAGAGAGAAAATGAATTCCAATAAGCACTGAGAGAACTTGAAAGATAAAAGTTATTTTAACCTCAGCATTTGACTAACTTGGTAAAATGTCAACTGAAGTTGCTGATAAAAATTCCCATCTTCTTCCCCCATCTTAAAATGCAGATTTAAATTTTTAACACCTTTTTTAATTTTACTGTGATGACCCCTCCTATCTCAGAGATGAAAAACACCCAACCTTCACCTTCATTAGAAACGCAGATGAGAAATTAGTTTAGATTAGAATTCAATTACAAACTAAATTTCATCAAAGCAGACCAGCTTCCAGAAATTCACAAAAAACAACCATTTGTCTCCAGAAGTGTCTCTACAGGTCTGGGCTCTGAGGACAGTCTCAGGCAGGACTATGCAGAGACACTGCAACACATTCTGCTCAGTTAGTTTTAATCTAAATCTCACTACTTGATTGTTACCAAGAAAACCCCAGCATTCTGACAGCCCAGTGACTTCATCCATCCTGCTTGTGTTTTCTGTTTTTGTAAAGTTCTACTTTCTGTACTTACAGGAATCGCTTCTCCGTGTCTGGAGTCTGGTGTTCACTCCTGAAGAGCTGGGCTCACACTTTCACATTCGTTTACCTCCACAGCCTCTGGTGACGTAGGAGTGTGAACATGTTACTGCAGCTCCTAAAACTTCCCTGACAAGGAACTTCTGCTTCAGGTAAAAGACACCACTCGGTTTGAGCCCCTGTTAATTAACATGAATTATAAGTATTAATACTACGTATTAGCATCCTTCAGCGTTTCCATCTGCTGTTCATGTTTTAACAGTTCAGTGCCAGGGGGGCTAGTTTACTCTGACTGCTTTGTCGGCTCAGTCCCAGACTTGTCCCATTCCACTGTGCCACACAGGTTCTAAAGCACCACTGGAGCCCAGTTGGGCAGGAGGGAGGTGGTTAGGTGGTTTCACTGCTCACAGGGTCTCGGACACCAACCAAGGCAGGAGTGGAAGTAAGGAGATCTGCTACAGGGGAAACACCACCACACGTTTGTGAGCTCCTACCCAGCAGCCCCTCTGGGGAACAGGCTGCATCACCGCCTGCAGTATGCCCGCAGTTCTTGTCTTTCCAAAGGTCTAGAAGGCGATCGAAGATCCTGAAGAGTGCTTGAGCTGGTATCGCTCTAGGTTGAGCCTAGGGGGTTAAGGCCAAGCAGCAGCTGAGCTGGGTGGGATCCGGCAGCAACGTTCTCTCTCTCTGCTCTCTCCTCTCCCCTCCCCCTTTCTCATGCTCCGCCTCCTTGGCCTCTTGGCTGGGAGTAGGTACTCGTGGCCTGCCCGCGGTGCTTGCTTTCTTCCTCGAGACTCGGAAGCGCTATCCGCTCCCTCTCTCTCTCGCTCTCTCTCTCTGCCTCCTTGGCCTCTTGGCTGGGAGTAGGTACTCGTGGCCTGCCCGCGGTGCTTGCTTTCTTCCTCGAGACTCGGAAGCGCTATCTGCTCCCTCTCTCCCTCTCTCTCTCTCTGCCTCCTTACTGCCAAGAGGCCAAGAAGGCAGAGAGAGAGAGAGAGCGAGAGAGAGAGAGGGAGCGGATAGCGCTTCCGAGTCTCGAGGAAGAAAGTGTTTATAAAGTTGATACCCTGACTACTCTGAAGAAATACCCAGATGTCCAGTCTTCTCTTCTAATGTTTTGGGAAACAGCTCTCAGTTGTTGTAAACAGTACAGTGAAGACTGCCTCTGAGAAACACCCAGGTAACAACCATGACTGATAATGTCTGCTGCTGTCATTAACACTCATGTGAACACAACACCATCAGCAAACAGCCATGCTTCACACCCCTGAACACCAACAGTGAGCCACTGGGGTTCATATCACTAAACACCTTCACCGAACAGTCAACATTCACATCACTGAAGACCATCAACAAAAAGCCAGGGTTCACACCATTGAACACTGTCAGGGAACACTCAGTCAGGTTTCACATCACTGAACACCATCAGAAAACAGACAGGGGCACACAGCATTGAACACCGTCAGAGAACAGTCAGGTGTTCATATCACTAAACACAGTTGGCAAACAGTCAGGGTTCACATCACTGAACAGCTTCAGAGAACAAGCAGGGTTCACACCACTGAAGACCATCAGGAAACAGTGTTTGTACATATTAAGTGAAGAATCAAGTTTTACAACTTCTGATTAAAAGCCAGTGAAATATTCACAAATCCACGCACATCAGGTTTTATAGTTTTATGACAGTAGAAACTAAAAGTAAATCAGTTCCCATCTGTCTCCTAGTTCAGACCCCGTGCGTTTAACAGGCACAACAAACTCTAAGCAGACAGAAATAAACTATTCCAGCTGTTGCTGTGCTCTGTGACAGAGAAGAAACCCCCTGTGACTCCCTTTCCAACACTCTGACAGTTAGAACAAGAGAAAACTCACCAGGGCTGAGCACTGAGCTCTCAGATGCCATTTCTCCTTTTTTCCAGTTGATCTGAGCGAGTTGTTTCCCGTCTGCTCTGTGATGCTGGTTTGGCGCCACCTGGTGGAAAAGTAACACTGCTACATAGACTGATGGATAAATTAAATAATAATTCCTTACTCTTACATAGCGCTGTTCTTGACACTTCACTCAAAGTGCTTTACAGGTAATAGGGATACCTAAAGACAGAAATGAATCAATGATTATTATGTAATCAGAATACTGAAGTCATAGCACTTCAGTCGACACCCCTACTCTCACACACAGCATCCTGGATCTGTACTGACCAGCAGTCAGGACACTGGGGTCCACACCCCTACTCTCACACACAATGTCCTGGGATCTGTACTGACCAGCAGTCAGGACACTGGGGTCCACACCCCTACTCTCAAACACAGTGTCCCGGGATCTGTACTTACCAAGCGTGTCTCTGGTTTATAACCTTTCTTATATCCAGACAGATAAGGAAGGGATATTGACTTTTACATAAGAATAAAAGAGGAAAACTGGTGCCAAATCCTGCTCCCACAGCCCAGCGCGAGTCCAGACACTGGCCGTCAGGCTCGAGGAGAGAGCACCGGTTGCTAGGCGACGCTCTGAGTTGGAATATCCCGGACAGAGCGCTCGAGCTCCTCAGTGCTGTTTTATTCCCAGGTGAAGAACTGCGTCTTTCCTGGAAATCCCAGGAATGACTGGGAATCCCCCGCCAGGTCCTTCCAGCGGGAATCTCCTGTTGGCTGGGAGGGATGGTGGAGGCTCTTCCCTGGTGTTTCTGCAGACGAGGGGAGTCCCGCTGCCTGTGTGGCGGCACAGCTGGTAAAAACGCTCCCTGTGCTGTGGGTGTTGTGGGCTGCCGGTGTTTCTGAAAGAAACGGGTTGTTTGTGTGGGAAGATGCTCTTTCTTCAGGAGGGAAAAAGTCCGTCTGGGGCTCAGCTGGAATAACCGAGCGGGAAGGAAAGTTCTGGAAGTGCGCATCTCCTCTCCGTCTGCTTCAGTCCCAGTTACTGCGACACCGGGACAGAACAGGAGTGACGAGCGAGCCTTCTTTCCTACACGGGGTATTAGTGGGTTTTTTTTAGGAAACAGGACAGAGATATATAAAAGGATACCAGTGGGAGAGAGTCCTGAATCTCTCAGTTCTTGTCTTGATCCGGGTTGTACCCAGTTCCAGTTTAAACTGGTTTAATTAACTCTTTAAACTGAGTGTCTTCAGTCATTAACAGATGTCCGTCCAGTTTCTATGTGCTTTATCCAGTACAGGGTCGCGTCTTTCACACTAATGAAATGTAAAGAGTAAAAACTCATTGAAATGAGCAATAAAACCTGGATTTACCAAAGAAACAGGGGAATTTATTAAAACGAGACTGTATTAAATAGGAGTCTACTTCATCAGTGTGAACAACGCTTTCTAATATCACTTCCAGCTTTTTTTAAGCTTCTTTGATCCTGTAGTTTATATATACATATTTATTAATACCTCATATTGTATTTCGGTACCGCAGCAGTGATATGAGCCTGGTATGTTCACCCACGGCTATTTTAAAGAAGAATAGGAGGAGAATAATGGAGCCAGGTAGTTCCCTCTCGTAACCCTGTCTGAACGAGTAACGTGATGAAAGCTTCACTAAGAGACGCTGGCTTGGCAGCACCTTTCAAAATAAAAGTCCACTAAACCTGCCTCAGAAAAAAAAATAGTTCAAACTTATTCTACAGAGCCACAGCTAATAGAAAATCACCATGGTTTTCTCAGATAAATGTCTTTTCTGAAGTTGCTGGGGTTTGTAGAGCACCTCCCATCCTCAGACTGGGACTGTGCAGCCATGGACAGGGAGTGGTCTCACCCCGCTCCCGACCAAACAAACATCTGTGCCTCTTCAAAAATACATCAGATCTATTCTACGGACCCTCAGCTAATAGAAAATAGCCATATGTTTTTCAGATAAGTGTCTTTGCTAAAGCTACTGGGGTTTATCAGACTACTTGCTGTTCCCAGACTGGGACCGTGCAGTGATGGTGCAGGGATTGGTCTCATTCCCCTCCTGACCAAACCAAAATTTGTGCCTCTCCAAAAGTGACTCAGATCTGTTCTACAGACCCCCCAGCTAATGGTATATAACCATGGTTTTGCCAGATGAGCATCCTTTGCCAATGTTGCTGGGGTTTATAGGGGCCTTTTAGCACCCGATACTAGATTTGTCTCGAAGGGCATGTTATCGCAATGTGGGCATTGTTAACACTTCACCAATGGATCATCCTTTCTGGTTTGAAATAAAGTGTCAATTTCACACTTTTTCCCTACTGTCTATGGGATAATTGTTTGGGTTGTAAATGTAAGACATATTATAAAACTTAGGAATTTTGCTATATTAAATTTATTAGAGTGTATTGAAACAGCCAGAATATTGAATAGACCTTCAATGGTGATGTATCTTTTCTGGGAAGGTGGCTCTGCCACAGACATGGTATGCAGCCTTTTTGAGTTGATGTAATGTGGAAACGATGGGTTACATGGTGCCCAAGTACCAGATGATAACTGATCCCCCCCCATGCGTTCCGATAGACTGGGAAGTAAAGATACCTTGCAGGTGTTCTGTATCAAAACACTACACTATGGTATTTTTTCTTAAATCAGGTCAGCTTTTATTATTTCGAGTGTAGAACTACTCAGACAACATTCAAGTGCTGCTTTAGTTATCTGGCCTATTATCCTCTGGACACAAAAATTCTGCAAAGCACAGAGGGGAGGAAAAACCTCATTTAACTGCAAGAAAACCTCCGGGAGTCCACGGCTTGGGAGTCCAATTTTGGATGATAGATGTTTCACAAGAAATTCTCTTATATTAGATTCTATTTCAATTTTACATGGTTCGGCACATATGGGTATTTTTGAAAATCTGAATAGCTTTAGATCCCAGAAAGGTCTTGAAAGTCTTGTGTATTGTTACAGGTAACGCTGCCCGTTTCTTCGTCACTGATTGCAAGCTATTCAAAGACTCTTTCAGTGCCTCTTTACTATGCAGTGGAGTTGATATGTAACTGTTCAGTGGCTCCAGGTTTTTTTGTGTTTCATGAGTATTGACATTCTCAACTGTGAGTACATAGTTTGACCAACATATGTCTCTGTCTGATGCCTCCTTTATTTCCAGAAAACAAACACAACATTAGTTTAGTTTATGCTATGTGTTGGCTGTGTTGTGACGTTTTGATCATTTACTTTAATTCTAAATTTCTGTCCAGTGCACAAAAGTACCGCCCAATAATGTTCACCTCTGTTCATAGACTTTCCTTCATGGCATATTGTTGATTTAATAGTACATTGCACTTTACCAACACCTTCCAATTCCAACTGCAGTTCTCAGTGGAATGTGCTCTGGGAATCAGAATCACAATAGTTTGTGGACAAGAGCTAAATCGTTGCTTCCAGACCACTGTTTAATGATAAGTAGCTTGTTGTGATCATTTGGATGACCATCAATTTTGCATTTATCATTTAGACTAAAAATGTGTGATTATATTGATAGGGGTTTTTTGGAATGAATGCCTGAGATGTTGAGGAATTTTCTTTTCTTGTTCCATTCCTCCTCTTTCACAAGGGCAGGAGACTTACTTATTCTAGACAAATTCAGTCTTATCTTATCACAACATTCCCTTTTATGTGCTTTGTAAAGAGTTCCTAACCTTTCCACACATTCATTTTGAACTTTACCTCAGAAGTTGATGTAGTCCATCCATTCTTTGGTATTGCTGAAATCTGCCTATTAGTATTTCTGTCCATATTGGGATTGATGACAGAATTTCTTTTTACAAAAAAAGGTTTCGAACCAGAATAGGCATTGGGATCTTTGTTCTCCTGTCTGTTTATATCTGCCATTGCCTTAATGTATTTTTTTAAACAGTGAAGAAATTGAATAATTTTAATTCTCTATGCATCCAAAATCAATATCTGAGTCCTCAGCACCTGTAACAGTGGAGACACTGCTAGTGCTCAGCTGTGACACTTGACTTTTGAGATTGGAAATAGACTGGGTGATAAGTGTGTTACTGTATCTACTACCCATGAAAATGCAGGTGTCATCAATATGAGTGGACAGGTCTTTGAATCCCGTGGAATTAACTATGACACTGAAGATATACTGTATATGCCAACATTGTGTCTTTGACGCTTTTGACTAGACTGCTTTTTCACTATTTTGCATCATAACATGTCTTTAACTGGCCCTAACTAAAGTACACCTTAATTCATGGTCAGGTGCAGTCCTTTTGAGATAGCTTTCCATAGTGTCCCCATTGAAAATATTTAGTCATGCTCTGAGCAGCACTATGGAGTGGTCACTTTTAATTTGAAAAGGTAGTGTGTGTAAGATGACCAGAGGAAGGGTCATCCAGGACAGGTATTTCAGGATGAATTGCTCGACATACTCGACTTAGACCTAAGCAGGAGAAACCAGCTGACCCGTGTAGGGAAAGGGCTAGTTCCGAAAAACAACAGGAAACAGGTGTGTCCCATCAGGAAACAAAATATAAATGCCCCGGAAGCGGTGAACCAGTGCGGAAGTCAGAGTAATGTGATGCAAGCTACACTAAGTGACACAGAATTGTATGTCAACAGCTGAATTTCAATCAAAATAAATACCCTTCAGCTACCACAGTAGCTTATGAGGAGTATAGCAACATTAAGCGAAGTGACGGGAGATGAGTAAAAAACAAGGAAGGGCTGGAGTGTCCTTAAGAGGAGGAGTTTACGAACGTGACACAGTTAGCTTTAACAACCCCAGAAACTTCAGCAAAGACACCTATCTGGCAAACCAAGATGATTTTCTATTAGCTATACATCTCTAGAGTAGATCTGAGGTATTTCTGGATAGGCACAAATGTTTGTTTGGCTGAGAGGGGAGGGGTCACTACATGGTCCCAGTCTGGGAACGGCAAGTTTTCTTATAAACCCAAGCAACTTTAGCAAAGACACTTATCTGAGAAAACCATTGTGATTTTCTATTAGCTGTGGGTCTGTAGAAGAGATTTGAGCTACTTTTGGAGAGGCACGATTTTTTTGTCAGAAATTAGACTTTTTCCTGTCTAGAAAAGCACAGCTCTGTGTCCGTTTGCAGGAAGGAAGCAATATAAAAACGATTGCAAGAATTAAAAAATACTTATGAAGAACAGCTATTTCCTATTACCTGTGGGTCTCTTTATCACATTCCACCTAGTTTTGAGGATGGACAAAGTGTTGTGCTATAAATGTGACTTTACCTGGTCCAGGATTATTTTTTCTCAGGCAGGTTTTAGGGGTCTTTTATTTTGAAAGATGCTGCCAAGCCAGCGTCTCTTAATGTAGCATCACGCTACTCCAGGCGAATGCGCTACAATATTAGTATGGAATCTGTAAGTAAGCAGCTAAAATATCACAGGTGGAGATTTTGGTAAAGTTTGACATTCGTTTTGTTTTTTTAAACTTTTTTTGTCCCTGTAGTAGTAATGAGCACTGTAATATAGCAAGCTGCACTCAAAGCGCGATCAGAGCATTACTTTCGGTGTGTTTCTCATATAGCCGAACACATAAAAATACTCCACTATTATGCAGTAGCTTATTATGAACATGTCTCTTTCAGGTTTGAGAAAATCTGTATTTTGCCTTAATCCAAATATCAGCAGCCAGTAATCAGCCAACAATTAAAATTTAGAATTTAAACCTTTAACCCGTGCTGTATATTGCACTGCACAGTATTGCGCAGTCCAAAGATTTACTCTGGGAGGC
This sequence comes from Lepisosteus platostomus, assembly GCF_059453375.1. Lineage (NCBI taxonomy): Eukaryota > Metazoa > Chordata > Actinopteri > Semionotiformes > Lepisosteidae > Lepisosteus > Lepisosteus platostomus. Next base: position 31,236,034 of record NC_142615.1, on the reverse strand, counting down.
TGCTGCTGGTAAAACTGGCTCTGGCTTGAGTGTGTGTATCTGGATGAATTGTGATGCGTGATGGTTTTCTGATGGAGGATTTCTTCACGCGTTTCTTTAGGTTAAACAAAGGAGGGAGGAAGGGTTATTTCTGCAATTGCCAGTAACTGGAGAACAGCTTATCAACATGCTGAAACCAACCATAACTGAAGACAGACGGGTTACACCTTTAATAAAACACACTCTGTTTTATTAACAGACACTCCGGCTCAAACCTGTGTCCTACAGTGGGTAATGTCACTCTCATTAATCAACGTGCTTATCACACAAAACCTGCTAAACTAGAAGCGTTGCAGAAGGTGATATACTGTACATGATTTAATGGAGCACTGTTTAATTCAAAGAAGGAAATGAACGCTAAACTCCACCAGGAATCGTGTGTGCTGTTCAGCTATGAACAAGTTTAACTTTAGACAAGGACATGTGCTCTGTTCCCTTTTGTAACAGGGTTATTAGACACAAGAAGAGCAATGTTGGACAATGTTGTGTGGCTCAGGGGGATTTTTTCTCTAAACATAAGAGTTATAGAGGAGACACATTGTGTATCGGGTCTTCTTACACTTGTAAGAATGTTCCAATTTTATTGAGATATGGAAGATATTATTTATGACATTAATAATAAATAATGAATGACAAGCTGGAAAGTGAAGAGTTACAGAGCAGACACGTCGAGTCTCGTCTTTTCAGCTTGGAATTTAACCTCAGAGCGATCCCTTTGGTTTTTATTTCTTACATGGAAAGTAGTGTAGTGCTCACAAAGTAGCTGACAACCAATTATTGCTTGAAGGATTTAAAATCTGTCCTGTAGCTTTATTTAATTGAATAGAAACCCGCCATCCTCTTCCAGCGGCTCTGTTGAGCAGAGTTTGTGTTGAGCAGAGTTGTGAAAGAGTTTTATCACCGTCGTCAGGGCGTGGGGGTGGGCAGAGAGATGGAAGTGAAAGAAAGTGCGCTGTCTGGCAAAACACGTGTTTTATTACCCTGGGAGTATGAAGATTGAGTGTTTATAATGTTTATAATGTTTCTTTATTAGCCCTATACAATTTCTTGCATTAGGAATTCGTCTTTTCGCATACCCCAGCTTTTTCTCCAAGGAGACACAGACACACAGACAGGGAGAGAAGCTTGGGGTCAGAGCGCAGGGTCTGCCTTTGTATGGCACCCCTGGAGCAGTTGGAGTGAGCACGGGGCGCACAGTGACATTAACACACTGAGATCACTGAGATGGACATTGTAGTAAATATGTTGACAAATGTCTGGATTTTGAGTTTCATGAAGCAAGGTAGAATTGTATCCAGCTGTGAATCAGCTACATGACTTTATCCCTGTGAAGTTCTGGTGGGCAGTGCCCCTCACAGTGTCCTGCCCAGAGAGAGTTAGCTTTCATATAACAGTGTATTATTATGACCTTGCAAGTACGTTGTAATCAATTTTTTTTTTTTGCAAATGGCAGTACTAAGAGACCTAACCTTGAAGTTTTGCAGTTTGGATTAAGCATGACTAGGATGAGAAAAGGTGGTGACCAAGTAAAGAATTGTTGCGTGTTTTGTTCCAAGGTAGAGAGAGGAAAACACACGAAAGGAAATATATACACATCCCAAAGTTACAGAAATAATCTGTCAGATAATGATGCTCATCCTGCTGAGTACATGAAATACTGAAGCAGGGCAGTAAACTACCGCTGCAATCTATCTCCATCTCCCACAGGAAAATAACCCCAATAAGAACATAAAACACACAATACAGAATATGCTGATGTAAACCCTGTCTTAAGGGGAGCCGGGTATTAGACTGGCTGTAGCTGCTCAGAGACGCAGCACTGCCTACAAACTACAACACCTATAAACACCCTGAGCCACTTCCTGACAGCTGCATCACAGTCCCTATTCCTCCTGGCTGTGGTGACGTCAGCAGGTCCCTCACCATTCTGGCAGCTTCACAGTCACCGCTGCGCACACGAGAGACTCACACAGGATTTCATTTTAAAAGTTTATTTTCTCAAAAATTAGAAAACAAAACACAGTAGGGTTTCCAGAGATACAGATGCAGCCATTCAAAGTGAGCGGTACAGACACGTACCAGAGGTAATTGGCTGCGGCGTCGCGCATCATGACGCAAGATGACACGGGGTACCGCGGTACGTGATTGGTTGACCGACAGGGGCACTCGTGGTCAGTTGGTCTGTCATAGAAAGATTTACAGTACAGTAAACGTCTTTACTGTGCCCATTGTAGATATTGAATTTTACCACTGAAGGGAAATCTTAGTAGCTGAGCATAAAAAGAATAGGAGCATACTGTAACGTGTGTGAAGGCCATAAACGATATTAATTTTGGAACATAAACATACAGTACTGTATATGGCTGGTATTGGTACTTTAAAGTAAAAAATACACACCAGTATTACATTTCTCCCTAAACATTTTAAGCATCGAAGTCTTTAACTAAAGAGATACCAGAGTCAACAAGCATACTTTTAGAATTTGATTAATAGGGAATATAATATGGAATCGCGTATCTAAAGAATTTAATAACGATATGATTATATTCGTGTACTGCGACAGGGCTGTGTAGGGCTGTTTTGCCTCCCTCTTCATATGACTTCCCCTGTAGCCTACTGGTCTACGTGCCTGACTAGCAACTCACGGGTTGTGTGTTCAAATCCAGCTGGTGCTGGACTTTTCTTTTAACAAACATTTCCTCGAAAAAATAGAATAGCGATATTATGGACAATCAATTGACTTTTATATTTCAAAATATTACAACATGATCGATTTTAAGTCATTTTTGATAACAATCATCAAACAAACATTTCTTTTAAAAAATGAGTTTCCCTTGGTCAGAGATATAAATATATAATATATAAATAAATTTAATTTAACTAACGTGAAATAGCGTGTGAAAAAGTGGTAGTTTTAAGCTTTTCTGCTAATATAATATGGAATCGCGTATCTAAAGAATTTAATAACGATATGATTATATTCATGTACTGCGACAGGGCTGTGTAGGGCTGTTTCGCCTCTCTCTTCATGCGACTGTACCAGGAAGAGGATTTCTTTCTATTTGAAACATGTATTTTAAAAGTTTAAGAAGTAAAAATCTTACAGCGTACACAGATTTCTAAACTGATCAGGATCGTTATCTTTGTCTTATGCATAATAATGTTCACCGCTCTGTCCAGCAAATTAATAATAAACTTTATTTTATATAGCGTTTTAAATGAATAAGTAATTAGATTGCTCATAAACCTAATCACTTGCTTTTTCTTTTTATTTAGGCAAAGATTTCAACTATAGATCGTATTATTAATAACCATAATAACAACCAACCAACAAAAACAACCATACAAACATAATACCAACCAAAAACATAGATAACGACCACAATACAAAATCAAATATATCAAACCATTAAACTCTCGCAAATTCCTCCAATTATCATAATCCCGCCCTTTATGCAAAACCAAACCCTCCTCCCATCCCAGTTTATCCTCTTTATCATAAACAAAATCCACCTCAATTTTCAACATAAAGCATTACTGCTTACTGGGTTTTGAGGGCGGGGGAGGTGTCTTTCGCTGGAAATCTCGCCTGCTTCTACTTTATGAGTACAACTCCCTCTCTGCCGGAGTGCTGGCTGTGACGAATTAAACCGGTTTCACAGGTGTTTTCAAAGTAGGAAGTACAGTGTTAACTGGTAGCTGGGCTCCTCAATGGAATCGCTTTAACATGCTAATGCATTGGTGTAACAGTCCGGGAGTGGCAAGCTTCCAATGTCAACTCGACTCGATTGGAAGACAATGAACGTATTTTAGCCCTAAATGAATTAATAGCAAACATGGTTTACATAAAAGACATTTTTCCAAGAAAGTTTATAATAATACGATCTATAGTTGAAATCTGAGCCTAAATATAAAGGAAAAGCATTTTCAGAGAGCAATCACGCTGTGTTTATGTAGAAAAAGCGATTAGGTTTATGAGCAATCTAATTACCTATTCGCTTAAAACGCTATATAAAATAAAGTTTATTTAGAGATGAATGATCAGTGTCGCAGTTTAAATAATTTTCGTAGGAGGGCTTGGACAGATTCCAAGTGCATTTTTGCAATTTATGTTGCATTGTCCAATGTGCTGTTGTAATACAGTTTAGAATACAGTTAGTCTAAGCTTTATCAGCTTTATTTATGGGTTGCAATTTAGAAAAAGTCAAAAAACCGCACTCAAAATGCAATTTAGAGCTTTCTGGCAAGAGGAGACACCCAAATTATAATGTATCATGCCACTGTTTGTGCATGAACAAAGTTATACTGCAATTTTCCTTAGATACGCGATTAAAAAAAATAATTTTTTTGAATCCCCGGCGGAACACACTCCATAAGAATCAGCGCTTTTATACAGTATGTCGCCTTTGAACACATATATTTAAACACGCGTTAACAATTTAAATCAAAACGCGATTCAAATCAATATAAATGTTTATTTTGTAACGTATAGGTGACTATTCATTGTTATTAAAAAGACTTAAATTCAATCATGTTGTGATATTTAGAAATATAAATTTGTTTGGTGCGAATGAGGTTTTATTTAATCTCTGACCAAGGGAAGCGTTTCATTTTTTCAAATAAATGTTTGTAAAAAAATAAAGTCATAGTTCCATGGGATTCAATCACAGACCATGTGACATGGGACTCAGGAAACTAACACGCAGCGCCACCAGATTTGATAATGCTATAAAAATGCTGTAAAATAATGTGACTAGGCACAGAACAAGTTTACAGCACAGTATAATAATAATTAATGCTGACCATGACTTTAGAAATGTAACGTTGCCATTGCAAAAATGTAAATGTAGTGGCTCTCTGAAGGCACCAGTTCTGTAGGGTTTGGGCATTTACTGAGACAATTATTAATTGTAGCATTAAATCACAAAGTTGATTCTTTTGATGGCTTTAGAATCCAACCATGCGACATAACTCAAACAACGCACACACACAGGTACCAATACACGAGGATACATTTATTAATACATAGAATATGCATATAAACCTAACAGATCTTATCGAGAGGGTTATCAGAATACAAAAGATATATATTCAGTCAGTTACAAAGTGTTAAACCTCAAGAGGACATACGTTCAGTATATCATTCATTAAGACCATTTCCTAAATGAACTTGGTTATAACTTCTACATTAGATACTCAAAACAAGTACATACTGTAACTCTTACGAATTAAATTGATATCAACTGGTTGGGATAACAATTGAATTCTCGAGCTGTAATGCATTGAAGTTGAATACTCATCCAATCTCTGGGGATTCAGATCTCCTGCGGGCACAAAGAAACAGTTGCAGGCTGTTGCTGTCCAATCCGCGCTCTCTGGCTCGGTGCCAGGCTGTGCTGTGCGGCTTACGACGGTGCGCTGCTGATGCTCACTGACCGGCTAGTTAGTGTTGGCTTTAACTAGCAAAGTTTGCGCACAGGAGAAAAGATGACTGTGGGTCCCAGCAGGTCAGGAAGAGGACCAGTTCGTTCCTGATGAAGAGCTAGTTCTGAATAGTGATTCAGCTGTCCACAGTTCCGACCTGTTCACGAGGCTTGCTGCTGGTGCTCACCTCGGGTGGATCCTCTGGTTACTCTCTGGCAACCTCCACTCTAGACTCTTAGAACAAAGGTTGTCCGTTCCGTGGTTGTCCGGGCTGAGTCTCAGGATGGTCAGGAGGAGCGCTGCGAGAATGTCCTGCCCTTGGGAGCCTTCTGCTCTTGGGCTGTCCTGCCCTGGAATTCTCCTTTGAATTCCCTTTAGGAAAGTCCACAGAATTCTCCTGAATCTCTTCTGAATCTCACTGAATCTCTCAGGCTCTCTGTGTTGCCTGTTTTTACCTGGAGGAACTTCAGCTCATTGATTGGCTGAAAGTTCTATGGGCATCAGAGTCCCACGTGGGTTACTCGGCCCTACCAGTCCCTGATTGGTTGATCAAGGTGAGATAGGAGTCACTTACTCCTGACACTTAGGAATGCAGTCCAGATGTCCAACTGGCACTCCCTAGACAGATAGGCACCAATGGATGACCATTGATCATGATAGCCAGGCTTAGCTAAGTGCATCCCCCTTTGGGAGCTGTCCTAGGAAACCTTAAATCAAAGGAAACCTTAAATCAGCCTGCATGAATAATTTCTCTGTGGCTGCACCACAGAGATGAACAGAGAGATGGGGCCTAATTTGGGAAAGCTCAGAAACACTTAATTCTGCCTTATTAATAAGCCTCGCCGCTACAGAAGCATAAATTACCTTACACTCAATTTAAACACAAGCTGTCTTTAGCCCTCTAAGCTGGTTCATACAGAAATGTAGAGATCCAGGCTCAGAACACACAGCTTCATTAGCGAATACATATGCAGGACAACTAGAGAAGACGTTTTACAGAGGATGGATTTTTAGAAACATCCCATCAGTGACATCACTGAAGTCAACTCCTAGGTACTGTAACTGTCGTGTGGATAGTTTCACAAGAATCACACAAAGGTTTAAGCATCGCTTGTTCTAGATAAAACTGCAAAAAAAAAAACAACAACCCATAATGTACTTCTTTGCGGTTCTGTTTGCCCAAATCATATATTCACAACGTGAAATTTAGAAAATAATATTACGTAACCAAAATCTGCAATATGGAAACAGAACCTGTGTAATTGTTGATAGATGATGTACTCGTAACATTTTTACAGGACGAACTACAACATTTAAAAAATGACTTGTATGTACTTGATATCTCTAATCAATCCACGGTGACATTGTTAAAAGTCCCAGCACAAAACAAAACTAAAACGCCCTGGGCATACCGTTTCGCGCTTCTTATTTGTTGCTCAAAAGTAATTTGACCGTATGAAATGCATAATATAAACCTAGAAACATATACGTGAGCAGTATTTACGCACTGTAGTATCGGTGTTAAGACATACCTCTCAAATACTGTAAATCAAGTTAAAAATATCTCAAGACCGATTTTGGTCATAATGAAACCATGTTTCGAGTTATATCTCCCTCTCTCGCACATGTTATTTTCCCTATTTAAAATGTTTACTGTAATTTAACACGTTTAAACGCAACATCGTCATTTCTAAAATGACTATTATATTTATGACATCATCTCACTACCCGCCATTAAACTCGTCTCCCAGTATGAGCAGTGGGACAGAGAGCTGGGAGAGAGTCAGCCTGTGTTCATGAGTCAGAGACGGGTTTAATCTCCACACTGACAGCAGGCAGCAGCTCAAGGTCTTTATCTGAATCCCCAGTACAGAAGACAGGATAGATCTTCTCCCCCTGAGTGAAGACCATGTCAGCGAAAGTGTAGAGATGAGCTCTGGACTCCACTGTGTAAAAGGAGACATTTCTCTGCTCAATATCCACACACACCCCCAGCTTTCTGGGCCGCAGACTGAGGGGGAGAGGGGTCTCAGGATCAGTGAGAGCAGAGAAATAAGGGTAGTAGTCCAGACACCAGTAACCCTGCTGGGGAGAGAAGCTGAACTCTCCTTTCCTCTCTGCAGACTCTCTGGTCACTCCTATTCTCCAGCTGTGATTCAATTCCACCTCCCAGTAGTGTCTCCCTGAGGTGAAGGCCTCCCTGCTTACAACACATTCCCAGTCATTGAATCTGTGAGGATTGTCAGAGAGATCCTGTTCCTCCTCTACCCATCTTACTCTCTTCCCATCCCCAGACAGGCTGAGCTCACAGTGAGCTGTATCAGGGTCCAGAGTCACAGCAGCTGGGGAATAAAACAGCAAACATCACAACAGGCTCCTGCCGATTACATTCCAGTTCAACTCCATTATGCTGTGAAATGTCTTTGTCCCCCAAACACACTGCGTGAGAAAAACAAGTAAATTACTCATTATATAATTTCCCTTCCAGAGAAAGGACATATTCTGTCATTGTTTCACTAAGTATTACACATGGAAGTGATCCCCAATATCCTCTAAATACAAACATTAAACATTTGTTTTCATAGCGATTAAACTTTATTTTTTTACACAACATTATTAATTAAGAATCTACAGCCCGACCACTCGCTTTCAAAAACTTCAAAACCCACCACAACGACCTGTATATTGTAAGAAACTGGACGACCTGTCTTTTAAAATGCTTTATTTCAAATCCCAATTCAGCAGCTCGTTCTTCTCTAAAACCATTTTCCTGATGACACAGAATAAAAAAGTGCTGAATTCAAAGACTGTATAATGGTCAGAAAAATCTAAAGTCAAAAGCAATAATTTGCTGAAATAAAGGACTTCAAACTTACTTTGAAAATGCCAAGAAATATCCAAAGTATTCAATTTAAACCAGAAATAACACATCCAGAAACCCGGAGAGAAAGACGAGAGAAACAGAGGCACTCATACTGACTTCAGACTGCTCGCGCTCAGCTGTCCGCCTCTCTGATAGGAGACACCAGCTGTCAATCAGTGAGCTCTGTCCAATGAGAGACGGGGGCGGGGCTTATACATGTTCAGACTGAATGGGGGTTTTGATCAATTCAATTCAAGAAGCTTTATTCACATGACTAATGAACACTGACTTAATACTCTCTTCATACTTAATACTTCAGTATGAACTCTTAATACTTAATATTGAGTAATACGTCCCTCTGCTTGTCTGCCTGTCAATCTAGTGAAGATCAAAGATATTCTAATCAGCTCTTATTTTTTTTACTCCTGGAGCCTAGGGAGGCTGACACAGCCACCTACATGAATTTATAAAAACACCTGAATTCATTTCTGGACTCAGAGCGCCTTTAGTTCAGTGATGAGAGAGGACGCACTCTTCTGGACACTGCAGCTCTGAAGCCGACACTACTACATCTTCCACTGATATTTCACATTTGTTCTGTGTAGAACAGGACACAGAAGAATATCATCACACTCCTCTTTCTGGAAAACAATAATCTAAAGGAGCATGTGTTCTGTCTTTTGCACACATGAAGTACAGCACTGTGTCAGTGAGTGTTCCCGGGTTAAATGTGTGTCGTTTTTACCATTTCTGTGACAAGTAGAATTGACACAGCTTTCCAAACGTCTGTTCTTCTTGATGTGAAACTGCAGAAACATGTCCTGTACAGGGTGTTTGCTCACTCTTTAAACACTGAACAGAATACATTTACGATTACTTATACCTCCTGTTGGGTTCCTGTCACTGTTACTGTTGGTCCCAGTAAACAGCAAGCCAACAATGGACAAACTGTATAACGGGCTGTGTGCTGTCCTGAATTATTTTTCTTTTTGTCTGTCATTCCTTTATCTCGTCACATTCATCAGCATAAAATACGCAGAAATACTGTTTCTTCTCCCTTCAAATTACACCTCCCCTGCATTTTACTGTGTAATTCCCAATTCAAGTGCATTTGATGTCTGCATACTGTAGTTTAAAAGCGTTTGAGGATTTTGCAAGTGACCAACAATAACATAAGACATTCTTATTTTAGTAGGAAACCAAAAACAACTGAAGGACACCAGAATAAGTTTCCACAGCTGAAAGGTTCTGTTTCTTCTCTTTTCAGCAGGAATAAACCTTTACTTGTAACTTTGCAGCCTACGCATGCTGACACAGCTACCTGCTTGAACTACTAACCAAGAATTTATTACTCTTGACCTACAAATAGTTCCTCAATTCAAACAAAATTTCCTTAACTTTTATTCTTAGACACATAGTCACCGTGTCACACTAAGAAGACACTGAAACACAGAAGCTAAATTTCCTCCTCCTGCCCTGTGAAGACAAACCCAAGTCTGAGGTAAAAACTACAATCATTGCTGACAGTAGTGATTACGATGAACTGATGTTGAAATGACTGATCTATTCTGAGTCAAACACTACACTGAGTCTCTTACTGAACCCACATCACTGCAGCCTGTCTCAGCAGAGCTCACAGCTCTCAGATGTATTCTCCAGCCCAGGAAACAGATTCCTTACTGACAGATAAACACCCCCAGCATCCCTCTCTTACCAGGACTAATAAGACACCTGATGGTCAAGAGCCTCAGACTCTGGAAGAGAAACAGGCCACAGAGTCTCTTACTGACTGGACCTGAGAGCTCTGTCAGGACACACAGATATGCCCCCTGTCCTGGGAAGAGCCCCTCATTCCCAGATAAATACCCCCTGACTGAGAGGCTACAGGCATCTGCCCCAGATCTGTCTGTAACCAGACAGGTGTAGTGACACCAAACCATGAACCTCAAATTACAGCTCTCAGTAAACACATCATGTTAAAATGTGCACATCAGAGTGATCCTCTCCTGGCTCCCAGATTTCCTGCTGTTCCTCTTTAGTAGAAGCATGAACAGTCCAGAACAGGAGAATTCCTCTCAGCTACTCCATGTCTCTCAGATACAATAATCACAAACAGAGACACCCTGGTGTACTGAACTCAGATTAACCCTTTACACCAAGTTTCCCATCTTCACCTAAATCAGTACCGGTCACCTTCCACAATGAGACACAAGTCCTTCACTCTTAAAACAAATTAAGAAGATGCCCTCTCTCCTACTATAAAAGGACACATGATTTTGCTGAGGTGTCCTTTGAAGGTGGCCTTCAGAGAAAATGCGTTTTCTACACTGTCAGTCCCTCCAGGTGTCACGATCTGGATCCCTCCTGTTAAGGGAGCTCTGACCCTTTCATATTTTAGTTGATTATGTGCACCTGCCCCCTGTGTTGTCTCATTATTTAAGCCTGGTATTCTCGCTATTCCAGGCTCAGCATTGGGAGATGGACGCCCGGAAGCCCGCTTACCAGCAGGTCCAGGAGAGACCTGACGGCATAGGCTTCATTATGACATCCTGACCATCGGAGCGCCTGGCCTCGGTATCCTGTTTTTATCTTCCTGGTTCCCTGTCCCTGTTCTGGATCCCGTTACGGATTTTAAATGTGTTTGTTTCGCCCTGGATGGATCCCCTAGTTTTGGACTTTGGACTGCGCCCCAGATTCCCCCTTTTGAACTTCCCTAAAACTGTTTGCCATTGTCACACCCCCCTGTCTGTGAACCTGCCCTGATCCTCTTCGTCTCCTCCACGATGTCCTTCTCCACTTACTTCTGGATTATACCGTCTGCCAGGGTCCTGAACTACACTTCACACACCGGCTCCTGTTACACCAGGACAGACTCTAGCCTTTAGACTGAAACACTGCATGGAGATAGAAATTCCCACCAAGAAACTTTGATTGATCTTCACAGCCCACATGTAGGATGTTACAGAAACATGAGAGTGAAATACATCTCCTTCTGTTTACAGACCATGAACAACCATCTCACATTAAAGAGACCTTCTGGTCTCAAGACCTCAATAACCCCAGACACTAGGGCTTAAAACAGCATCTCTGTCATCAAGAAGAGACAGACCTACCTGCAGCACTGCACAGCCACTGCCATTCTGAAACACAGAGATACAGACACTGTTAATCACAGTCACACACTGGAACACAGAGACACAGACACTGTTAATCACAGACACACTGGAACACAGAGAAACGGACACTGTTAATCACAAATACACACTGGAGCACAGAGACACAGACACTGTTAATCAGAGTCACACACTGGTAATAAGATGTCAGTACAGTCACTGCTGTCAGTCAGCAGAGTTTCACACAGTGTACATACGTGATTTAGGTAGAGGAACTCGCTTCACAGGATCTGCAGAGGAGAAGTAGATCTTTATTGTATTAAAGACCATTCTTGCTTCTTACCTGTTATTATAGCAGAGTTTATACTACAGTCTGAAGTCAGTACATTTCAGGATCCCCAGTCTCCACTGCAGTGTGAATCAGAGTGTCAGTGAGTGTGAGCATCAGTGGCTGTAAGACTGGAGTCTCACTCAATAAGACTGAGCAGCACAAGGCAATAAGACACACAGACACATCACAGGACACCCTGGAGTCCGGTGCTTGAGCCACTGAGAGAGATAAGAAAGAAACACAGTCTGTCCACAACAGCGAGCAGTAATTTCATAAAGAACCAGCGGTGATACTGAGAACTGATCATTGCTCAGCCATCATTGTCCTGTACCCACAGTGACCAGTATCACTGACTGAGTGACCTGTACCCACAGTGACCAGTATCACTGACTGAGTGACCTGTACCCACAGTGACCAGTATCACTGACGAAGTGACCTGTACCCACAGTGACCAGTATCACTGACTGAGTGACCTGTACCCACAGTGACCAGTAACACTGACTGAGTGCAGGACACATTGCTGTATTAAAGTGCATTTTCTTACAAAAATGACGCCCACTGGATTTTCTGTCTGTGTCCATCTGAATGTTTCTTATACAGTGTGTCTCTGATCCACACACAGTGACTGTCTGCAAGCTTGACTTTCTGAATTCGGACGTGTATCAGAGTGTGAGTCAGAGTGTGTGTCAGAGTGTGTATCAGTTTATGTATCACTGTTCCTGCTGTGTGTTTGAGCTCCAGGTATATTTCAGGGGGGAGCTGTTGTGAAAACAGACTCACAGTGTAAAAGCTCTGCTCTGGACCCGGGCTCTGGAGTCAGCAGACTGTAGACTTCAGTCACTGGGGAGACACACAGAGAAAGGGCTACAGTAACAGAGTAACAGGAATAACAGAGCTGTTCTACTGTACTGGGACTGTAGTTCCTATTGTAGCAGGACTGATCTACTGTACTGAAACTGTGGCTCCTATTGTAACAGACTGTTCTACTGTACTGGGGCTGTAGATCCTATTGTAACAGGACTGAATCTACTGTACTGAAACTGTAGCTACTATTGTAACAGACTGGTCTACTATACTAAGCCTGTAGCTCCTATTAAAATGTTCTTGTTAAGCTATATACAGCACAATATAACAATACTGTTACTGTCATAAAGATTTGTGAGACTAGAGCTTTTAAGATGTTTCACCTTGAAACTGACTGATAAGCTGCTCTGATAAATGCAGTCACTGCACAAAAAATCTATAAACAATATAAGAGAAAAAAAGGAAATTTATAAGCTATTCAGAAAGACATCAGTGTGTTTCTCCACCAACCTGTCATGGAAATCTTTATTGATTCCTTATTGCAGAGATCCTCCAGTCGCTCTTACAGTCCAGAGACAGCTCTCCTCACTGCCTCAGGGGAGAAGTGTGGACTGACAGGGATGCTGGGTGAGTCTCCAGCTCCAGGAGGGACACAGACAGATTGGAAATTCTGCAGTAGGGGAGAGAAAGAGGAGTTTCCAGTCAAACACAACACACATTCCTGGGGAGAAGCCAGAAGCAGCTCTGTGTGAGAGACACCCTTCTGTACTGCAGAGTCACAGAGCAGTGATGTTACCTGGAGGAAATGGATGTGATCCTCTGTGTGTGAGAGCTGGTTCAGCTCAGCATCTCTCTTCTTCAGCTCAGTGATCTCCTTATCCAGTCGCTCTAGAAGTCCTTCAGCCTGACTCACTGCAGCCCTCTCTTGAGCTCTGATCAGCTCTGTGACCTCAGATCGTTTTCTCTCAATGGAGTGGATCAGTTCAGTAAAGATCCTGTCAGTGTCCTGTACTGCTGTGTGTGCAGAGCTCTGAGGGAGGAGACACACACTGGATTATTACACAGGAAAACTCTCAAACTACATTATGTTTTATGCTTTGTTTCCAAAGGGTACGGTCCAATGTCTAGCTGGGGCAATGTGTGTCAGTGTGTCCACTCCTCTGGTCAATACTCACTCTGAGTGACTTCACAGCCTGTCTCAGCTTCTGCAGCTCCTTCTCTCTCTCCTGGAGTCTTTGCTGGGTTTGTGTCTGTGTCGCCCCCAGCTGCTTCTGTGGAGAAACAGACACTCAGGACATTTCTGCTGTAAGAGAATCACATCACAGAGACACTCCTTAGAGTCACCCTGGAAAATTCACACTCTGTATCCCTGATGTCTTATCCACATGAGATGTGTTTCCTGGTCCTGTCTGACACGCTCCTGTTTCTTGTCTAATCTACACCGGCAGCATGTGCAGCGCAGCAGAGCATGAGTCTCCACCTCCTGCTCAAGTTTTACACCTCACACCTGGGTCTGCACATCTGTATGTGAAGTGAAATGTTAAAATGAGATAATTGTGATTCTAATTATATATAAAACATAATCTAGAGATTTCAGATTTCATTCATCTCAATATGACCGGTCTTGGCATCTCCAAACAGAGGATTTCAGCACTACTGATGAGCCCGGTTGCTACTAGTTTCTCCTGCAGTCAGTGGAGACCCTGTGGCTGACGTGCTTGACTGCTGGATGAGGTTCTGGACCAGTAAGACCATGTGTCCGACCACATCTCACATCCTGTCTGCTTCTGGGAAAATTCAGATCATTTCAGAGGAGAAAAGGGAACATGTTCTGTGTCAGACCTGACTCCAGCTGAGCCCAGCGTGAGTCTTGTATTTAATAGCGCATGTGAAGGTATTATACCACAGTTTACAACTGGTTTTTGTGTCTGAGATAAACCACCTGCCTATTAGATCCCCTTCCCAGCACTTTATTTCAATCCTGTTTCTCTGCTTTCTACCCCATAGTCCTCAATATGATAAATGAATCCTTGAGCACTGATATCGTACCAGTGGCCTTCACAACTGCTGCTTTTAACCCTGTGTGAGAAAAAGAATCATGGCTCTGGACAACCTGAACAACTTTCACCCTCTATCCAACTTTCATACCCTTTAATTACCTTTTCAAGCAAAATGTTTAGAATGTGCTGTTAGATTTCAGATAATAATCCTTTTGAACTCCAATCTGGTTTCAGACAACTTCACAGCACAGAAAGTGCCCTGACTTCACAGCACAGAAAGTGCCCTTGTCAAAGTCACTAACGATCTTCTAATGGCTCCTGATTCTTGTTCTCTTTCTGTCCTCATTCTTACTGAACTCAGTGCTGCTTTCAACACTGTCAGCCATAACATCACACTTTCTTGTCTTGAGACTGTGTTTGGAGTTTCTGACACTGCTCTTCAATGGTTCCAGTCTTACCTCACTGATCACTTTCACTTTGTCTCTCTCTGATTTTAGCTCTGAAATTGGACCTGTTAAGGAGTCACAGTCAAAATTGAAGAACTTGGGGGTGATATCTAATCCAGGCTTGACATGTCCAACAGATTGCCTAAACATCATTCTTCTACCTCAGAAATACCACCAGGCTGCATCCTACAGCCTCCAGAATTTGGCAGCCAGAATTCTGACCACGTCTAATGCAAGTGATCACATTACTCCTGTCCTGGAGTCCCTGCACTGACTTCCTATCAGGTTTCATGTTGATTTCAAAGTCCTCATGCTCCCCTAAAAGCCTCTCCATGGTTTGATACTTCTGTACCTGTCAGAGTTACTATCATCCTACTCCCCATCTCACAACCTTCACTTTTCTAATTTTGGTCTCCTGTCTGTCCCCCAAGCCAGCACTCTGGGTGACAGGGCTGCTCTGCTGCAGCCCAGAGCTCTGGAATTCTATCCCTATGGATATCATAGAGTCACATTCCCTGAGCTCTTTCAAATCCAGACTCACAATCTTCTATTCATTAAGAGCTTTAATTTAACTGGGTCTGTTTCTGCCCCTTTGCTTTTCTGCTGTTTTATCAAACCCCTTTCTACCTTCGGTGTTCTGTAAAGTGTTTTGAGAAGCCATTTTAAAGATACCATACCTCCTTTCTCTGTGCATTTGTTGTGCTGTAAATTGCTTTGCCACTTTTAAAGATACTATATAAAATAAAGTTTATTATTAATAATAATACTATTGAGGTGAAATTAAAGCATGACTTCATTAATGAGGGTGCAGTCTGTACTAGAGGTGTTGAGTTTGCTGTGCAGTTGTACAGGTTCAGTGGTGCTACATGAGGACAGTAAAGAGGGAAACAGTGAAGTTGAGGAGGAGGAGATAATGAACAACAGACAGAAGAACAAGAGACACTTCAGAGACACAACAGTGTGGATCACAGCTGAGTACATGAGCAGGACTCAGCAGTGGAGAGATACAGCATTATGGATACAGTAAATACAGTCAGGAGATCAGTTAGAGCCCCAAATATCCTAAATATCCATTTTACATCTTGTGCTAGACACTCAATACAGACTGAAATTCCTCACCTGTTTCTCTGTCCTTCCTGCTGCAGCTGAGACAGTATCATGGCTTCTGTGTTCATCCATTACACAAAGATAACAAACACACTTCTGGTCAGTACGGCAATAGAACTCCAGCAGTTTTTCATGAGTGGAGCAGATCTTCTCCTGCAGTTGTCCTGTGGCATCAACCAGCTTGTGTTTCTTCAATGGAGCAGCTTCATAGTGAGGCTGGAGGTGAGGCTGACAGTAAGAGGCCAAACACACCAGACAGGATTTCACAGCTCCCCTCTGTTTCCCAGTGCAGACATCACACAGCACATCTCCAGGGCCAGCAGGACTGTGAGCAGGAGGAGGTCCACTGAGCCCTGTCTCCTTCAGTTTCTCCACCACTTCAGCCAGGATGGTGTTTCTGTGAAGATCAGGCCTTGGAGTGAAGGTCTGTCTGCACTGGGGGCAGCTGTAGTTCCCAGTCTGATCTTCCTGATCTCAGCAGTTATTAATACAGCCCATACAGTAACTGTGTCCACAGAGCAGAGCCACTGGATCCTTCAGCAAATCCAGACACACTGAGCAGCTGAACTGGTCCTGAGAAAATGGAAAAGTACCTTCTGCCATTTTTCTGACAAGTAAAAACTGCACAGAGAGGAGCAGTAGAGACAGAGCTGCAGTGAGGCTGTTTCTAGTGAAACGAAACTGATCTCTGAGTTTCACTTCCTGGATCTGCACAGAGCTCCAGGGGTGTGAGTGTTAGGGGGTGTGATTGTTAGGGGTGTGATTAAGGATTTTAGAGGCAGTGGTTTAGAAACAGCTGTGATTTCTTTGGTGGTTGTTGTTTCAAAGAAGGTGTGTTGCTGTGGGGGATGTGAATCACTGTGTCATTTTGTGTCAGCCTGACAGAGGGAAGTTTTTTTAATAAACCTGGATGTTAGTAACTGCTCGTGTGAAGTCAATCCAGTGGTTTGTGTTCCCAATAATCAAGACAATAAAATACTAACTCACTCACACACCATGAGAAGATCAGAGCATGATGGTGACAGACAAGAGGAGGCCAGCTGGCCCATCCAGCTATTTAATCATTGGGAGTTATTTGGCTCCAGGATCTCCTCTAGCTGTGTTTTGGCAGAGGGGTGTCACAGCTCCACATGGTGCAGACGATTTCACTGTCCTGGTGTGAGCTCTTACTGCGAACAGTCCAGCCTGTTGTGTCTCTCTCTCCAGGCCAGTGAGCCCAGCCTGCTGCCTGGCTCTGCCCTGCAGCGTGTGGGCCAGCAGGGTACGTCCGGGGCTTCCTGCTTCACCTGCGCAGTGACCCCCTGTGTGAGCTGCACAGACCTGCAGAGCGCTGCAGAGAATCACAAGCTCATCTCTACACAATTAAAGAGCTCAGGAGTTTTAGAAATGCAGCAGGTGTTTCTTTGAAATGAGCAAACAGAAAAAAGCAAATCATGACCAGACATAGTGCAGAGGAGGAATGCAGGACCACCTGTTAAAGCTTAGGTATACAAAAAATCACAGAAAGCTGTGTTATAAAAGAACATTATGAACACTGTTCGGTGTTTATTGAAATGAGATAAACATATTTGAATTGTATTTTAATGGAAACGTATAGAATGTAAAAGTATTTTAGATGTTGTGTGGTTGTTAGCATTGAACTGTGTTGGATGCACAGAACCAGAAGCAGTAAGCAAACATACAGTATCTGATCCTGATCCATGGAGCCAGCATCTCAAGATGTTCATATTCAGAGGTAGATTGTTTAAACAACAAACTAGCTGTGGATACTGATGTCCCAGAGAGGTGGAAAGGCTGTTGCCTTAAGCCAGCTCTTTAAAATTTATCCTCAGTGAGTAACTGCTGCCATCTCATAGTGAGTTTCTTTTTTTATAATCTTTTCACATGTGATGTCATTAAGAACAATAAGCTCCCGCTTTGTTTAACGAGTGTTTCAAAATAAAACTAACTTTTATGGAAACTCTGCTTTAGGATAATTAATAGGCGTGAAGTTAAAAGCAATTATTTATGTTGCTTGATTAATTTTAAAAACTAAGATATGGAAAAGAGCTCAGACTAAAGCTCTGAGTGTCCCTGTCCTGCTCACTGTACTGTCTCTGGAACAGAGCTCAGACCACAGCTCTGAGTGTCCCTGTCCTGCTCACTGTACTGTCTCTGGAAAAGAGCTCAGACCAAAGCTCTGAGTGTCCCTGTCCTGCTCACTGCACTGTCTCTTGAAAAGAGCTCAGACCACAGCTCTGAGTGTCCCTGTCCTGCTCACTGTACTGTCTCTTGAAAAGAGCTCAGACCACAGCTCTGAGTGTCCCTGTCCACTGTCCTGTCAGTGTGATGGCGGGTGAACAGAAAGTTTGAGGGGCTGCTGTTTTGATTGTACTGAGCTGTGTTTGCAGATCTTGTTAGCACAGGGTCAGGAGCTGTCAGAAGAGTCACATGAGGTCCATAGTAACATAAAGGGCATCAATGGCACAGATTAACTTCAGGCAACTGAAGATTAAACACAACTTTCATATAACTGAAATGATCAACAACTTTCTGACCAAAATGAATAAAAAACAATTAAAGAGACAGTAAAAGAAAACAAGTTTCAAACTCTGTTCACACCTGCTCTCCTGCTCTTGTTCACTGCTCAGACACAGACTCAGCTCAGTGGGAATGTTGCTATGCAGGCTGGGTGAGTTTGTGCTGAAAGAACAGGTCTGTGCAGGTAAAGTGAAAGAAGGAAGAGAACTGTGTGCCTGTAGCAGTGAACAGCAGTTACAGTATGTGTCCTGTTAAAACATAACCAGCCCCTGTATGTTCAGGCAAGGCGCAAGGCAGGTGGACATTTGCTGTGATTATAACGAGGTGCGTACCAGCCCTCAAAATTTGTGGGATTCCATCCCTGCACTTTAACTGTTTCTCCATAAGGCTGCGTTAAGTTACCTCCCTTTACATTGGCATACATGTTCAGAGTAGTTCTATGTGTCCAATCTAGTCTGCCTAGATGGTCGTTCATATTAAAAGGAATGACCCCCAAGGGCAGCCCTCCTTGTAACGTGTAACGTGGTATGGCAATACATACCCAGCACGAGGTCTGATTATTCCTTACTGACAGAAATAGCTTTTCTCCCTGATCCCTATGTTTTTCTGGGTCCCCCATTGGACCCGCTTCTCTTACATCAAACAGCAAAATGGCAGAATACAAAAGTTGTAGCTGGTCAAATCTGCTTCTCTTGGAGAAGCTCGCTTACAGTGAGTGACGTGGATCCAGCAGTCTTTCCCCTCCAGCCTGACAGCCGATCCAGTTGTCAGTAGCACTTGGAACGGTCCTTCCCAACGGGGCTGCATGGTGCTTGAAGGAAACCTCTTGACCCAAACCCACTCGCCACAGAGCAGATCATGTCCTCCTTCTGGTTGTGTCCCCAGGCCTCCAGCACCCGGTCTCTGACAAGAGCTGTACTTACTGCCACAGACAATCAGTAATTCAACTCAAAGTTACTTTGGTTAAGTCTGGGCTGCCCAGCAGCCTCATGGGCTGCCCTGTGTCCTGACAGCGCTAGAGCCCATCGTCTCACAGGCCCGAGGAGCCTCCTGTAATTCTTGCAGCCATTTGCCAGCATGCACCATCCTGACGTAGGCCTCACCTTCTCTGTCCTGTTCTCCAGGCCTTAAGGCTGCCTTTCTTCGGCTAGGGCATTCCCCTTAGCCACCAGTGAATCACTTTTACAATGTCCCTTACAGTTATCTATCAGCTGACAACTGTATTTACTGCACAGGACCTCCCACTGGTCATGTTAATGGTCTGTCTTTGATGGTGTTGAGGTGCTGTATCCCCTGTGTGTTTAGGAAAGGAGAAGGAGGAGAGCTCAGTGGCTCACAGGACACTTCCAGGAGAGAAGCTGTGCAGGATGTTGCTCTGAGTTTTGCTGGCTGTTTTTCTGTTCACCAATAAATAAACCAAATAAATACAGCATCACATACATGATATAAAAAGCAGTCCACCATACGTTGACATTTTTTCCTACCATAATTAACTACCTCTGTTAATATTTTTTAAATAGTTCATTACCTGTGCATGTGGTCTGTTTTTCTCAGGTAATTGCACTGACCAAAATGTCTGAGAGGAGCTTAGAAACACCTTCTGTACAGTATCTCAAACACTGGCTTTAGGGCCTTGATAAAAGGTCAGTTTACAAGGGTCCGCAAACAATATTGTGACAGAATCTCGCTCATTTTAATTTGTGTTGGCAAACTAGCTTTATCATGTACCTGCCTCTGCATGCGTTTTTCACAATATAATATACTATATATATAGAAATATAAAGATTTTTAATTCAGTGTCAGTAGCAGGATGAACTTAGGACTCAGCAGCTTTCAGGTTGCAGAGTTGGTGCAAGATGTTAGTGAAAACAGGTATTTCAAGAAGGAGAAGATTCCGGGTAATTATATATCTAACAGGATAGGGAAAGCACAGAACATACTGTAGGTACAGTTACATTGTTCATTTTAGTATGCAAAGCCATTTAGCAAAGAGGGGATGAGAAGAGTGACAAACTAGTATACTTTAGATTTTTTTTTTCTGAACCAGGGAAAATCTGATCATGTTTCTCTATAACAATAATAAAACACTTTATTTTATATAGCACATATCCAAGCATCTCAAAGCAATAGAGTGGGTATAAAAACAGTTATAAGGACCACAGATTACAAAGTAAATACATATAAGAAAGACAAGCAGTTCGAAGTGCTGCCAAATTTAGAAAATGAAATAGATACAGACACTAAATAACCTGAAAAGAAAGGTTTTGAAGTTAGATTTAAATGCACTCAGAGTAGGTGCCTCTGATATCACTTGGGATATGAATCCAGAGCTCTGGGGTGCAGCTAGAGAAGGTCCTGTCACCCACAGAAAGTAGATGCTCTTGAGGACAGCTAGAAGACCAGAGTCAGACAGACAGAGGTTGCAAGGTGGGGAGCAGACAGGTAATAAACCAGATAGGGACTGAATGTGGATGAGGATTTTGAAGTTGACTCGAAAACTGATAGGAAGCCAGTGCCACGACTTGAAGGCAGGTGTAATGCAACCCCATCAGGATTCTGGCTGTCAAATTCTGAAAATATTGGAGATTGCTCAGTGTGGATTTAATTACCCAGTGAACAGGGTGTGCAGTCATTAATTCTAGAAAAAAGCTTTTCTTATTTCACCAGTACCCTTTAAAAGAAACTAAATCAGTGTTAGTAACAGCGTGTTTTTACAATAACAACAACGACAACAAAAAAAAAAACAACGTATGCAAAATAATGGCATACCGGTAATTAGAAATAAATATCAGGTACTGTATACAGATCTTCAAGGTATGGTCAGAATAGGAGATGCCAGATCGCAGACACTGAAAGAGGAGGCTAGAAAGATTGAAAAAGAAGCAAGGGAGGATGTATGGACAAAAGATCTACTAGTGGTAGAAGAAAGTTAAGAAAGTAAGAGAAACTTGAACAGTGAGAAAAACACATAGAAGCTGGAATGTGGACCTGAAACATCCTGTAGTAAGTGTAAAGGTGAAATGAGGAAAGAAGAGAAGCTGGGATAGGGATGAAAATTACAATGGCGTTTTCAGTTTTTCAAAGTTTTTCTAAAAAGCTAGAATAACTGACTGACTTAAAAAAGTGTTATCTGCAGGCCACAAGAAATGGTAGTACGATTAGACAAAGATTGTCTGGCACCATCAGAACATGTAGTAGAAGAAAAGGCACAGGCTAAAAGTAAGTTTTAATGGAGCATGTTAAGTCTAGAGATGTAGGTAGGAAAAAGATCATTTTGGGAAAGTTGAGGAATACACAGACGACACGAACACTTCTAAGAGGCTTTTGACAAATAGATATGAGATGTTGTGGGCTGCAGAGGAAGATGAAGTGAACAGACTCACTGAATATCCACTGTTGAATGTTTAAGTAGATACTGAAATGAGGATTATATTTTAGATTTTGTGTAGTTGCTACCATTGAACTGTGTGTTGGATGCACATAAATTGAAGGAATGGGCAAACATAGCAGATGCTGATCCACGGAGCCAGCATCTGAAGATATTTGTTTAAATACAGACTAGTTATGGATACTGATGTCCCAGAGAGGTGGAAAGGCTGTTTCCTTAAACCAGCACTATAAAATAATTTATCCTCAGCTCACATGCATCTCAAAGTGGGTTTCTAACACTGTGTATGCAATAGTGTCTTTAGTTCCATGCATTTTCTAATCTCTTTACAGAGTAGCTGGAGTCTTTCCCAGCAAGAAGCAGATGCAAGGCAGAATACGTCATGGACATAGTGTCAGTCCATCACAGGGCATACAAACATACACAAACACACACACTCACACAAGTGTCAGTATTCCCATAAGCCAATTAACCTAACAGTATGTTTTGGACTGCAAGAGGAAATTAGATTACCTGGAGAAAACCCACATGAACCCAGAGAGAACATGCAAACTCCAGACATACAATACCTCAGGAATTGAACCTAGGGCCTCAGCAATGCTAACCACTGCGTCACCATTAGAAATGGATGGATATCTTTCTAGTTCAATGATTTCCATGGAGCCACGGAGACATCTGGTGCTCCTGTTGTATTTATGAAAAAACATACAGAAAGCATGCAAACCACTGTGCCATCCTATTCCTTAGATAATACATTTAATTTTTCTAAACAGGTAAGACTATTATTAATTGTTGATTGTTAGAAAATATTTTAAATTATATCATACCCTAATTTTTTGTTAATTTCACATTAATTTCACATTTTACATATTGTCTCATAGTCTGATTTAACATACCTTTGAACAATGGTTTGGAAATTAATATTTTTACAAGATGCAGGAAAAGTGCGACAATTTATTAGTGCTAATTTTAACATTATTGATTACTAATAGTTTATATTCACACCTGACTTTCTTATTTAGATGTATTTAAAATCATTAACTAAGTGTGACATAACATTCAGAAATCGAGAATAGTTTTGTGGCATTTGTATAGATGGTACTTCGCTAAAATTAATAAAATTAAAAATGATTAAAATCTATAATCTTTCCACGTGTGATGGCATTAGGAACTACAATACGCTCCTCCTTTGTTTAACGATGGTATGAAAAAGAAATCTAAATGATGAGAAAGCTATGCTTAAAGTTAATTAAGGGACTTAGAAGACAAAGATAATTTACTATACGTTGCAGTGGGCGGGATTCTATTCTCACAGCCTCTGATTGGGGAAAAACAGACCAGCCGATCTGTCCGACACAACAGGAAGAGAGGAGAATGTGATTTTTTTTCTGTATGAAAGTGTTTCGTTTATGAAATTTCTAGTATTTTAAACATTTAATTAAAAAGTAAAAATCTTACAGCGTACACAGACATTCTAAACTGATCACGAGGAAGAAAAATCACCCATTTGTAGCGCATAAAAAGTGGTTTTTAACTATCTAAACCATTTTTTTACAGCTTTTAAAGTCATGCAATGTTTACGTTAGGCAGGGACACCTCATTGTATCTTATTTATTTTATTTAAAAAAATAATTTGCACATCATGTTAACAAGCTGTTCTCCGATTACTAGCAATTGTAAATAATAACCCTTCCCCCCTCATTTATCTTAAAGATTTCCGTGAAGAAATCCTTAAACACAAAACAATCACGTATAATTCGCCGGAATTCAGTACAGTCGCCGGAACCAATTTTTCCAGAAACAACCTCCCAGACCAAATCAGGTACTTTGACTGAGGTCTCCTTCAGCCCAGGCAGCTGGTTCCCTGTTGATGCTGAAAGACTGGGTTCAATCCCTGGTGGTTTACTATATAGTAGTTTTTTATTATTATTCCAAGTTTAATTGTTGGCTGATGACATTTGGAGTAAGACAAAATATAGATTTTCTCAATTCAGGTGTAAACTTGAAAGAGACACATCATGTTCACAATTAGCTATAATAGTGGACTATTTTTATGCATTCGGCTCTGATCGCGCTTTGAACCGCCTGGGTGCAGCTTGCTACATTACAGTGCTCATTACCACTACAAGGAGGACAGAAGTTTTTTTTAAAAAAGAAACGAATGTGAAAATGTTTCCAAAACGTCCACTTGTGATACTTTAGCTGCTTAGTTATACAATTCCATATTAATATTGTAGTGCTCTCAGGTTCACGTGGGTATTCGCCCTCGCTGCTGCCGCCTCAGGTAAGCCCCCCACCTTCGGGGACTCGAGAAACTCTTCATGTATTTTCTGTTTTTCCTCAAATAAGAATAAACTACTTATGAAATTATTTTGAAAGGAGGAAAGATGTTCTGTGCTCAATAACTTTTATCACCACAGCACGCATTATGCTACATTTTTTATACATCTGTAAAAGCATTATAAAGTCTCTCAAAAACATAAAAAGTTAACATTCTACTGTACTTTAAAGAAAATAAAAAATAAGAAACAATAACGTGTCCCTGCCTAAAATATTGTATGACTATAGAAAACAGGTTTAGATAAACAACTTATTATGCACGAAAAGAGGGTGATTTTCATTCATCGTGATCAGCTTAGAATCTGCGTGAAAGCTATGAAAATGAAAGCTACAGTACAGTCAGACAGATTTTAAACTCTTTAAGCAAAATTAACTTTGTCAAAATTAGCTAATTTGCAAGCGGTACATGATTTCTCAAAATATACCTTTTTTCTCTCGTGCAAACTCAACAAAGGTTTATTTTTTTATAATTTCAAAACTTGGACTCATACATAGTATAATCAAAACCCCCAGCTGGGTCTCATCTCCAGCTGTTCCACACGCCAATCCCATGAAGTCAGATACACAGATATACCGAAACATTCGCGCACACGGCAATGAATGGCAGTGTGATTGTATGTAAGTTATATATACAGTATATAAGTGTAATACAGCATGATACTGTATGGTTTTAAAGCCACTACAGTAAAGTATGTGTGACATATTTTTCATAACCAAAATTTGAAGTTAATTGCTGATTTCTCATTGCTGAAATTTGAATTAATACAAAATATAGACAATGTAAAAATTACAGCCAAAGGGATCACTCTGACCAGGATCTGAACTACTTTGCCCAGAAGGAAGACTAGTAGTCTTAACTGCTATGCTAAACTGCCACTAGTGTGTAAGGTTCTACATTACTGTCTATCAGCTTTTCTATGTCCATTACCACTCTAAGGACAATAAAAAAATACAATTTTTTTTCCAAAATATCCATAAATTATATTTTTATCTTCCAATTTTTTTAAAGGGGAAATTTCAAACTAATGTAACTTTAGGGTTCGTGCGATGGAGGTTAAACACTCTGCAGGTATGGATGGGAACTGGATGGAGACAGATATATACAGTATATATTTTTGTAGTTTATTATCGAACAGCCACCTGTACTACTCCACATCCTCTCCTACTCCGGTCACGTTCTCCCCGTAAACCTCTCCAGCACCTGAACCAGAGAACTGCACACAGCTCGCAAACATCTCAAACTGCTCAGCTGAACAAAACCACAACAGGACCTCATTTCAAACTAATAAGGTAAGATAGGATCACTTTACTGGCCATATACAATTTCTTGCATTAGGAATTTGTCTTTTCACAGACCCCAGCTTGATCTCCATGAGACACACAGACAGGGAGAGAAGCTGGGCGTCAGAGCACAGGGTCAGCCATTTATACAGCGCCCCTGGAGCAGTTGGGGTTAAGGGCCTTGCTCAGGGGCCCATCAAAGTAGGATTTCTCTGCCAGCCACAGAATTTGAACTGGCAACATTCCAGCCACAGGCACAGACCCTGAGACACAGAGCCACCGCTCCGCCTCTGTGGAATAATATTCCCTATAGTGTGGTATTAAATCAGCATTGCACCTTTTTTTACAACAATAACAGCAAGTGTTTTTATTATGTATCCTTCAAAAATAATAAAAAATATACCTTTTTATAAAGTATATACATTTTATACAGTTAGAACAAGCACATCAACACTTTTCCAAAATAAACACCGCAAGTTACATAGTTAAAGACTTTGATGCATAAATATTTATGAAGATGACATAATACTGTGTATAATTTGTATTTTTTATATTTAGCTACTTCTAACATCTACTGCATGAACAGGAGGTATAGATAGATAGATAGATAGATAGATAGATAGATAGATAGATAGATAGATAGATAGATAGATAGATACTTAATTGATCCCGTGAGGGAAATTGCAGTGCAACAGCAGCTTTTCACAGACAACACTGCCACAGTGGAACGGATGCTACAATAATAATAGTACGATACATACAATACAATCAGTACAGTGAGGGGTGCACTAAAAGAGTTACTCACAGTCCGGACACACAAAGAACAAACTAGTACAGAACAGTACGCAGAAAAATCGTAAAACACATATGAATATAAATATAAATATAAATATAAATATAAATGTATTGCACGGGTCCCTGGCATATATTGCACAAAAAACGGTTGTAAACAGGGAAAAGAAAAAGAACAGATGTAGCAGTAGATGTGTTCAGTCCAGAAACAGGTGACTGTTAATGTTGCCTCTGCCCAGACACACAGTGGGTGAGTTGTACAGTCTTACGGCAGAAGGCAAGAATGACCTCATGTGGCGCTCCCTGTCGCACCGGGGATGAATCATTCTACTGCTGAACGTGCTCTTCATTTCTACAAGCCTGTCATAGAGGGGATAGGAGAATTTGTCTATGATGGCCTCTAGTTTGGACACCATTCTCCTCTCAGCCACTATCTCCAGGGGGTCCAGGTCAGACACAATGACGGAACTTGCTCTCCTGATGAGCATGTTCACCCTTTTAGAATCCACTGCTCTAATCCCAGGGCCCCAGCATACCACTGCATAGAAAATGGTGCTCGCTACCACCGACTGATAGAACATATGTAGCATCTTACTACACACATTGAAGGACTTCCTCAAGAAGTAAAGTCGGCTCTGACCCTTCTTGTAGACGGCCTCAACATTCTTAGACCATTCCAGTCTATCATCGATGTGCACTCCCAGGTACTTGTACGAGTCCACCATCTCCATGCCACTCCCATGGATGTAGACAGGAGTAGGTTTGACCCTTTTCCTCCTGAAATCTACCACCAGTTCCTTTGTCTTTGTTACATTCAGTTCCAACTGGTTCTACCCACACCACTCCACAAAGCTGCTGACCCGTCCTCTGTACTCCTCCTCCTGCTCACCCTTGATACATCCCACAATTGCAAAATCATCTGAGAACTTCTGCAGGTGGCATGACTTTGAGTTATACTTAAAGTCTGAAGTATAGAAGGTGAAGAGGAATGGAGAAAGAACCGTCCCCTGAGGAGCCCCTGTGTTACTCACTACCTGTTCAGACACACAGTTCTGAAGTCTCACAGACTGTGGTCTGCCTGTCAGGTAGTCAGTGATCCACGAGGTCATGAAGGAAACAACTTGCATCTCCTCCAGCTTCCTCCTTAGAAGTAAGGGCTGGATGGTATTGAAGGCACTGGAGAAGTAAAAAAACATGATCCTTACAGTGTTGCCAGCCCTGTCCATGTGTGAGTAGGCCCTTTGCAGCATGTAGATGATCGCATCCTCCACACCAACACTGGGCTGGTAGGCGAACTGTAGGGTGTCCAGTGATGAGCTAACCAGGGGTCTCAGGTGGGATAAGACCAGCCTCTCCAGTGTCTTCATGACATGAGAAGTCAGTGCAACTGGTCTGTAGTCATTGAGAACAGGCGCCCTTTCTTTGGTACCGGGACCAGGCATGATGTCTTCCAGAGCACAGGGACTCTCTCCAAGTGCAGGCTCAGGTTGCACAGTCGCTGGAGCACTCCGCTGAGCTGATCAGCACAGGCCCTCAGAACTCTGGGACAGATGTCGTCTGGTCCTGTGGCCTTACCCTGGTGCAGCCTCTTCAGCTCCTTCTTTACCTGGTCAGCTGTAATGGTCAGCCTGGCTTGGGGGATGGTGCTCATAGCACTGTCAGTGCTTCAGGTGTTAATGGTGGAGGTGTTGGGGAATGGCAGCTGTGGGGGATGGGGGGGTGAGTAGCTGTTGGGGGTCTTAGCTGTAGGCGGCCATGATTGTGAGGGGATGGAGGAGGTGTTGGGCAGTCGCAGGTGTGAAGGGTTAGGGAGCGTGTGGCTGTGGGGGGATGGGTGTTGGCCATCTCCAAGTTCCCCTCCATTGCACCCCTAGCCTGTTTGAAGCCAGTGATCTCTCTCATGCTGCTCCATACATCTCTCACCCTATTCCTTTGCAGCTTGTCCTCCACCTTCTTCCTGTAGGCGTCCTTGCTCTCTCTTAACTTCTGCTTTAGTTCCCTCTGTACACGCTTGACCTCTTCCTTATTCCCCCTCCCAAAGGCTTTCTTCTTGTCATTCAGAAGAGCCTTCAGGTTGCTGGTGATCCAGGGTTTGGTATTGGAAAATCAGTGTACGTCTTTGGTGGGGATGGTGTTGTCTTTAGAGCCACTACAGTACAGTATGTGTGAAATTGATTTTTATAATAAAAATGTAAAGTTAAATTGTTTCCTGATTACTTGTTGCTGAAATTTGCATTACATTAGGTATATATTATGTTATACTTTTTATTTTCATCCACCAAAATTTCCCTTAAATTGTAAATTCCACATTAATATTCCATATGAAGTGGATTTAAACATGCACAGTAGAGATACAGATTAAATGACAAAATTGTTTCACTAACATCTAATGCAGCACAAGTGCCACTTATTGATCATCTTTGGCCAGGTAAATGCATACCGCAACACACCACACGACCTTTACTGTATTAGGAAGAAATACTGCACGTTTTAAGTGCCTGCATCTGGAGTCAGGGGTCTTTTGTCTGAGATTTGAAAGTCTGGTTTTTGTGATGGCTTGTCTTGGACTCTTAAAAAGGACAAAGTGAGTAATCCTGCAGTTTGGTGTTTGTATTAAAGATTCAATTTTATTGTATTTTTCTTCTTAAAAGAGGGAGCTTGCTTGTGTTTTTGGATGCCTTTGTTGTAAAACACTTAAGGACAAAATCCTGGCTTTCCTCCAGAAGTACAGCCTTGAGATTCCAGTTGGTTGTGACCAGACAACCTCTGAAAATGTCACACTGAACACCAGTGAATCTCAGCTGTAGGAGATTCAGGAGGGACTTACTGTATCCAGACTGATTAACTTCTCAGAGGTGTTGACAAGAAAGTGGGTTTCCATCACAGCACAGGATTACTACTTTACACAAACAGTGGTGGGAGTGTGAAACAGGTTCCACAACATTTTAGAGTAACATGAGATGAGATAGTTAGATTAATTAGCTTCTAATAATACTCAGACACACAGGATGTTGTCAATCTCACACAGAGATCAGGGGTTTGTTAAAACAGCTGGATGGGCCAGCTGGCCTCCTCTTGTCTGTCCCCATCAGGGTCTGATCTTCTCATGCTGTGTGAGTGAGTTAGTATTTTATTGTTTTAATTATTGTGAACACAAACCACTAGATTGACTTCACATTAATCTCTGTACATGAGCAGCTACTGACATCTTAAAAAATCATAAAAAACCTCTCTCTGTCAGCCTGAGTCCAAAATGACACCAAACGTCACCTCCCCTACAACACCACCTCCTTCTTTTAAACAACAACCCCCAAAGAAATCACAGCTGTTTCTAAACCACTCCCCCTAATAATCTTAATCACACCCCTAACAACGACACCCCCTAGCACTCACAGCCCCGCAGCTCTGTGCAGATCCAGGAAGTGAAACTCAGAGATCAGTTTCGTTTCACTTGAAACAGCCTCACTGCAGCTCCGTCTCTACTGCTCCTCTCTGTGCAGTTTTTACTTGTCAGAAAAATGGCAGATGGCAATATTTCAGTTTCTCAGGACCAGTTCAGTTGCTCAGTGTGTCTGGATTTGCTGAAGGATCCAGTGACTCTGCTCTGTGGACACAGTTACTGTATGGGCTGTATTAATAACTGCTGGGATCAGAAAGATCAGACTGGGATCTACAGCTGCCCCCAGTGCAGACAGACCTTCACCCCAAGACCTGATCTTCACAGAAACACCATCCTGGCTGAAGTCGTGGAGAAACTGAAGAAGAAAGAACTCAGTGGTCCTCCTCCTGCTCACAGTCCTGCTTGCCCTGGAGATGTGCTGTGTGATGTCTGCACTGGGAGAAAGAGGGGAGCTGTGAAATCCTGTCTGGTGTGTCTTGCCTCTTACTGTCAGACTCACCTCCAGCCTCACTATGAAGCTGTTCCATTAAAGAGACACAAGCTGGCTGATGCCACAGGGCAACCGCAGGAGAAGATCTGCTCCACTCATCACAAACTGCTGGAGTTCTATTGCCGTACTGACCAGAAGTGTGTTTGTTATGCTTGTGTAATGGATGAACACAGAGACCATGATACTGTCTCAGCTGCAGCAGTAAGGACTGAGAAACAGGTGAGTCTGTATTTATTTTCTAGTACAAGATGTAAAATTGATATTTAGGATATCTCGGGCTCTAACTGATCTCTGAACTGTATTTACTGTTTCTGTAATGCTATATCTCTCCACTGGTGAGTCCTGCTCATGTACTCAGCTGTGATCCACACTGGTTGTGTCTCTGAAGTGTCTCCTGTTCTTCTGTCTGTTGTTTATTATCTCCTCCTCCTCCAAACATGTTGAGTGATTATCAAAGACTGGTATGTATTTAGCCAAGATACTAGTTTTGAAACCATTTCAAATTTTGCAAGTTGCCACATATTTACAGTGCCTTGCGAAAGTATTCGGCCCCCTTGAACTTTTCAACCTTTTGCCACATTTCAGGCTTCAAACATAGAGATATAAAATTTTTATTTTATGTGAAGAATCACCAACAAGTGGGACACAATTGTGAAGTGGAACGAAATCTATTGGATTTTTGAAACTTTTTTAACTAATAAAAAAATGAAAAGTGGGGCGTGCAAAATTATTCGGCCCCTTTACTTTCAGTGCAGCAAACTCACTCCAGAAGTTCAGCGAGGATCTCTGAATGATCCAATGTTGTCCTAAATGACTGATGGTGATAAATAGAATCCACCTGTGTGTAATCAAGTCTCTGTATAAATGCACCTGCTCTGTGATAGTCTCAAGGTTCTGTTGAAAGCGCAGAGAGCATCATGAAGACCAAGGAACACACCAGGCAGGTCCGTAATACTGTTGTGGAGAAGTTTAAAGCCGGATTTGGATACAAAAAGATTTCCCAAGCTTCAAACATCCCAAGGAGCACTGTGCAAGCGATCATCTTGAAATGGAAGGAGTATCAGACCACTGCAAATCTACCAAGACCTGGCCGTCCCTCTAAACTTTCAGCTCAGACAAGTAGAAGACTGATCAGAGATGCAGCCAAGAGGCCCATGATCACTCTGGATGAACTGCAGAGAACTACAGCTGAGGTGGGAGAGTCTGTCCATAGGACAACAATCAGTCTTACACTGCACAAATCTGGCCTTTATGGAAGAGTGGCAAGAAGAAAGCCATTTCTCAAAGATATCCATAAAAAGTCTCGTCTCAAGTTTGCCACAAGCCACCTGGGAGACACCCCAAACATGTGGAAGAAGGTGCTCTGGTCAGATGAAACCAAAATCGAACTTTTTGGCCACAATGCAAAACGATATGTTTGGCGTAAAAGCAACACAGCTCATCACCCTCAACACACCATCCCCACTGTCAAACAAGGTGGTGGCAGCATCATGGTTTGGGCCTGCTTTTCTTCAGCAGGGACAGGGAAGATGGTTAAAATTGAGGGGAAGATGGATGCAGCCAAATACAGGACCATTCTGGATGAAAACCTGTTGGAGTCTGCAAAAGACCTGAAACTGGGACGGAGATTTATCTTCCAACAAGACAATGATCCCAAACAGACAGCAAAATCTACAAAGGAATGGTTCACAAATAAACATATCCAGGTGTTTGAATGGCCAAGTCAAAGTCCAGACCTGAATCCAATCGAGAATCTGTGGAAAGAGCTGAACACTGCTGTTCACAAACGCTCTCCATCCAACCTCACTGAGGTCGAGCTGTTTTGCAAGGAAGAATGGGCAAGAATTTCAGTCTCTCGATGTGCAAAACTGATAGAGACATACCCCAAGCGACTTGCAGCTGTAATCGCAGCAAAAGGTGGCTCTACAAAGTATTAACGCAAGGGGGCCGAATAATTTTGCACGCCCCACTTTTCATTTTTTTATTAGTTAAAAAAGTTTCAAAAATCCAATAGATTTCGTTCCACTTCACAATTGTGTCCCACTTGTTGGTGATTCTTCACATAAAATAAAAAAATTATATCTTTATGTTTGAAGCCTGAAATGTGGCAAAAGGTTGAAAAGTTCAAGGGGGCCGAATACTTTCGCAAGACACTCTACTTCTGTTACGTTTCCAGTCAAAACTGACCTTATGATTTTATCTACAAAGAAAAGACAGTGAGTAAAAAATTGTGTTCAAATGACACTTTATTTTGCAAACATCACAAATTCAACTAGCCTTTCAGATAAAATGAACAGTCCCATTTGCGTGCGTGCGTGCGTGCGTGCGTGTGTTCACGCACATGAGTGCAGCAGGTGGTAATGATGGAGTGTCTTTGTGGTTTACGATGCTGGTTTTTACATCCCTTAGGACACAGAGCTGTCTGTTCTTCTGTCGGGGGCAGCTGCTGGGGAGGTAACCCAGATCTTTATGCCATATTTGCCTGGTTTACTCACCATGTATTGTTGGGAAGGACAGTTGTAACAAGTTCAAGTGATGAATTAGTAGAATCCTATGATGACGAGAGAGAGTAGAGGCAGAAACAACACAGGTGTCCAATCTGAATCGACAGGCGAGTTCATGGTCAAGAGCAAAGGTAAGTTCAAAAAGCTGAAAGTAGTCGTACAAGAGAGGTTTCCAGAAAAGGAGCGAGGTAGGAGCTCACTAGGAGAGAAGTCAATAGCGAGCAGTTAGTAGCCAGTTTAGAGGGTTTAAATAGAGCTGAGTGCAGAACGGTACTGCGGGTGGTGATGGTTTAACACATGCAGCGGCGGTGGTGCTTGTTGTGATTAGTCTGCTGCTGGAACTGGTCTGTGGTTTGTGGATCGATCTCTGATGACTGGTGGTCATGACAACAGCGACCTCTCAGGGGGACCAGGTGCTCATCCAGAGTGACTTCTGGGCCGAGACTGTAGATGAGTGGCAGGCGCTTGTCCCAGACATCTCCAGTGCAGCGAATTCGTCTTGTTGACGTCGGGCAGGTCTTGTGTCCCGCTTGTCAAAGCAAATGGCTCTTGAGAGAATATGAAAGGATTGACACATTAGCCTGAAATATGGCCCAACCAGACTCGGCATGCCAAAAGCTGGTGGTGGCCTCATTCCTTGATCTGTATACGCCAGACAGAATCAACAGACCCACGTATGTTTGAGAGTCTATTCAGTCCACCTCCCTCCAGCTATCGCTATGCACAAGTCTCCCCTCCAGGTTTGTCACATCTAGGGCTGTCCTTTCAATAGCATTTGGCAGAAACAATTTAAAGCTGGACTTTATATCTTCAACATGGGACACGGTATACCTTTTGGCCCCGGGGCCATCCTGAAACTTGCAGCCACTGGGCTCATCAGCACTGCTGAAATCCCTTGTTGTGAGGAGCAGAGAGCAGTCAGGACACAGTATTGAGCTGTAAGAATGAAAAGCGAAGTCTCTAGATTGTGTTTCAGATATAACTTCTGTGTTTTCACTTCACATACAGATGTGCAGACCCAGGTGCGAGGAGTAAAAGTCGAGCAGGAGGTGGAGACTCGTGGTCTGCTGCGCTGCACATGCTGCCGGTGTAGATTAGACACGAAACAGGAGTGTGTCAGACAGGACCAGGAAACACAGCTCATGTGGATAAGACATCAGGGATACAGAGTGTCAATTGTCCTGGGTGACTCTAACGGGCGTCTCTGTGATGTGATTCTCTTACAGCAGAAATGCCCTGTCTCTGTTTCTCCACAGAATCAGCTAGGGGCGACACAGACACAAACCCAGCAGAGACTCCAGAGAGAGAGAAGGAGCTTCAGGAGCTGACACAGGCTGTGGAATCACTCGGAGTGGGTATTGACCAGAGAAGTGGACACACTGACACACATTTCCAAAGCTGAACACTGGACAGTACCCTTTGGAAACACAACATACAGCATAATGTAGTTTGAGAGTTTTCCTGTGTAATAATCTGTGTGTTTCCTCCCTCAGAGCTCTGCACACACAGCGGTACAGGACACTGACAGGATCTTTACTGAGCTGATCCGCTCCATTGAGAGAACACGCTCTGAGGTTACAGAGCTGATCAGAGCTCAAGAGAGGGCTGCTGTGAGTCAGGCTGAAGGACTTCTAGAGCGACTGGAGAAGGAGATCACTGAGCTGAAGAGGAGAGATGCTGAGTTGAACCAGCTCTCACACACAGAGGATCACATCCATTTCCTCCAGGTAACATCACTGCTCTGTGACTCTGCAGTACAGAAGGGTGTCTCTCACACAGACCTGCTCCTGGCTTCTCCTAAGGAATGTGTGTTGTGTTTGACTGGAAACTCCTCTTTCTCTTCCCTGCTGCAGAATTTCCAGTCTGTCTGTGTCCCTCCTGGAGATGGACACTCACCCAGCATCCCTGTCCGTCCACATTTCTCTCCTGAGGCAGTGAGGAGAGCTGTCTCTGGACTGAAAGAACGACTGGAGGACGTCTGCAAGAAGGAATCAATAAAGATTTCCATGACAGGTTAGTGGTGAAACACACTGATGTCTTTCTGGATAGCCCATGAATTTCTCTTATATTGTTAATAGATTTTCTGTTCAGTGATTGTATTTATCAGAGCAGCTTACCAGTCAATGATTCAAATTCTAGGTGAAATATCTTTAAAGTTTTAGTCTCACAAATCTTTATGACAGTAACTGTATTGTTATATTGTGCTGTATGTAGTTTAACAAGAATGTTTTAATAGGAGCGACAGTCCCTGTATAGTAGAACCATAGGTGTAATGAACAGTTCTTTCTGGACTCTATGCGGACAACACAATCCGAAGAAGTGGGAATCACTAGGAAAACTTGCAGGGATACGGGGCTGAAAACAGGGTGTCCAAAGTGCGCTGGTGCACGGGGAAGGTGTGGCCGAGGCAAACAATCCAAAAAACAATCCATAGAGGGAATCCAAACCACAAGAATAAGTCCATTGGCAGGTGATCCATCCAAACAAAGAATTAAAACCAGAAACCGGGTCGGAACCGGCGGACAGGGAACAGGAACAAAGATTAAAACCTTAACGGGACCAGGCGCTTCCAGGTCCCGGACTCGCACGGTGCGGAAACCAGATGCAGAGCCAGGATGAGCGTCAGCGCCTGGCTTTTAAGGTGGGCTGGGAAAAGGGATCAGGTGCACAGAATTAAGTCTAAAGTGAAAGGGCTGGAGCACCCTTAAGGAGGGGGGACTATAATCGTGAGAATAGGGGCTACAGTCTCAGTCCAGTAGATCAGTCCTGTTACAATAGGAGCTACAGTCCCAGTACAGTAGAACAGTCCTGTTACAATAGGATCTACAGCCCAAGTGAAGCAGAATAGCTCTGTTATTCCTGTTAATCTGTTACTGCAGCCCTGATGAAACATTTCTCTGTGTGTGTCCCCAGTTACTGAAGTCTATAGTCTGCTGACTCCAGAACCCGGGTCCAGAGCAGAGCTTTTACACTGTGAGTCTGTTTTCACAACAGCTCCCCCTTGAAATATACCTGGAGCTCAAACACAAAGCAGAAACAGTGATACATAAACTGATACACACTCTGACACACACACTGGTTCACACTCTGATACTTGCTGATGCACGTCTGAATTCAGAAAGTCAAGCTTGCAGACAGTCATTCTGTGTGGATCAGAGTCACACTGTGTAAGAAACACACAGATGGACAGAGACAGAAAATCCAGTGGGGGTCATTTTTTAAGAAAATGCACTTTATTACAACAATGTGTACAGCACACTTCTTACAAAAAATACAATTATAAAAACAACACTTCAACAGAATTTAAATCGGCTCTAAGAGAGTGATTGTTCATTATCAAACTTTCCATTTCGCAAGTGGTCAGTGTGGCTGGTTCACACAATAAGAGCACCTCCAAGCCTCCTGGGTGTTACCACTGGCTGCAGTCCTGGCTCTGAAACTGCGATTGTCCAGTTCTCAACAGGAGCACTAAGGAACAGGTTTTCTGGGTTTTCTTCAGCCCCTTTACAGAGCTCTCTGTCCTGTCCAGTGCACTTTTAACATGGAGAATCCCCACCAGGCTACCTAGTTAAATAGCTTCATCCTAAATGCCTCCGTTATGCTTCGTGAGCTGGAGGTTCCAGCTGACGGATCGCTGTTCCACCCCACACGTCTGGTCACTATTGATGATGTGGGGCAGGATGGTCCTCAGTCTGCTGGCCAGTAGCTTGGACAGGATCATTGACACCTCTCACTGTCTAGCTGATGTCCAGAGATCAGGCAGTGTGTCCAGTGAGCAGGACATCTCTATCTCAGTCAGTGATACTGGTCAATGTGGGTACAGGTCAATCAGTCAGTGATACTGGTTACTGTGGGAACAGGTCACTCAGACAATGTTACTGGTCACTGTTGGTAAAGGTCACTCATGCTGTGAGAGATCACACAACAATGAGAAGCATATGACTGAGCATTGATCAGTTCTCAGTATCACTGCTGGTTCTTTATGAAATCACTGCTCACTGCTGTGGACAGACTGTGTTTCTTATCTTTCTCAATGGCTCAAGCACCGGACTAAAGGGGGTCCTGTGATGTGTCTGTGTGTCTTATTGCCTTGTGCTGCTCAGTCTTATTGAGTGAGACTCCAGTCTTACAGCCACTGCAGCTCACCCTCACTGACTCTGATCCACACTGCAGTGGAGACTGGGGATCCTGAAATGAACTGACTGCAGACTGTAGTATAAACTCTGGTATAATAACAGGTATGAAGCAATAACAGTCTTTAGTACAATAAAGATCTACTCTCTCTCTCTGCAGATCCTGTGAAGCAAGCTCCTATCCCTAAATCACGTATGTACACTGTGTGAAACTCTGCTGACTGACAGTACTGACTTTACTGACGTGTTATTACCAGTGAGCGACTGTGATTAACAGTGTCTGTATCTCTGTGTTCCAGTGTGTGTCTGTGATTAACAGTGTCTGTATCTCTGTGTTCCAGTGTGTGTCTGTGATTAACAGTGTCTGTATCTCTGTGTCCCAGTGTGTGACTGTGATTAACAGTGTCTGTATCTCTGTGTTCCAGTGCGTGACTGTGATTAACAGTGTCTGTATCTCTGTGTCCCAGTGTGTGACTGTGATTAACAGTGTCTGTCTCTGTGTTCCAGTGTGTGACTGTGATTAACAATGTCTGTGTCTCTGTGTTCCAGTGTGTGACTGTGATTAACAATGTCTGTGTCTCTGTGTTCCAGTGTGAGACTGTGATTAACAGTGTCTGTATCTCTGTGTCCCAGTGTGTGACTGTGATTAACAGTGTCTGTGTCTCTGTGTTCCAGTGTGAGACTGTGATTATTAGTGTCTGTATCTCTGTGTTTCAGAATGGCAGTGGTTGTGCAGTGCTGCAGGTAGGTCTGTCTCTTCTTGAAGACAGAGGTGTTGTTTTAAGCCGTAGTGTCTGAGGTTATTGAGGTCTTGAGTCCAGAAGGTCTCTTTAGTGTGATATGGTCTGTAAACAGAAGGAGATGTATTTCAATCACATGTTTCTGTAACCTCCTACATGTGGGCTGTGAAGATCAATCAAAGTTTCATGGTGGGAATTTCTATCTCCGTCCTGTGTTTCAATCTAATGGCCAGTATGAGTCTCTCCAGGACTGACAGTATAGAAAACTCATTTTCCCTGAAGGCCACGTGCTCTGGTCTCTGCTCACTCCTGAATGAGGGTCTACAGACTGAATGTGGCAGAACCAGTGACTGGAAAAACTGTGGAATATCAGGAGAATTCAGGAGCAGAGCCAGTCTCATATTAACAAGCTATTCAAATCCTAAGGAGAAACACTGTTAAAGTTTGTGGAAAAAAGGATGGTATAATAACAGTATTCACCCCCTCCAGTTTCACAGACACACAGCCTCTTGTGAGAGGCAGCAGTGGGACTCTGGTACAGGGGCTCTTCTGGGGCCTGTAGGCCTCTCTCTTGTCTGAGAAATGGCTGCTTCTCTTCACATGTCAACCAGGCTGATGGGTCAGCAAGAAGAAACATATGAGAGTTTATATTTATAAAATCACCTTTTCTTCATCTGTTTCCCTCTTTCCTCTGAATGTGTTATTAGGATGTTCATACAAACACAGTACAGGCAGGATGGACTTCTATATAGAGTACGTTCAGGCTGAGGGAATAATAAACATTATCAGGCAGATAAACGTTATTGCTAAACAGCTCATGTTGTTGCTTTTTGTGTTTAAAATCATGATACAGTCAGGATGTTGAACCTCTTTAACCCCCAGCTCCTCAAAGGTCATTTCCACTTGGAGTGTTTGTGGCCTGAACATCTTGCAATATCTTGGACAGTATAGCAAGTCCAGGCCTGGTTCAGGGTCTGAATTCAAGGGACCATCTGGACATCAAGTCTGAAACATCAGATTTATATATATCTTACTCAGTACACACTCTAGGAGGAAATATCCGCCACCCCAAAAAAACACATTTCATTTCTTCAAAAATGATTATTCAAATTATAGCACATATAGATACCTATTGTTCCAGGCCATGCCCAATATATGTCTACTATTTATACTGGATAGGCTCTTTTTTACAGCCTTTCTATTCTCCAGGAGTAAAAACATAAGAACTGAGAAGAATCTCTTCACTGGACTGACCAGCAGACAATAGAAGGAGAGTTTTTATTAAGTATTAAGAGTTTGTATTTAAGTATTAAATATCAGGAGAGTATTAAGTCAGTGTTCATTGGTCATGCGAATAAAGCCTCTTGAATTGAATTGATCAAAACCCCCATTCACGATGAACCTGTATAAGCCCCGCCCCCCGTCTCTCAGTGGTCAGAGCTCACTGATTGAGAGCTGGTGTCAGAGAGGCAGACAGCTGAGCGCGAACAGTCTGAACTCAGTATGAGCGCCTCTGTTTCTTTTTTTTCACAAAAGTTTTTTTTTATTAAACAAATAGAATTTACAAATACAACTACAACCAGAGGATCAGAAACAGGTACAAGAGAAAAAAGCACAACAGAAAAAAAACATTTAACCACCAGAGGTAATGAAGTAAATTATGTGATCAAATTGTATTTTTTACATATATCATGTTTCCCTTGCTTTATTATTTCTCAATTATTTATAGAATTTAAATAGTGTTTCAACATGCATGCGTTTCCTGTATAAAATAAAAATCAGCACTCACTTTTTTACAAAACAAAAAAAAAACACTTTTCTTTTTAAACACTTCGAGTACCTCTGGCATTCAGGAAAAATACATACACAAAAGCAGATAACTTACTCTTAGATTGTCTAAATTATTGAGTTTTTCAAGAACCAGAACTATAACAGTCCTTAATACATAACTACAACATTCCAAACTAACACTAAATAAACATTAGTATATACTGCTATAACAAATTAAACCAAACATAATCATTACCTGAGCAGTCACTGGGAGCGAATCTCCTTCCTGTCCACAGAGGCCCTCGCTCCCACAAAGTAGGCTCTCCTCCCCTCTCTTCTGGCAGCTTCAACCTGGGGCCACAGCTGGTTCCTGGTGCTCCTGTCTGGGGCGGACAGGTCCTCTGCAAATCTCAGTTTGTTCTCATTCAAATACTCATTCCCCCTCGCCGCTCGCCACAGCATATCCCTCACCGTCCTCTTGGTGAACTGTATTATAATCGTTCTAGGGCGCACTTGCCCAGACATGTTAGCTCTCCCGAGCCTGTGAACAGTGTTGATGGCTGAAATCACGCCCTCCTGGTCCGGCAGGGTCCTTCTACAGATACTCTTCACTGTTGCAACAATGTCCTTATTTTTCTGTAGTCAAAAAAAGCAAAAGAATAACATTCAGGTCATGAAAAACTCAAAACAACTCCTCAGCCTCTAAACTTTACCTCCCACCTGAATGCCATCTTGAATGCTGCGCCTCTGTTTCTCTCTGGGTTTCTGGATGTGTTATTTCTGGTTTAAATTGAATACTTTGGATATTTCTTTACATTTTCAAAGTAAGTGTGAAGGTTTTCTTATATTTTAGCAAGATTTTGGTTTTGTAATTATATTGTTTTTGTGTAAAAACGGGCATTATACAGTCTTTGAATTCAGCACTGTTTTATTCTGCGTCATCAGGAAAATGGTCTTAGAGAAGATGAACGAGCTGCTAAACTGTGATTTGAAATAAACCGTTTTAACAGACAGGCGCATCTCCAGTACTCTTTCCACGTCCCCTCCAGCTGCTTCACTTTTCTCTTTAGTTGGCATCAATTTTTTGTAGTACCATATAAATACGATTGAGGTATCTTAGACTTCTCCTTTGAAGACCCAGCACTCCTAAATAAAGACATTTCACAGTATAATGGAGTTGAGTTGGAATGTAATCGGCAGGAGCCTGTTGTGATGTTTGCTGTTTTATTCCCCAGCTGCTGTGACTCTGGACCCTGATACAGCTCACTGTGTTCTTAGCCTGTCTGAGGATGGGAAGAGAGTGAGACAGGGACAGGGGAAGAGTCTCTCTGACAATCCTCACAGATTTGATCACTGGTCCTGTGTCGTGAGCAGGGAGGCCTTCACCTCAGGGAGACACTACTGGGAGGTGGAGGTGAATGACTGGTGGACAATAGGAGTGACCAGAGAGTCTGCAGAGAGGCAAGGGGGGTTCAGCTTCTCTCCCCAGCAGGGTTACTGGTGTCTGAGCTCTTACCTCTCTGTTTTATCTGCTCTCACTGACCCTGTGACCCATCTTACCCACAGTCTGCAGCCCAGGAAGCTGGGGGTGTGTGTGGATATTGAGGAGAGGAAGGTCTCCTTTTACACAGTGGAGTCCAGAGCTCATCTCTACACTTTCACTGACATGGTCTTCACTCAGGGAGAGAAGATCTATCCTGTCTTCAGGACTGTGGATCGTAATAAAGACCTTGAGCTGCTGCCTGCTGTCAGTGTGGAGATTAAACCCGTCACTAACTCATGAACACAGGCTGACTCTCTCCCAGCTCTCTGCCCCACTGCTTATACTGGGAGACGGGTTTAACGGCGGGTAGTGAGATGACGTCAAAAATCTAATAGTAATTTAAGATGATGTCGATGTTGTGTTGTGTTTAAACATGTTATTTTACAGTAAAAGATTTAAACAGGAAAATAACATATACGAGAGAGGGAGATATTCCTCGCTACCAGCCTGCTGTACTCCTGACTTGTAAATATCTCTGGAAACCCTCTTGTGTTTTTTTTTCAAATTTTGAGAAAATAAACTGAAATGAATTAAAAATGAAATCCCATGTGAGTCTCTTCTGCACGCTCCGGTGACTGTAAAGCTGCCTGAACTGGGAGGGACCCGCTGACGTCATCAGCCAGGCGGAATAGGCACTGTGATGCCATCAGAAAGTGGCTCAGGGTGTTTATGGGAGTTGTAGTTTGTAAGATGTTTAGTTCCTAATAAATTGATATAATCACCCAGTGAAAGCTCTGTTTACCTTCATATGAAAGCCCAAAACACTAAACTGAACCCAAGATTTTACATCTGTTTGGTGGCAGGGGCAAGTTTTTTTCTTCACAGACAGAAACTTGGGCTACTTGTCAGTCTTGTCTTCTGTCCTAGGCTATGGGCTATTTAATTATTTACTTTTTTCGATAGCCTGAAATTTCATTCAGATCTGTCCATGTAATGTCATACATTTTACTGCCCTTGTGTGTGTTTAACCCTTGTCGAATGGGTTGTAAATGTCTCTTCCCTGAGTACTGGCTGACACTGAAAAAAGGCTACAGGAGCTCTGTAAATGAAGATTTGTGTGTGCGCTACCCAACACACTTAGTTGCAGCAGTGTGGGTGTTTAAATGCTATTGGCTCATGAACAGCATCCCCCTATCCCAGTGCATTGCCTGTCTAATAGTGCCACATTCAATAAAACCAATAGAGAAAGAGATTCACAATGCAAAGCTGTGTCAATCTTCTGTGTAAAATATTGGTTTGTAAAAATTCGCTCTTAATCTAGACTGTAATTAACACATACCGTTTGTATAAAAACAGGTGAGTGTAAATCTGCTTTGTTATTGTTGAGCTGTGTAAGAAGACAAGAAACATATATTTCCAAACCTTTAATTCAGTATGATATGTTTAGTACTGCAGAGATCAATGACAATGTATGTATAGAAAAAAGGTGAGTGTGAATCTGGTATGTTATTGTCCATCTGTAAAAGGAGACAGGAAACCCTGCTATACTGTAGTTCAGAGTCATTTGTTTTCTCCGGTTTTCATAACCTTCGCTTATTAAAATGACTGTTTTTGAGACCACGATTTTTCAGATGTCAATAACTTTGCGAAAATTACAAAGAGCCTTCAAATCACACGCGTTTAAGAGATCGCGATTTGTGAAAAGTGTCGCAGCTTTTATTTAAACAATATCCAGTACCTGGCTGCATATTTAGAAAACGTAGTTTGAATAAAGCAGATCCCA
Source organism: Lepisosteus platostomus (assembly GCF_059453375.1). Classification (NCBI taxonomy): domain Eukaryota; kingdom Metazoa; phylum Chordata; class Actinopteri; order Semionotiformes; family Lepisosteidae; genus Lepisosteus; species Lepisosteus platostomus. The sequence goes on along the minus strand of NC_142615.1, from coordinate 31,193,283 downwards.
GGTGTAAGTGAGTTCATAACGTGAGAACACATGATGCTACATTTTTATGCATCAGTTGAAGCCTTCTGATGTCTCTCAAAAACATAAAAATATAACATGATTGTAAATGTAACCTCTATGACTAAAGAGCGAAGAGGAATGGCTTAAGAAAAAGCCGAACAGAGCCGAAAAGGTCTGGTGCCGTTTTCTCTGCTTTAAAGGTACTGTCCTCGCAAAAGAATTTTCACGCCGAACGTTTGCCCACCAGCACGCAGACAAACCGAATAACAATACAGGATGTATTTTGCAAGAATAGCAATAACAGACGTTTAAAAACCGTACATGCAAGATCACAGTAATCCACTGATATAATAAAACTAACACTCTATGGGCACCACACCGCGACTTCACAGGGGCAGCGTCACGTAGCTAAATCACGGCTGGATACAATTTTATCTTCCCTCCTGAAACCGAAAATCCAGACATATAAACAAAATCCAGACATATCAACATTACTAAATTTACTAAATTTATCCATCTCAGTAATCTCACTGTGCTTGAACACTGTAACTGGAGCAGTCTGTTGCTAAAGGTGAGGCCCAATAACAGTCCCATGAAGTGGATGAGAGGTGCTGTTCATGATGGCTGTGAGCTTGGTCAGCATTCTCCTCTCAGCCACCATCTCCAGGGGGTCATGACTCAGCCCCAACACAGAGCCAGCCTTCTTGGTGAGTTTATTGAGCCAATTTGCATCTCTAGTCATGATGTTGCTGTCCCAGCACACAACAGCATAGAAGATGGCCGCCACCACCACTGATTCATAAAAAATGTGTAGCAGTGTTCCACACACACCAAAGGACCTGAGCCTCCTAAGAAAATAGAGTCGGCTCTGACCTTTCTTGTACAGGGCGTCAGTGTTACCACACCTACTTGTAGGACTGCACCCCCTCTATGTCCTCGTCCTGGATGGAAACAGGGTTCAGCGGAGACTTATTTCTTCGAAAGTCCATGACCATTTCTTTTGTCTTGCTGGTGTTTAGCTGGAGATGGTTAAGATGACACCACTCCAGAGTTGGTAATCAAGCTCCTATATTCCTCCTCCCTCCCCTCTCTAATACACCCCACAATTGCAGAGTCATCTGAAAACTTCTGCAGATGACATGCCTCAGAGTTGTACCTGAAGTCAGAGGTGTAAAAGGTGAACAGGAATGGAGCAAGGACAGTCCCCTGTGGAGCTCCAGTACTGCTAACAACCTGTTCAGACACACAGCTCTGTAGCCGTACATACTGTGGCCTGCAGGTCAGATAGTCTATAATCCAGGACACCAGGGGAGTATCCACCTGCGCCGCCCTTAGCTTATCTCTCAGTAATGGTGGATGGATGGTGTTAAAGGCACTGGAAAAGTCAAAGAACATAACTCTCACAATGCTCCCCGTCTTCTCCAGGTGAGAGTTAGTTCTGTGTAGCAGATAGATGACTGCATCCTCCACTCCAAAGTGTGACCAGTAGGCAAACTGCAGGGGGTCCAGGTCTGTACTCACCAGGGTTCTGAGTTGGTCCAGTACAAGCCTTTCCAAAGTTTTCATTAGGTGTGATGTCAGTGCCACTGGTCTGTAGTCATTCAAGACTTTAGGGTGCCCCTTTTTGGGCACTGGCACCAGGCAAGATGTCTTCCAGAGCATAGGAACCTTTTCTAATCTCAGGCTGAGGTTGAAGATGTACTGCAGCACTGAACCCAGTTGCTCCGCACAGATCTTTAGCACCCTGGAGCTGACACTGTCAGGACCCGCTGCCTTCCCTGCATGGAGTCTCCTCAACTCCCTTCTGACCTGGTCAGCTGTGATGGATAGGCCGTGGAGGGCAGGGGAAGATGGAGTAGGAGTAAGAGGGATCACATGATGGGGTGACTGAGGACATGAAGAGGGTATCTGGGGTGAAGGCCTGTGAGGTGAATGGACAGTGGACCCTGTATCGAATCTGTTGAAGAAAAGATTCATCTCATTGGCCCTCTCCAGGCCTCCCTCACTCTGTTGGCCGCCGGACAACTTGTATCCGGAGATCTTCCTCATGCCATTCCACACTTCTCTCACATTGCTCTCCCTCAGCCTGTCCTCCATTTTCCTCCCATAAGCCACCTTGCTCTCCCTAACTCTCACTTTCAGCTCTTTCTGTGTTCGCTTCAGCTCCCCCTTGTCACCTGCCTGGAAAGCCCTCTTTTTCCTATTTAGGTTGGCCTTCAGATCACTGGTGACCAAGGGTTTATTATTGGAGAAGCAGCGCACTTTCCTGGTGGGCACTGCACTGTCAACACAGAAGTTTATGTAGCCAGTGATGCAGTGGGTAAGACCGTCAATGTCATCTCCATAAGGCTCACATAGTATCTCCCAGTCCATTGTTTCAAAACAGTCCATCAGTGCATCATGAGCCTCAGCTGATCATCTTCTCACTGTCCTGGTGGTTACTGGTTGCTGTAGTACAAGAGGCTTGTACAGAGATAGGAGGTGAACAAGGTTGTGGTCAGATCTGCCGGGGGGGGGGGGGGGGGAGTGATGAGGAGCTGTAGGCATTCTTGACATTAGCATACAGCAAGTCCAAAGTCTTGTTATCTCTAGTAGGGCATTTAACAAACTGACTAAAAGTAGGCTGGGTAGAGGAGAGGGAAACATGATTAAAATCACCAGTTATCAAGAACATGGCTTGTGGGTGACGAGTCTGTAGTCTGGCTGTAACAGTGTGTATGACGTCACACGCTGAGGCTACACCGGCAGAGGGCGGGACATATACCAACACAACAATAACCTGCTAGAACTCCCTAGGTAGGTAATATGGCCGCAGGCTAACTGCTAGTAGCTCAATGTCCGGGGTGCAGAGCTGTTCTTTTACAGTAATATGATTAAAGTTACACCATCTGTTACTCACAAACACTGCTAGCCCTCCTCCTCTCTTTTTACCGCTCTCCTTTATTTTCCAACCCGCACACACCATCTGAAAACCCTCTATTTTAGCGTTAGCGTCGGGAACCAGTTCGTTCAACCAAGTCTCTGTGAAGCACATAATAGAGGACTCACGATATTCCCACTGGCTCCTCATCAGCGCTGCTAGCTCCTCCATCTTGTTGGCAAGAGATCTTACACTCCCCATTATGATGGAGGGTAAAGAAGGTACACAAATATATGAGAGAGGTCTACTGAGACGAGAAGAGCACTGAAGACTTGAAAAAGCTCTCGCATTAGATTCTGTGTTTTTGTTGTTCCCCAGATTTGTTTTAATTGTTCTTTTTCTTTTGAAGTTGTTGTGCTTGGTTGTTTTTTTTTCATAGTTGTTAGACTACTACAGGGATTTACCTAGGTTCCCGTAAGACTTCTCGTTTTGTGTTTGTTGTGTTTTCGGGTTACAACAATTTTATTTCTATTGATAGGACCACACGCATTATTATGGGAGTAGTTAACTTTAGTTCTTACATTGTACCTGAAATTACCACATAAACTACTACTCTGTTTCTCTTTTTTTTAAAAAGGCACAAGTGAAGTTTATTTTCCCTTGCTACTGATTGGTAGCTACAATGGGTCAATTGCAATAAACGAATATACAATAAACTCTGCTGAAATTTGTCAGCAGCTCTGTACTAAACCTGTTCTCAATTGCAACAAACCTTAAATAACAGCTGCTGCCCATGAGATGTTACTGCATTAGGAGTCTAGCTTAAACCACCTCTTCATAGGTTTTTAGCAACTCAGTAGCGGACTTAGCAGAACAATTGATCACATTAGAACTATCTTGAATGTAATGGAAATAATGTACTCATTAAGTAACAAGCTTATGCACCACTTGCTTTAAAATTATTATTATATTTAACTAAAATTGCTTTCCAGACACCACAAATATTCACAATTAATGTTATCATTACACGTATTTATTAATAAAAGTGTTATTTATTAATAATTAAGTTCCATGTATATCTTTATTAGTATCTGTATTACAAGTAATGCATATACAGTCTTTATTATAGTTAGTTTTCAGTTGTCCTGGGGAGGGAAGATAATGGAAATTAAGGAAATAAAAATTTAAAGGGCTTTTAAGTCTTCAATCTGTTCTGTCATAGCTGTGTGTTGTCATATCTGGGTGTTAATTTAGTATATTTGTTGTATTATTTATTGTGATTTGACACTACACTTGTGTTTCTCAGGAGAAAGCAGTAAGATTTTTTTTTATTTGAGGGTACAGAAAATTGTATTGTACGGCCAAATGTAAGGTTACGTTAAGAAAGCCTTATTGTTACCTTTTGCAACGTTATTTATTTAAGACGGGTATTCGGAATAGTGTCCCTTACGTATCTGTGACTGTAGTCCAACATTAATGGTGCTGAAATAGCTGGAATGTGTGGGAAGAAGATGGAGATGGAACAGGAAGCTTATTCAGTCGATAGAAAGGTTGTGTAGGACTGAACACACTACGGTTATGGTATTGGGTTTAAGAGCATTACGGTCCTACAGTTTCCTGATCCGTAATCAGACGCGTTATCCAATGCACCACTGGCCCTTGTACCGCATTCCTCAAGTGCACCACTGTGAGCTTGCGCCGCTACAATAATACATCGCCCCTGTCCAAATTTTCTCAATTAGGTGCACGTTTTCTATGTGAATTTAGTTAATAAGTCTTTCATTTTGTCTGTTTTAAAAATTGCATCTCTTTAAAACAGACAAACGAGTTTATGTGTCGCGCTGAAATTCACACATGAGGGAATTCAAACGAAAGAAATCACAGAAAAGATATCGCGCTTAAAAAGAAATCCAGAGTGGAGATGCTGGTGATAGAAAACAGAGCTTCATACGATGCATGAGATTCTTTACCTCTGAACTAAACTCGGCTCTTTAATTGTGTTAGGAAGAGTGAATAGCCAACAGTGTACATTTTAAAAATCAAAGCAAGACAATGAGACACGAAGAGAATTCGGAACACGAGCCTCTCCTTCATTGTTTAATGAGCTTTTAAGGAACACCTAAGTGAAAGACAAATTCACTATTTTCACTTTGTGATTAAAAAACACTTTTATCACATGTTAAGCACTCCTGATGGCGTCGAATAGTTATCTTTTCTACCCTCATCATTTGAGGATCCCCAGCTAAAATATCTTTTTAAACTACAACAAAATTGCAATATTTTGAATACTATTTAAGTTTACATAGTCACATTCCCGGTGATATTGACTTAGGCGCTCAACTATTAACTTCTTGTAGTTTGACTTGTGCCAAAAGTTTGAAATCTCTGCAACTATCAGGATGCTTAAGGACATCCAAAGAAACCCCATCACATTTAGGGGAGACGGTGTTGAGGTCAGATTAATTTGAAATGCGTCTCTGGGGACTTTTGATTTACCAACGTTATGTTTAACTGAAGGATACGCTGACTGACTGTGCCATAGAAACTAACGCACATCACCTTTCTTCTACATTCACAGGTTTTTGGCTAAAGACAAAAAAAATCGTTTTAGTTTCCTTGCCAGCTGGCAGTAATTCCTCTGCACTGACAAACCAGATAAGTATTTTATCTTTCGCAATTTGTATGGATTTTTTTAAAAACAAGTTGTTCCAAAAATTAAATGAACACTTCCATTAAATTTAATGTAGAAGCATGTTGCTGTCCATAATGATGAACTGTGTGACAAGACAGGCACCACTGGGATTCAACCCCAGAATCTCCTGTTTACTTGGCAGGCACTTTAACCAACTAAGCCACAACATTCTCTTATCCTAGTGTTAATCCCGCATCAGCAGGGTCAGTTTGTCAGCACGCCCATCTCCATTTGGTGGTTTGAGCTGATGTTGCCGTGACGTTGCCATTAAATGCGACCGAGAATACTCCAACCGGCGCTCCGCTACGCCTGCTGTCGTAGAACTAAGCCATGGCACTGGCATCAAATATCCCTTTTACAGCCACTTGGACACATCTCAATTGCTCTGAGACACCTGCATTCAGTGTGCGCTGAGCCTGCTTGCTGGGCAAGTGACGAGAAATGACTTATGTCCAAGGAGCTCAATATGCTTTTTATGTTCAACGGGGTGTCCACTACACCTAACACTGAAGCGCAGCACGGGCTCTGTGGTTTGACATCTCCCAAGGTAAATGTTGAAATTGTAGGTGGAAGAGGAAAATTACCCTTGAGTATGGGGAAAGTAGCCAACTCATGTCCGGAGGGGGATAAAGCGTGTATGGAGGTGGCCTAGTGGTAAAGGCAATAACCTCTTAATACATTATATTCTGCACAAGTAGGTTCGAACCCCATCCTCCTCGAGGAAGGGCTTTGACACATTTTGACCTTTTTAAACTTGGTGTGCTTTTGTTTCGTTTGTTCGCTCCTGTACTACAGCAGTAATATTTCTATAGGTGTATGATCATGGTAGGCTGACAGCAGGAACATGTGGCCCACAAGCAGTGACAATATCAGAGGTGTCTGCAGTGTGTTGGTTTGTGAGCAACGATAAAATAACTTGACATGGAAGCAGGTGTGCCTGCATTAATACAGCTCCATTGAGAGGAAAAAGTAACACAAGAACCAACTTAAATTCTGCAGCTGAAAACGGAACCTACTCCACGTGATGATTGAGCTCACAACCTTGGTATGACTCCACTACAAAAGCACCACACCCTGACCAATTGCGCTACTGGAGCAGCACAGCACAGTAGCACATTTTCCTCAGTGCACTCAAACAGTGCTTCTTCCCTAGCCTACCAGCTTCAAGACTTTTTTAAATCAATCAAAGATTAATTGGAAAAGGTTTGTAGATGGGTCAGGTGGGAATCACACCCGGATTCACTGCTTGCAAGGCAGCTATGTTCATCATTATACCCAGGACTGGCGCCAGTGGAATGATCTGTAGGGGGGGGGTCTGAAATCCTGAGGGGGGCAGTGATATTTTGGTTTAAACGGAGCCGTTGCAACCATCCAAGTGAATTCTCGCAAGCATGCCACCAATTAGTATTTCATGTTAGAAGATAACGACAAGCAATCTGGTATTTAGTGATGAAGAACAGTTCCACGTTCATCAGAACTCACGTGATTATTTTTGCCTGGAGCATCAACCATATGTGTTCATTTTTGCAACAACATCAACGGTAACGAGGATCTGAATCATTAAGAAATCATTGTAAAACCAACAGAAAGTAACAACTTCTATAACTACAGTCCTTGTTATATAACGATTGTAAGTATGAGGATAAACTACTGCAAGGCATTGGTCCACCTGAGCAAATAAGGTCATAATAATGTTAACACCCCAAAACATAGACACTATGTAATGTGCTGTTCCTGGATGGATAGCTCTCCTGCACATCAAACAGTCTGATGTAGTAACTGTGAATTCGGGGTTAGTGTAGTTATCTGACCATTGACAAAGTACAACTATTTTTTACGGCTCAAGTTAAGTAAGTGAAAGTGTTCAAAAACTTTTTATCCAAACCTATTATCCAAAACTGAGGGGGGTGGGACTGTTCAGTTGAGGGGGCGATATTGGCATGCCAGTAACATTTTCACAAAACGTCCAATAGTTACGAAAACACTTACTTTGTGTATAAAGTACATTGTGTACACGCTGTAAGTTCAGAACGCGAGAAATACTGCTCAATATGCGATCCTGTCCAGGAATATCAGGGCTGTAAGGGGGTCAGATCTATAGATGTAGTAAACACATTAGTGGAGACAGTGTGTCTGCTCTCTGTGTGAGAGCCAGACAGGAAGAATAATCTGTGGTCTGGGAAGAAGAGACCCTCGTTGGAAGAGCGGCGCTTCTCACAGGAGAGAATGAAAAAAAAATCTTTTTCAGGGACGCTGATTTTTCTCCTTGGGGGAATTAAAAGCACTTATGGGGAGTGACCTCGTGGTGCAACGGTAGTGAATCTGATACCACATCAAAAGGTTGTATGTTCAAATCATGTCGAGATTGGCTGATGTATGTTCAGGTTCAGCTGGTGCCGAACCCAGAAATTAGACCATGTAATTTGGTTTTATCTGTACACCACATAGATAATCTAAATGAAATAACAGAGCAGTACAGGACAGGCATTCAGGAAATTACACAGCAAGTCATTTTGAACATGACAAGAGAAAAGGCACACTGCACATCCGTGAAACATCACGTCCGACTTTAGAGACAGTTACATCACAGAATGGAAGTTTCAGGCCCCTTTTTCATTACAGGTTCAAACTAACCTGAAAGTTACAGAGTTTTAGGTCAGTTTTGTGTTAAAAAGTGTCTGAAGCCTGTAAATATAATTTGCCGTTTTTTAAATTGTGGATGAAATCCAATAAAAAATATATTGCCATACCTGAAGCCAACTCCAGTATCACTCAGGGCTTTGAAGAAAGGTGTGCGTAAAAATGCACAAGACCTTACAGTATATTCATGTTAATTAAAATGACTAACGCTATTGGACATTAGCTGGTGCTTTTTGTAACGATTTGCTATTTCATGCTGGAAAGAATTAAACCCAACCAACGTTTGCTTTCAGGTGCGGTTCATTCACACAATGGACATCTATTTCTGAGGACCCTGATTTAAAAACACACGAACCCGGTAGAAGTCGAACCTACAATCTCATGATGCAAAATCAGACGTGTTATCCATTAAACCACTGGCCAATCATGTAACTATATTGCACCATGGTGAGTTCAGCGCTGCAACTAGTAATACACCATCCCATCTAAAATTTCTAAGTGAGAAACGTGTTTTCTACATTTTTATCAGTTTTAAAATATCATCTCTTTAATACAGACAAAGGGTTTGTGTGTCACTTTGAAATTCTGATTGATTTAGAATTCAAAGAAAAAGATGTTTTCTTCAACAACGCAGTGCAATTATGACATCTTTCACTCTACTTCTCTCTTGTAGTAAAGCAGACCTTGCAGTGTGAGCATTTACTCTAGTAAATTAGGTCATGTATCATGTTAAATCACTTCTTCAAAACAAAACATTTCCTGGTGCACGTTTTCTCCATGAAAAAAATACATTTTTCCCTTACATGATTTCTCTTTTTTTTTTTTTCCATCAGAGTACAGAAAGAAGAAAAAAGGGAAAAGCAGTGTCGCAAAAAAACTCCATCGCCCTTGGGAGATGTCAAGCTCATCGGATATGAAAAGTGCCCAATAAAAGCAATTTCTTTTCATTTATCTTAGCGTCGGGGCTGCTATTGTGTGTAGAGGAGGCAACTTGCTCAGCCAGCAGACTCACCGCTTACTGAATACAGGTATGTTTTGAGTGTCATGCTGATCGTCTTATAAATGCAAAAGAAACTTTTAAAGCTGATAAAGTTTTCCATTGTAATTTGCATGTAGCTACAACGTCCCTGGAAGAGAGATTTTATCAGTTGCACGTAATCAGTATTTTTTACTTTTTGTTTAGTACTGGAAATATATTTTTTAAAATTTTTCTAAAGAAGATCTCAAGAAGTATTGCCAGGACCTACCTTTAGCACTCAATAGCGATATTAATGGAGTAGAAATGTAAGGTAAATTGGTGATCTGAGCTAAAATAGTCCTTACACGCCTCCTGGAACAGTGTTCATATGTTACGATCCCTGCCTCCCGGCAACGGAGGAGGCAGAAGTAGGCGTAGCCCCTATCCATCAGTTCACCTATCAGTTTTCCCATTCACCACCACACCCCCGTCTCATCCTACTTAAACACCTGTCCTTCCCTACCTCGTTGCTCAGTATTGGTTTTCCTTTTCGAGCTTCCTGGTTGCGCTACTTCTACTCTGTGTTCGTCTTGGCTTTCGGTTTGCGGTTTTTCCCTTTGGACTTCGGCTTTTCGGATCTCGGCTTGGATTGGTTACTTTCGCTCTGTTTTGGATTACTGGCTACCCCTGGATTCTCGGATTGCTCTACGGACTACGACTTCGGATCTCGCATCGGCTTCGGTACTCGTTCCCTTTCGGATTTCTGGCTTCCCCTGGACTCTCGGCTCGTTCCTACGATTATGGTTTGCTTTCGGATTACGACTTGGTTTTGTTCGCTCCTGCAAGTGGGTTCACTCACTGGTTCGGTCCCTCGTACCGAATCCCTAACATCGTATTCATAGCAAGTTATATTCTTTTTCAACCCCAAACGTTGCTATTGCATTAAGCTTTGTGTGACCATTAGAGGTTTCGGTAGCTTCTGGAGAGCGCACTTTTCCAAACTGAAACCTATAAGAACATTATTCAAGACGCACCATGTCCCAGAATCATTCATCGGGACTAGGATTAATATCAATGGAAAGTACTTCAAAATAAAAGATTTAACTGAAATATTAAAAGAGTAGGAAAGCATTTAAAGTAGAAAAAAATCAGTTCAGATGATATTTAATTTTTTGAGAAATGCGCACATACATCAGCTCAGTGAGCAGTGCGAGGTGCTCTCCTGGAGATGATGTTAAATTAGTTAAAATCATGTGAAAGTTAAAAAAGCTTAATACTTAGTGAAACAGCCAGCACAAATGGTTGCGTTTGTGATTATGTCACATCTCCACTACAGCTACTACAGACCCTCTGAAAGCAGTAAAGCTCTGCACAACTGAATTCGTTGCTATTTGGAGAAATCCACAAACTCGTGTTTTTCATGTGCTTTAAAAGACAGCCATACTCACCGACAAAATAAAGACACTGCTGCTGATTTTTTCCAAAGCACAGTTGACCTTTCTGAGCCAATTGATGAAGCTCACCCAATGAATACTATAGCAGAAGGTGGAGGAAAGTGCAACTTTGTAACTATCGCAACCACAGGAACAACTGCAAGAAGCAGAATCAATTTCCCATCGAATGGTGGTGTTGTCTGAGGTACCCGATGTGAACGTGTAGAGAGAATCCCACAATCTCTTCAAAACTTGGACAAAGTATTTATGATGGAGCGCTGTGCGCAAAGATTGAATAAGCTTTGCTCCTGCCGATGATTCTGCGTGAAAAAGCACAGCATTCAAGTTTCACAGACAAATGCACCATGCCTACAAAACCAATTTTAAAAACGATTGCGGCACACTACGATTCACACTGACTCAAAAGTGATCACGGCAGATGTTGTTCCCTGCATAATGCTGAAGGGACCAAAGAGCATTGCTGTTGGGAACAAAGAATGAGGCTTTTTTATGCCTTGATGATAAGCTGACAAAGACTATCTTGAAACACCTAGTTCAGTCTCTTGACAGACTGTCAAGCAAAGCTTTTACCCATCGAACTCGCAATAGAAGGAAGGTCTTAACCCACCAACACTTAGCAGTGGCAAGATTCAAACCTAACCCAGCGAAGAAAATGGAGCACAAACCCAGCACTTAGACCACCCAGCCACACTCCCAACACCTTACTCTTTTGGAGAATGTCGGGTGTCAACAGAGAACACAGTTGAAATCGCTGAACTGCCTAGCGGACACTTTGTCGCCTTCTTCTGACCTGTATTTAATGCGATTCCCTGAAAACTTGGCACGTTATATCTGTGCTACCTTTATGGAGGGCACAATCATAAGAATCATAGGGTCAATCACAAGCATCTAAAAATGAGCATGAGAAAATGACATCACGCTATAAGGCTGAATGGCACAAATTCTCCTGTGACTTCTGCAGCAAATGTGTGTTTTTTGCTTCTTAACACTGAGATAGTTGGAGATATTTGGCAGCAGTGGGGTTCCAACTCACACCCCCAAAGAGACTAGAGCTTTAATCCAGCTCTAAATTAAAATCTGGTTGACTTGTAAGGGCTGGTAGGAGAGGAAAGGAATAAATGCTTCTTTTTTGGACAAATTTAATTTTGTTTGGACAGATTTAATAAAAAAATAAATCTTTTTTTATTTTTTGGATAAAGTATACTATCTACTAAAAGAAGGAAAGAAATATTTGATTATTATTTTTTCACCAGTTGTTTTGATCAAATTATTGTAACGCAGTGCCATATTAAGGTATAATATGTACATGAACGTCATGTCTGAGTAGATGATGGCAGCTGAGTATCGCTGGAGGACAGTTCATCATGAGTGGGTAAGCGTGCATAATGAGGGAGAAGAGATCAGCCTCTCTGATGCAGTGTCTAATGACACTAACCTTCTGTCCTACTGTTCTCTGCAAATGTAGAGGGTGAATGTAAGGTTTCATTCTTGTTTCCGAGCACTTTTTTTGTTGCTGAAAATTAATCTTTTAATTTTCATTTGAATGAATTCCGATATTGTCACCTAATTCTATACATTGTTTCATCAGACTAGAACATTTAGAGGAGCTCAATTGCATTTATGAATTGCATAGTGATAGTATTTCTTTCCGTTTAAATACTTCAGTCAAAAATGTAGAGAAGGTGCTCCTGTTTTCACCATTATAAGAACTGTGATGCACCAGTAATATTTACTCACACAAAAGGGTGGAGCAGTGTCTCTGTGGCTCAGGATCTGTGCCTGTGACTGGAAGGTTGCCAGTTCAAATCCTGCAGGCGGCAGAGAAATCCTACTCCGTTGGGCCCCTGAGCAACGCCCTTAACCCCAACTGCTCCAGGGGTGCTGTACAATGCAGACCCTGCGCTCTGACCCCCAGCTTCTCTCCCTGTCTGTGTGTCTGTGTCTCCTTGGAGAAAAGCTGGGGTATGTGAAAAGATGAATTCCTAATGCAAGAAATTATATAGGGCTAATAAAGAAACATTAACATTACAAGTACATTAAAAGCATTGTAATCATATTGTTCTGTTCTGTAACAATCTTGAGTGACACAAACCTTCTGTTTTACTGCACTACACTTCTCCAGAGACCAGTACAGCACACAAGGATCCTCAGTCAAACAAACACTGCAATCGCTTGATAAACGCCATTTCTCATCCTTTCTCTTTGTGTCGGTGGTACTATTGTATGCAAAGGAGGCGACTTGACAATGAAATCTTAAAGAGAGTCTTCATGAAGGTGTGCGTTGGCAAGCTCTCCACTGGCAATTGACTGGGCTTGTGAAGAAACCAATCTCATTCAACAACCATACAAATTGCACAGCTTAAGGCACATGAAGCGAAATCTGTGAGCTGATTGACACAAAACAATGTCACTTCACATTATCTGCAAAGTTGTTTTGCTTGTCTGACCACCTCTTCCTACTTTACAGTGAGCACATATATTTCAGTTTCTTTCCCCCATGTGGAGATGTATCCACTGCCAAAACTGCTGTCTGATTATTTAAATTATCTGTAAAACTGTTACATGACTTCATCTAATTGTAAATTTATAAGACGGTCTGTGAGACATTTGTGAGAGTAGCTGAATCCCAGGGCTGGTATGGAATCTTCTGTGTGATCTGAGTCCCACTGCTCAGAGCTACAGACTGGTCAAATGGTCACTATTGTAGACACGACCATTGGACCATTGGCTACAAATAATCAATATACTGATCATAGTGTCACTACTGGTGTTTATTACATAAATACTGTATATAAATAATAAGATAATTCCACACTCATAAAACATTTATAAACATTTTGGGAGGCTGACATACAATAAAGAAAGTAATACTGAAGGGCTGGAAGTCCTGGAAAGCGTTAATAGAACCTTCTTGCTTTCGACCTGGAACAGAGCCCACAACTGCCAGATCAGTGACCCCTGAGCCCAGTTCACAGAGAGGAGAACCAGGAGCTCTTTTATGTCTCTAAGAGGGCTGGGAGGAAAGATAAAAGGGGGAAATGTGACATGAGTCCAGGCTGTTCTGTCTGATATTGTTCATGTAGCAGAACTGATTGTCTGAATATCTTCTGGTTCTGGATTGTGAGGATAGAGAGCAGTACGGAGTTGAGATCCTGTCTGAGTGTGAGTCTGGGCTGTGAATCTGACTGAGAAGAGAATAATGATTTTTTATTCTGCCTGAGAATTTTCCTGAGAATTTTTACTGAGAATTTTTCTTCTTTTCCAAGTGGTGTTACATCCCCTTCAGATACTCTGCACAGACTGCCAGAGAGAAGAGGAGAGAGAGATGGACAGATAAGAGCACACACAGCAAGAGACACCTACGTCTTGATTTACTTTGAAGCAAGTGTTCATTTCTTTTCTGGAACAAGTTGTTTCTGAACTTCAAGAAATTCATACAACTTCTGAAAGATAAAATACAAATCTTGCTTCTCAGGACAGAAGAAATGCTGCAAAAAAATGCCAGTGATTTTTTCTCCTTTTAACGAAAAGTGGAGAAAAACAACAACAGTGCATCTCCGTCGGCTTGATTTAGCTTAATACAAGTATTCACTTCCTTTTCTGTAGATTACAGCCTGCGAAAGATGAAATGAAGTTCTTGGTTACTCTTGGTCAGTGCAGAAGAAATACTGCCAGCTGGCAGGAAAATGACAGTATTTTATTTTCTTTAACTACAAACATGTGAGTTGTGAAAAGCAACGGGAATGTGTCCCTGTGCAGCTGTTAAACAAAGGGCTGGTGGGTCAAACGTACTCAGGGACGTGCTTCAGATTGTGATGATGTAAACATAATCTCCGCTAAAAATTGAAGGGATTTCTTCGCAAACCCTCTTGAATGTGGCAGGAAATCTTCGTGTTTTACTCATGTGCAACTACAACAAGTAAACAAATAAGTACCTAAGTCAATGTCCAAGAAAACCATCTTCACGTGTGGAATTTTTCTTTAACTGGCTGTTGGGAGAATTCATTTATACACCCGTTGTATCCTTAGCAAAAATATTTTAAAATTAGAACACAGATTTGTTGGAGAACTTGACAATCCTTGACAATCATTATTAAATGAGCATTATACAAATGTGCGTTGATATTTTTAATATGTACCTTAATTGTAATATATATATACATAATTGCTTTGATATGGATGTTCATTTGAAGGAATTGAGGAAACTACGAAGGATCGCAGAACAACCAAAGATACATTTGGGCATCTGCTATTGGTAAAGATGAAAGAGTACCTTAAGTGTGAAGCTTTCATACACACGAGAGAAAAAATCAGTTTTAATGCACTTCATTAAACTGATGGTATGCTTATCAATCGTGCATAAAGTGTACATAGCAGAGGATGGTTTCAATCCATCGACCTCTGGGTTATGGGCCCAGCACGCTTCCACTGCACCACTCTGCTGACAGCTGTCATAATGTGATTCAACACAACTGCTCTATCTTTGCTTTCTAAAAGTGCGCCCGAGATGAAAAGTCTAAACGGTAAACGCAGACGTCACTTTGAGCACTTGGTCTTTTATAGCACGAATCATCACCCGCTGCTCTACATGGGCGTGTCTTCAATATCGTTGAGAACCAAACCTTCTGCTTTCCGAGGCAACTGATTCTTTCGTCGTTAATTCCCAAATCTTCAATGAAAATCAGTGAAACGAAAATCAAACACATGTACACACTCGCGTCCTAACCTGAAAGAAAAATCTACACCCACTTTATAATACCGAAAATGATTCAGGAAGTACAGCAAAGTTCTAAAACCAGCGAATGCATCTGCATACATAAAATGTCAATTTTTCAAAAGTAAAATCTTCAGCTTTGAAAGATTACCATCCATATATTTTCGTTTTTCTCTTTTTTACATAACACGCTTTCGAGAAACAAACTGTCTTTTATTTAAGGCTTCATTAGAAAATGTGTATCTTGGCTTGCCAAGTTAAAATCGGCACATCCCAGTGGGCAAAAGATGTAGAATATACGACTATTAAACGCATACCAGACGTGTAAATGTGCCCCGTAACTGGTCTAGAATGAAATTCTAATATACGTATATCGTTATACGTCAATTAGACATCTATGATTATATGTTTATTATACATAAATGGTTGGAGTTCTATTATACGGATACATTAAGAAGACTATTCTACGTATATAGTTAAAGGTCTATTATACATCAAAGAAAGATTTTTATAGGTGTAGAAACTAGTAAATAAAGCCAATGATTTATTTTAGAAATTTATTCTTAAAATATACAATTATTCACACCTGAAAAATATGTAATTCAAATTATACATTATATACAATATTGTAATCAACAAATGTCTAACCATCATAAAAAAACTCAACTAGTAAACCTCAGTTACAAATTCTAGTAACATGGCAATATATATAGTAATGACAAACACAAACTAATTACATGAACACGCTAATATTTAACTCAAAACCACATTTCGATTCAAATATAAATTTTAAAATTTACAACTTCTTTATTTCCACGAAAATATTATTAATGTAGCACAAACGCTACTTTCTAATAAAGACAGAAAGAAACTGTTTGTTTTGTGTCTCATGGTGATCTCGATACTAATGAATTGTTTAATATGATCCATCGAGAAAAAAAAGGAGTCAATTTCCGACTGGAATGATTGATGCCCCATCAAACATTTTGTAATATCCCTGGACGTTTATACAGTAGAATCCTGGTTTGTGGCTTAAATTCAAGGTAAACAAGACTAAGGAAACGAGTTGGAAACTTGATGTCGAAGTGGGATTTAAATTACCCGGAACATTTCACTACATTGGGCAGTATGTGCCAGAGAGCCTACTGCCATCCCTTCGATAGTTCAGTTGGTCGAGCGGAGGAGTGTAGTGGAATCAGCAGGGAGTCCTTAGGTCGCTGGATTGAAGGAAGGTGCTTTTTGTGTACTTTAATCAAAGAGTTAAAAAAGCGAATCTGTTTCATTCAGACATTGATCAAAAGCTCAATAAACGACGAAGTAGATGTTCCTGTTCCGAATTCAGCTCACACCTGATTTTCTTGTTTTGGCCAAGATCTGAACTTTGAAATCAGCGACTACTTGGTCTGCTTTGTAATTCAAATGTAGATACGAATGTCACGTTTTTATTGTAGATATAAAGGTGTTCTCTGTTTTCAAAGGATAGTTACTTAATTGGCATAATGATTTGATATTGATTTTGTATCGTTGTATTATAAAGTTTGTGCTTTCTGTGTTTTTATCGTATTGTGAACTTATTTTTTAAACAAATGCTTACAAAGGCAAACACGGCACACATCTGTTTATACCAGTGGTGAATTGTACATTTTTATTAAGTACAAGCTACTGTGCACTTCTGGGAGTATAACAGGTTTGATATAAAGTGGCAAAAATATAAAAGGGGAAAATACCCCAGACTGCGTGTAAAGCCCTCTGTTACGATCCCTGCCTCCCGGCAACGGAGGAGGCAGAAGTAGGCGTAGCCCCTATCCATCAGTTTCCCCATTCACCACCACACCCTCGTCTCATCCTACTTAAACACCTGTCCTTCCCTACCTCAATGCTCAGTATTGGTTTTCCCTTTCGAGCTTCCTGGTTGCGCTACTTCTACTCTGTGTTCGTCTTGGCTTTCGGTTTGCGGTTTTTCCCTTTGGACTTCGGCTTTTCGGATCTCGGCTTGGATTGGTTACTTTCGCTCTGTTTTGAATTACTGGCTACCCCTGGATTCTCGGATTGCTCTACGGACTACGACTTCGGATCTCGCTTCGGCTTCGGTACTCGTTCCCTTTCGGATTTCTGGCTTCCCCTGGACTCTCGGCTCGTTCCTACGATTACGGTTTGCTTTCGGATTACGACTTGGTTTTTGTTCGCTCCTGCAAGTGGGTTCACTCACTGGTTCGGTCCCTATTACCGAACCCATAACACCCTCGTTGTGACTGTTTTAGATTAAAATGGCGTACTGTGCACGAAATGTTGCAGAAACACAATCTGATATTTTGATAATTATTATTTTAATAATTTGATCAAATTGAGGCCCAGGATCCAAATCTTCAGTTCTGATTTTTTTAAGTGATATCTTACCTTCCTGTCGTGGAAATCACACGATGTGAGCAATTGTTTTTTTTTTTACGTTACGATCCAAAGAGCCTCAGACGCACTGTAACCAAACCAGGATGGATTCTGCTGGGAGCCGGACTGAGCTCATTCTCACTCCCTGTGCTAAAAACAGAATTAGCTCTTCCCCAAACATCATCTACAGCTGCTGGATGGTGCTCTGCGTCTTACTGCTCCGGCAATTACATTGACGAAAGACAGATCAATTGTGCGCTTTTAACCTTCTCGCAGCTACAGCTATAGCCCTGAAAAAAGCATTAGCTTTATCAGTTTTTACATTAATCTATTTTGAATCAAATTTGATATTTTTGTATTGCATTTTACATAATAATAATAATAATAATAATAATAATAATAATCAATATTGCGTACACTTATATAGCGCTGTTCTGGATACTCCACTCAATGCGCTTTACAGGTAATGGGGACTCCCCTCCACCACCACCATTCTCCTGAATGATCACAGAGAGTCAGGACCCCTGTTTTACGTCTCAGCCGAAGGACGGCACCTGTTTACAGTTTAGTGTCCCCTTCATTGTACTGGGGTATTAGGACCCGCATGGACCGCAGGGTGTGCGCCCAGCGACAAAAACCAGACGTGTGTCGGGCTCGGCTGCGAGCAGGACAATGACGTCACGGGAACAAAGTAGAGGAAATCAAAACGGTTCCATAGAAGACCTGTGTCAGCTGTCAGTTTGCACTCTGGACTCTAAATCTTCCGATCCGATTTTAAATCTCTCTAATACCTGAGCTGCGGCTTCTTCCGAGTATTTATTCGTATACTTATTATGTAAGTGTATAGATGAAACCTTTCATATATTGTTCAGTTTAAATCAAAATGCTTTACTAGTACAAGAGAGAAGTATAGTATGAAGGATGTGACAAATTTATGATTTCTTGGAACAAAACGGTTTTTATTTGCATTCGAAATGAAGCGGAATTTTAGCGCGACACACAAACCCTTTGTCTTTTTTAGAGTGTTTTTTTTAGCAGTACAATAGCAGGGTCAGTGGCGTAATGAATAACGCGTCAGGCCTCGCGTCAGAAAATTATAAGTTGGACTGCCGTCTGGCATGTTGCGTTTATACCAGTTACGTTCTTTTATGTAAATGAACTCCACCTGAAAGCTATAGAAAACACTTTGGGTAAGTTGTCTGCAGCCTCATGCGAATTTCGACAGCTTACCCAAAACACTGTACTGTCTGGAGATCAGCTCCGGCTCTGAACTCAATTGCAATGAAAAACCACGCGTAACAAAACTGGAGAACAGCTGAACTTGTGCTCAGTTCGGTGATGAGGGATCAGAACTGTCCTTGTTGTAATTGGCACGAACTGCACAGGCTCTGACTCAGACCATGTCAATTAGTCTGATCAGTGTAGGACACATTAATGTAGAATTATTAATAGGTTTATCAGTTAGTTAGTTCAGGTTTACCCACCTGAACTAATGTAGAATTATTACTTGGTCTGTCTCTTGTTTGTATATAAATGAATGTCTCTGACAACTTAATGTTAGTTTTACGATGTAGGTCAGGCGTTGACATACAGATGCAGCCATTCAAAATGCGCGGGCGATACCGCATTATTTTGCAGTGCGCTTTATGCGGTCTACCGCGAGTTACCGTAAATTCTCCTATAATATCGCAATTAAAATAATAGTATCCAGAATATCCGCAAGGTGGAGCTAGTAAAGCTCAACCTCTCATGTTTGAGCTGTTGCCATCAAAGTCTTTAACAAAGATATTACTAATAGTATTAATAATGAATGACCTTGGACAAGCTGTAAAGAAAGTATTGCCTTTGTCCACGTTCTTTTTTTCATTGACCGTCTTTGTAAAAGTAACACCACAGCATTTCGCAATCACGCATTTGTTTCCAATCATGCAAAGTACAGTAATTTTTGAGAACTGATTCAACATGCCTTTCACATGCTCATAAAAGAGATTGATTTAGGAACATAAACATATTACTGTATGCAAACTGTACTGTATACAGTATGTATATGTATATTTAATGTCTTAACTGTGTCCGTTTAAGTATTGAACATTTATATGGAATTTTACCACTGAAGGGAAATCTTAATAGCTGAGCATAAAGAGAATAGGAGCATACTGCAACGCGTGTGAAGGCCATAAATGATATGCATTTTGGAACTTAAACATACAGTATATGGCTGGTCTCGGCACTTTAAAGAAAAAATACACACCAGTATTCCATTTCTCCCTAAACATTAAGCATCGAAGTCTTTAACTAACGTGATACCGAAGTCAACAAGCATACTTTTAGAATTTGATTAGAAGGGAATATAATATGGAATTGCATATCTAAAGAAATTAATAATGATATAATTATATTCATGTACCGCAACACAAGAATAGTACACGCTGTACATTGTCTGTTGATAATGTTTCTGTAGTGCTTTTTCAGCACATTGCACGTGACTTTGCTGGTGGCGCTGTGGGTTAGGTTCCTGACTCCCATGTCACATGGTCTGTGATCAAATCCTACTGTTTTTTTTTAACAAACATTTCTTTGAAAAAATTAAACGTTTCCTTAGTCAGAGATTAATTAAAACCTCACTCGCACCAAACAAATTTATATTTCTAAATATCACAACATGATCAAATTTAAGTCATTTTAATAACAATGAATAGTCACCTAGGCGTTACAATATTAACATTTATATTGATTTAAATCGCGTTTAAATCGCCTTTATTTAAAACCCATAAATAAAGCTGATACTGTTTAGACTATTAATTATTTAAAACTGTTTTACAGCACCACAATGCACAATGCAATGTAAATCGCTATCTTTGTCTTCTGTGTAATAATGTTCACCTCTCTGTCCAGCAAATTAACAATAGTAATAATAATGAATTTTATTGTATATGGCGCCTTTAAAGGTGGCTCCTCAAAGCGCTTTACACGTTAAAAACAATAACAATAATACTATTGTTAGGCTGGGCAAACGATTTTTTTTTTTTAAGAAATACAAAATGAGATATAATGATGTGTTCCGGCTTAGACATTAACGAAGAGCATAACACGTGGGCGGCGTAGAGGTCGGCTCTGGCTTTCCCATCTACTGTATGCACTGCAAGTACAACCCCCCTCTCTGCGGGAGTGCTGGCTGCGACTAATTAAACCGGTTTCACAAGTATTTTCAAAGTAGAAGCAGGCGAGATTTCCAAAGAAAGACACCACCCCCCCTCAAAAACCCAGTAAGTACAGTACTTACTAGTTAAAGGCTAGGCTCCTCAATGAAATCGCTTTAACATGCTAATGCGTTGGTGTAACAATCCGGGCCTGGCAAGCTTCTAATTTCAACCCAACTACGCCGAAAGGAACCTTTCTTTCATTAGACGACAATGAACATATTTTAGCCCTGAATGAATTAATAGCAAACATGGTTTACATAAAAGACATTTTTCCAAGAAAGTTTAGCCTTTGTCACTAATGAAACCACTAAATAAAGACATAAATATAAAAATCTTAAGATTTTTAAAATACATGACTTTGCAAACATTTATTTGAAAATAAAAACGATTACAAACGCCAGGGGAGAGAGAGAACACGGGAGGGATGTTGGTTTTGCATAAGGGGCGGGACTATGGAAATGAGGTCTGTTTGGGAATGTGGAGTTACATGTTCTGGCTGTTTGTGAATTATCGTTGTTGAGTATGGAGTGTTGAGGTATTGATTTTGTGTAATGCTTCATGTTGAAAATTGATGTGGATTTTGTTTATGATAAAGAGAATAAACTGGGATGGGAGGAGGGTTTGGTTTTGCATAAGGGGCGGGATTATGATAATTGAAGGAAGTTGCGAGAGTATAATGGTTTGATATATTTGATTTTGTATTGTGGTTGTTATCTATGTTTTTGGTTGGTATTATGTTTATATGGTTGTTTTTGTTGGTTGGTTGTTATTATGGTTATTAATAATACGATCTATAGTTGAAATCTGAGCCTAAATAAAAAGATAAAGCAAGTGATTAGGTTTATGAGCAATCTAATTACTTATTCGTTTAAAACGCTATATAAAATAAAGTTTATTATTAATTTGCTGGACAGAGCGGTGAACATTATTATGCATATGCATGGGTTCGAATCCCACTGCTGCCAAATATTAATGTTTTAAGACCTGCAATACAATCAGTAAAAGCGCTTTTTGTTAGTCTGCGGGAGGTGTTTAGAGATAGACTTTCTAAAAGACAGGCTTAACA
The DNA here is from genome assembly GCF_059453375.1 of Lepisosteus platostomus. Classification (NCBI taxonomy): domain Eukaryota; kingdom Metazoa; phylum Chordata; class Actinopteri; order Semionotiformes; family Lepisosteidae; genus Lepisosteus; species Lepisosteus platostomus. Next base: position 31,171,311 of record NC_142615.1, on the reverse strand, counting down.
TCAAGGCAGAAAAAATATTTTGTTTTCTCAACAGAAATTCTCTTTGGCACGTTCAGCTTTATGTAGGGTACAACGTCTGCCGAGATCACTTTTGAGGCAGTGCACATGATAGTGTACCGCCAAGTACATTTAATATTGGCTGTGGTGGTGAGCTGCTTTTGTCTGTGAAACTTTTAATTCTTCACGCCGAATCGTTGCCAGGGGTAAAGCTTATTAAATCTTTGAACATAGTGCTCCATCAGAAATACTTTGTGATCAAAAGAGATCAGAGGATTAACTTCATGAATTCACATAGCATACCTTACAGGAAAGATTTAAAAGGGGAATTGATTGTGCTTCCTGATGTTGTTCCTGTCGTTTCTTTGGATACAAAGGTGAATGTTCTTTGACGTTCTGCTAGAGTATCCACTGGGTGGGCTTTATCAATCAGCTCGGATAGGTCATCAGTGCTCCGTCTCTGGAAAATAATCAGCACTGTCGTTTTTCCCTGTGCTGTCTTTTAAAACATATAAGATCACGAGTTTACAGATTTCTCCAAATAACAACTATACATTTTAACCCAGCGGTTAGCATTCCTTCAATCCAATAGTTTTACTCCTGGTAAAAAGCAGAGAAATATATAGAGAGATGATATTCAAATATTTCAACATTCTTATTGGATTAACTGTATGGATATATCGCTCAGAATTCCTAATATGATTTTGAGTTCAGTTTTGCTTTACTACTTTCAGAGTCTTTTATTGACCTTCCTGAAGCAGAGAAGTGACATAATCACAAATGCGACCTACCTGTGCTGCTGTTAACTATGATTATTGAGAGGAAAAAAAAAACAGCTCCTTGTATTAAGAGCAAGGCCAACCAACGGGCTCGCTTGTTGAGTTGGGGTTTTTTTCCGTGGTGCTCTTCCTCAGATTTAAAGTTATTTGGCGAGCAAGGACCTCTGAGAAAGAGCCTGAATCCGTCAAGAACTCAGAAATTCTAATATCTTTTAATATCTCACTTAAAAGATGCAAAAAGATTTCAAAGAAAACATAATTGAAAGACAGTCGAGTAAGGAGGTAGAAAAACGCTCTCCCCTGTTGAAGAATCAACCACCGTCGCCCATGTAACTGGATATAAAAATAAATTATTCATTTTGCCCAGTCTCTGGAAGCTTCGATGTGATTATTTTCCCTTCCTTATTTCTTCATTCCCATGAATTTACTTTGTAGTAGAAGAAACGCAAAAGTGGGAAACTGCAGGCATTCTTCGTGAAGGGTGGATTGTGTTCAGTGAACATATGCACATCTTTACGTCAGTTCCACCATTTGCGCCCTAGAGGATGTAGCTCAGTGCTAGAGTGCATGCTTCGCATGTATGAGGTCCCGGGTTTAATCCCCGGCATCTCCAGATGTCTTATGTTATTGTGCTCACATCGCAATCTTCTGTTGAGTGAGAACTCTTTGCTCGTGTTCATAGAGAGACAGGTTTACACAATTAAACTCAAAGTACTACAGTGTTGCTCTGCTGTTTGAAATGTACCTCCAAAGCATTTTGTTCTGTTAACTACCAAATGATTTGAACTAATTTAACGTCATATTCAGAAAATCCAGAGAAGGTCATCAGACTTTTAGTGGCTGTTGAAGAAAACACCTGTTGAATCTCACTAGGGATTTCTTGAGAGATCATTCAGCGAGCGAGTCCTTCCTCTGGACTCCACACTGAGCTGAAAGCTGTGCGAATTCCTCACTGTGTGTCCTGTACTGTTACATGTGCTTTCGTGTAGGTGTGGAGCACAGCAACAAGAACACCTTGAACTTTTTCCGTATGTGAAGGAAAAGGCAAAAGAGCATGAAAAGTATTGAGTGTATAAAATATCCATGGTACAACCCGAGAAAAAACTGATGGACTAAACAACAACATTTGATGACTAAAGAGATTCAAGAAACACAATCATCCACACACGGGCTTGGATCCTGAACGCTTAAGTTAATTGACAAAGCGAAGGATATAACCTGTAAACTCTCTTCATGTCTTATAGTTTATTAAATAAAACAATTTCTTACTTTCTTAATAATTTCTTACTGTTGATGGACGATTTATTGAATTTTAGCAAAATCACAATTACAGCTTTTTCGGTTAAACTGTTATTCACATACTCTAACGTAGATAAACGTTAGTGTCTTCTGATGTGTGAGACATTTTCTCAAAAAATATATTTGTTAGTCTCTCTGGAGGCTGCTTAGAGAAAGAATTTCAAAAAGACAGGCTCCCTAAGCTTAACATCAATGCAGAAAAAAAATGCTCTTTGGCACTTTCAGCTTTACATAGGGAGCAACGTCTGCCGAAATCACTTAGCCAGTGCACATTGTAGTGTGCCAGCAACTACATTTAATATTGGCTGTGCTGGTGAGCTATTTTTGTCTGTGAAAGCAGTTGTCTGTGATACTTCACGCCGAATCATCGGCAGGGGTAAAGCTTATTAAATATTTGTGGATAGCTCTCCATCAGAAATAACTTGTCCAAGTACAAAAGAGATCATAGGGTTTACATCAAGCAGTCACAAAACGTACCTCACATGTCAAATTTAAATGGGGAATTGATTTTGCTTCTTGACGTTGTTCCTGTGGTTGCGTTGGTTACAAAGGTGAACGGTCTTCCACATTCTACTAGAGTATCCACTGGGTTGCCTTTATCCATTATCTTGGAAAGAATCTGTGCTTCAACTAAAAAAAAAAAGTCATCAGTACTGTTGTTTTTTTCTGTGCGTACAATCCCCCGCATCTCCAGGTGCTTTATATTACTGTGCTCACATCACAGTCTTCTGTTGAGTGAGAACTCTTTGCTCGTGTTCATAGAGAGACAGGTTTACACAATTAAACTCAGGCACACTCGAAGTGCTACAGTGTTGCTCTGCTGTTTTAAATGTACCTCCAAAGCATTTAGTTTTGTTAACTACCAACTGATTTGAACTAATTTAACGTCATATTCAGAAAATCCAGAGAAGATCATCAAACTTTTCGTGGCTGTTGAAAAAAACACCTTTTGAATCTCACCAGGGATTTCCTGAGAGATCATTCAGGGAGCGAGTCCTCCCTCTGGACTCCAAACATTTTGGGTTAAACTGTTATTCACATACTCTAACGAAGAGAAACGTTAGTGTCTTCCGGTGTGTGAGCCCATTTCTCAAAATATATAAAAAATAAAAGTTATATAAATTGAATTGTTCTACTTTTAGGCTTGCATACTATTATTAATATTTCAGTTAAATATTTTCTTCTGTAGTAATATGAGTTGATATTAATATTAGTCCTGATTTATAATTTTTTGTCATGGTTGATCTTAAGTAATTTTGTAATTAGTTTCAGTTTTGAAAATTAGTTTCGCGCAGAGAAGCTACCAAAACTGGTAATGTTCACATAATGTGTAATGCAATAGCGGCATTTTGGGTTGAAAATAAAAAGTATATCTTGGTATGAATCCTAACACTTCATAAGTAGCATTCTTGGATTTCTCGCTTCAGATAAAGTTGTCTATACATCATAGATTTCTACTCAATCAATATCAGCTGTGTTATCACTACAGAACGCTAAATATAGATCCTGGCAATACTTCGTGAGATCTTCGTAAGAAAATCCAAAATACTACGGAAGGAATCAAATTTATACGTTTCTTTGGATCGAGAAGATGATCATTATGAAACTCAAAACATGCCTGTCTTTTCTTTTTTCGAGGACACATGGATTATTGAGGTGTAAAATGGGTTCAAAACTAAAATCACCTTCTATCGCTGCTGTTTCCTTAAATCCTTCAACTGATCATCGATATCGAGGAATAATATTACATAGTTTCTTCAAATCCTTCAACTGATCATCGACATAGAGAAATAATATTATACAAATTGTGGTTTTCTGTTGCCAATTTGACTGTAATTACATCTTCGTTTACAGATGTCTTGCATGTATCACAAGGTATAATAGTTGTCGTGCGTCCTCAGTTAAAATGTTTTAAAAAGTACGACAAAAGTACAACATGCTTAAGAACATTTATGGTTACATCCATATTACAATGAAGTTAAATGACTTGCTTGCGAAGTACCAAACAGCCTTGAACAGTTCGCGGAAATCAAATATACAGTACAGATGGATTCAGAGTGTGCTTTCCAACTTTTGTGCAACTTTTTCTTTTGACAGGGCAGAGTTGTCTTCACAATCTGGGTTGATTAAAAAGGTGTGACATCAGTGTTAAACAGCTTTCCTTCTTGGGGAACAACGGTTGTGTTCCATATTTCTAACTATTTTGGTTTCAAGATCACAATTTAGTGTGAAACATTAAAGCCAGCTGGATAAGCTTGATTAATTCCCCTCACGGGATCAATAAAGTATCTATCTATAAATCTCTTACACGTCATTTACAATGGCCTTTCAACTAATAGCCCGTGCAGGGATCAAACCCCAGCTGTTGGTACGAGTTGCATAAGACCCTGTAACGCTTAGATAAGAAACTAACCTCTGCTTCTTCATTATATACACAGTGAGCTATATTTGCGAGCCTACTGCCCCCTGCGGGCTCTGTATTTGATTGCGGTACAAGACCGGCCGTGGAGATAAAGTGAGACAGGTGTGTACTTTAAAAGGCTCATAGTGTCCCTGGGAGGGCTCAAACCACCACCCTTTTTGTTAACAACCGAGCCACAAAGACTCATGTACAGCTTAACACTCCTTGGTCTCAGTGAAAGTGATACAAATTTCAGGAGATTAATTTGTTTTTAAAGTAAAATCACCAACAGTGGCCGAGATCTACTGGAGTTTTTCATTCTATACTGCGATTTCTGTAGGGTACCCTGTGAAAATACGAGTTTTGACGAGAAGGGATGGACATATACAGATGCAGCCATTCAAAATGGGTGAGGTATTTCGTGGCATACCCCGGTGGGTGTCGCGTGTATCACGCGGAATCACGCATTTCACGTGTGTCACGTGACTAACTATCCGGCGTCGCCTTGTAAAACCGCCAGGGGGAGCTTAACCTCTCATGTACAGCATTTGAGCCTTTAATTTTGAACTGTGTATTACAGCATGTTAATCATCAGTCATTAAAATGTTGGTATATTTTATGAAAGCAAGATTGCTCAGTTGGACAAAAGTACACAACCTACCTTTATCAGAAATATTTATGCATCAAAGCCTTTACTGAAGATATTACTAATAGTATTAATAATGGATGACTTTGGACAAGCTGTATACTCAAAGTATAATTTCTTTAGCACATTTGTACCAGGACTTGGAATCTGTCCAAGTCATACTTTGTCAGGCATTTTGTTTTACTTCAACGGGCATAAAAACTTCCTTGCTTTTAACAGGGCGTTTCATAATTTCTAGCTACGAAAATGATTTAAAATGCGACACCTATCATTCAACTAGAGCTTAAAATATCACAAGGAAAAATACACACTGGTATTCCATTTCTCCCTAAACATTGTAAGCCTCGAAGTCTTTAACTAACGTGATACCGGAGTCAACAAGCATACTTTTAGAATTTGATTAAAAGGGAATATAATATGGAATCGCGTATCTAAAGAATTTTATAACGGTATGATTATATCCGTGTACTGCGGCAGGGCTGTGTAGGGCTGTTTCGCCTGTCTGTTCATGCGAGCTGTCTTGTAGCCTACTGGTCTAGGTGCGTGACTACCAGCTAGCAGGTTGTGTGTTCAAATCCAGCTGGTGCTGGACTTCTCATTTTTATTTATAAATTTTTTAATCGCGTAACATAAACATATTACCGTATGCAAACTGTACTGTATACAGTATGTATATGTATATTTAATGTCTTAACTGTGCCCGTTTAATTGAATTTAAAAAAATTATTTAACACGAACATTAAGCTGTTTAGATCTTCCGCCTGAGAACAGTCACCCGTTGCTACCCAACGCAGAATGGTGATTGGCTGACACTATCTGACACCCCTCTGATTGGAGAAAAAAGACGTGCTGGTTTGCTATACATACTGTACCAGGAAGAGGATTTCTTTCTATTCAAAACGTGTATTTTAAAAGTTTAAGAAGTAAAAACCTTACAGCGTACACAGATTTCTAAACTGATCAGGATCATTATCTTTGTCTTATGCATAATAATGTTCACCGCTCTGTCCAGCAAATTAATAATAAACTTTATTTTATATGGCGTTTTAAACGAATAAGTAATTAGATTGCTCATAAACCTAATCACTTGCTTTTTCTTTTTATTTAGGCTCAGATTTCAACTATAGATCGTATTATTAATAACCATAATAACAACCAACCAACAAAAACAACCATATAAACATAATGGTGGTGCTGGACCTTCCAGTTTTATTTATTTATTTTTTAATCACGTAACATAAACATATTACCGTATGCAAACTGTACTGTATACAATATGTATATGTATATTTAATGTCTTAACTGTGCCCGTTTAAGTATTGAATATTCATATCTAATTTTACCACTGAAGGGAAATCTTAACATAAACATACAGTATATGGCTGGTCTCGGTACTTTAAAGAAAAAAATACACACCGGTATTCCATTTCTCCCTAAACATTGTAAGCTTCGAAGTCTTTAACTAACGTGATACTGGAGTCAACAAGCATACTTTTAGAATTTGATTAAAAGGGAATATAATATGGAATCGCGTATCTCAAGAAATTAATAACGATATAATTATATTCATGTTGCAAAAGAACTGCAAGGGACATAACAACTCCCTTGCATGGTTTCATTACGACCAGAATCGGTCTTGAGATATTTTTAACTTGATTTACAGTATTTGAGAGGTATGTCTTAACACCGATACTACAGTGCTTAAGTACTGCTCACGTATATGTTTCTAGGTTTATATTATGCATTTCATACGGTCAAATTACTTTTGAGCAACTAATAAGAAGCGCGAAACGGTATGCGTTTTAGTTCCGTTTTGTGCTGGGACCCGTAGATTGATTAGAGATATCAAGTACATACAAGTCATTTTATAAATGTTGTAGTTCGTCTTGAAAAAATGTTACGAGTACATCATCTATCAACAATTACACAGGTTCTGTTTCCATATTGCGGATTTTGGTTAGGTATTATCAAATCCAGTGGTGCTGTGTGTTAGTTTACTGAGTCCCATGTCACATGGTCTGTGATTGAAACCTGTAAAACCGGTTTAATTCATCACAGCCAGCACTCTTCAGGTGTGATGGTCTTCTGCTCAGAATTAAACACTAAAATGTTTGTGTATATTCTAATGGTAGTGGGGGCAGGGTGTGTGGGGACAGGTTTGGTTGAAATTGCATTGGAGATCTATGTTCTTCACACCTGAAACATTTTCTCTGAAAGCATTTTCTTTGAAGTTTAACCGATCTTGTTACAGCATGTTACAGTTTACTATTATTAACCATATTAATTTTAAGTGCTTAATGTAAAATCTTGTAAAAATATATTTTCATTGTTCAAATATACATTAAGTCTGACTATCATATAATAAGTTAAATACAAAACTAAAGAAAAAATAGGATTAAATATAATTCAAAAAATTTTGCTAACAATGTTAACTGTTTATGAATAATAAAATGTATTAACTAAGGAGTAGGATGGCACAGTTGTTAGTATGTTTTTTGTTTTGTTTCTTTTTCATAAATACAACAGTACTACCTGATGTCTCAGTGGCTTTCAAACTTAAATTATGCATACAAACCTGTGAACTAGAAAGATAACTAAGATATCCATCCATTATATTCCATAATATCCATGAAATATATGGCGCTGAAATACAATATGTGTGACGCATAAAAGACACCAAGGGATTGGGTGAGCTCCCATCACAAAAAAAAAAACTGCGAACCTGCACTACAGGGACCATAGTACAGTATGGAGACCTTCTGCCGCCCCAGCTTCCAAAGAGCGAAGGGTAAGCAAATACAGCAGACTTCATCTGAAATACGCGATTACAGCGCATATAACAAGGTATTATTGCCGTTTTGAATTTTACATTCAATTATAATTATTTCTTCGTAGCCTGTTCTTCAAGAAAACACCGCACGGGCGAAACGATCTACCACCAGGACAGTAAAAAAGAAAGCGGTAAGACGGAAAAAAAGAAAAGTTTATTTTGACTTCTGTTCCGCGACTGATGAATACTACTGTGTGACTTTATTTCTTACATTAATTATGTTATTTTGCCACAGGCCGTGGGTCTCTGCTCTCGGCCACTGGCCACGGTGCCAACCTGTAGAAGCAGCACCTGTATGGAGACATTTCGGCAGCAGCGGGAGCATTACGATGCATTACTGGGGAAGATTGGGAGGCTAGAGTTCCAGCAGTCAAATAGTTGAGCAGCTGTCTCCCGAAAAGTGCCTCTCCCCGCCGCGCAGGCTGCAATGCCTGGCGGAAGCTCTGCCCCCCGCAGAGCACACACCGCCTCAGGACACTCCATCCCGGCCTCTCAGTTCACCACCGCGCAGGAATCTGTTGATGCTGTCCCCGCCGGCTATCTCCCCCCAGGAAGCACAGCGGAATTCACAGATGCCAGTGGGACGAATAATTCTCCCAGATGTCCAACTGCTACCCATCACCCAGGAGATGGAGGGGGGGTTGTACTTGCAGTGCATCGGCATAGACGGGAAAGCAAGAGCCGACCGCTACGGCGCCCTCGTGTTTCGAAATCTTGTGACTTTTGAAATTTACTGGGGGTGGACCACGTCTGTAAATTTCGATGGGTCCAGAGGCAAAAATGCCTTGTCTTGCAATCTTCGGGAAACCATTAGTACGATGGTGAATCGGAGATTCTCAACCCTTGCTGCGTACGACTGGAAAAGAATTCGTGTTCGGATCAACGAAATGCTTCGTAGGAGGAGGCGGTCTTTTCCTCTTGTCTAACAGTCTGTCCACAAACAAAACATTCCTGTTAGACAAGAGGAATTGAAAAAAAACAATTTTGTCAATGAAAACTGGTGTGTGTGTCTCTCCCTGCTGGATGTCCCTCTCACAAACTGCTGAATGAATAAAATAATTTTATTGAAAACGAGTTTGCGATTGTCTGGTCTTTAAATTCTTGAGATACGTGATTCCATATTATATTCCCTTTTAATCAAATTCTAAAAGTATGCTTGTTGACTCCGGTATCGCGTTAGTTAAAGACTTCGATGCTTAAAATGTTTAGGGAGAAATGGAATACTGGTGTGTATGTTTTCTTTAAAGTACCGAGACCAGCCATATACTGTATGTTTAAGTTCCAAAATTAATATCGTTTATGGGCTTCACACGCGTTGCAGTATGCTCAGGCACTAAGTAAAAGGAGATGCTTCGTATTGCTTGACTAATTTTAAAAACTAAGTTATAAATGCAGACGCTCCCTCGATGCGCTGCTCTGGTGCGTCGGCTCCTACACAGTGCCTGTCTGCCGTAAGCGTTACAATATACTAAATACTAAATACTAAAGCCAATACTGGCTCAATGGGCTTTGACGTGCTAATGCATTGGTTTAACAGTCCGGGTGTGGCAGGCTTCCAATGTCAACTCGACTCGATTGGAAGACAATGAACGTATTTTAGCCCTAAATGAATTAATAGCAAACATGGTTTACATAAAATACATTTTTCCAAGAAAGTTTATAATAATACGATCTATAGTTGAAATCTGAGCCTACTTTAAAAATAAAGGAAAAGCATTTTCAGAGAGCAATCACGATGTGTTTATGTAGAAAAAGTGATTAGGTTTATGAGCAATCTAATTACCTATTCGCTTAAAACGCTATATAAAATAAAGTTTATTTAGAGATGAATGATGAGTGTCGCAGTTTAAATAATGTGAGTCAGGAAACTAACACAGCGCCACCAGATTTAATAATGCAATAAAAATAATGTGACACAGTACAGCACAGTACAATAATACTGACCATGACTTTAGAAGCATAAATTACCTTACACTCAATTTAAACACAAGCTGTCTTTCTGTATGAACCTCTATGCTGGTTCATACAGAAAATGTAGAAATGCATTAGCCTGATTATGATTAAAAAACACATAATTAAACACGCGTTTGCGATTTAAATCAGAACACGATTTAAATCAATATAAATGTTTATATTGTAACGCATACTGTCCAGCCTCCATTTCTCTATAAAAATTTACTGTTGCACACACACACACAATAGAAGCAGGAACCGCTGTCAGAAGGGAAGATATGTTCAAAATATCGCAAATATCGATCATGTTGCGATATTTTGAAATATAAAAGTCAATTGATTGTCCATAATATCGCTTACCTATTTTTTCGAAGAAATGTTTGTTAAAATAGAAATCCAGCACCAGCTGGATTTGAACACACAAACTGCCAGTTGGTAGTCACGCACCTAGACCAGTAGGCTACAAGACAGCTTGCATGATCAGGCAGGCGAAACAGCCCTACACAGCCCTGCCGCAGTACACGGATATAATCATACCGTTATTAAATTCTTTAGATACGCGATTCCATATTATATTCCCTTTTAATCAAATTCTAAAAGTATGCTTGTTGACTCCGGTATCACGTTAGTTAAAGACTTTGAAGCTTACAATGTTTAGGGAGAAATGGAATACTGGTGTGTACCAAGACCAGCTATATACTGTATGTTTACGTTCCAAAATTAATATCGTTTATGGCCTTCACACACGTTACAGTATGCTCCTATTCTTTTTATGCTCAGCTACTAAGATTTCCCTTCAGTGGTAAAATTCAATATCTACAACGGGCACAGTAAAGACGTTTACAGTAAGTCTTTCTACGACAGACCAACGGACCACGAGTGCCCCTGTCGGTCAACCAATCACGCACCGCGGTACCCCGTGTCATCATACCTGCGGTACGTGTTTTATTCAAAACTAATTTGAAAAAAAACCCGCTATTGGACAAGGTACTTTTTGTAACGATTTGCTATTTCATGCTGGAAAACAAAGGAAACAGACCCAATGTTTGCTTTCAGGTGCGGTTCATTACATAATAGACATCTATTACTGAGTAATTACATCTTCGTTTACAGATGTCTTGCATGTATCACAAGGTATAATAGTTGTCGTGCGTCCTCAGTTAAAATGTTTTAAAAAGTACGACAAAAGTACAACATGCTTAAGAACATTTATGATTACAATGAAGTTAAATGACTTGCTTGCGAAGTACCAAACAGCCTTGAACAGTTCGCGGAAATCAAATATACAGTACAGATGGATTCAGAGTGTGCTTTCCAACTTTAATGCAACATTTTCTTTTGACAGGGCAGAGTTGTCTTCACAATCTGGGTTGATTAAAAAGGTGTGACATCAGTGTTAAACAGCTTTCCTTCTTGGGGAACAACGGTTGTGTTCCATATTTCTAACTATTTTGGTTTCAAGATCACAATTTAGTGTGAAACATTAAAGCCAGCTGGATAAGCTTGATTAATTCCCCTCACGGGATCAATAAAGTATCTATCTATAAATCTCTTACACGTCATTTACAATGGCCTTTCAACTAATAGCCCGTGCAGGGATCAAACCCCAGCTGTTGGTACGAGTTGCATAAGACCCTGTAACGCTTAGATAAGAAACTAACCTCTGCTTCTTCATCATATACACAGTGAGCTATATTTGCGAGCCTACTGTCCCCTGCGGGCTCTGTATTTGATTGCGGTACAAGACCGGCCGTGGAGATAAAGTGAGACAGGTGTGTACTTTAAAAGGCTCATAGCGTCCCTGGGAGGGCTCAAACCACCACCCTTTTTGTTAACAACCGAGCCACAAAGACTCATGTACAGCTTAACACTCCTTGGTCTCAGTGAAAGTGATACAAATTTCAGGTGATTAATTTGTTTTTAAAGGAAAATCACCAACAGTGGCCGAGATCTACTGGAGTTTTTCATTCTATACTGCGATTTCTGTAGGGTACCCTGTGCAAATACAAGTTTTGACGAGAAGGGATGGACATATAAGGTCAGAAGGCTTGGGGAATTGAACTTTAAGGTGAAGACTGCGGGTTCAGCAGCAGCAGAACCTGATCAGTATCAGTTGACTCCAATATACTTTGAAAATGAACTTGGAGATTTAGAGTCAGACGTGCTACCGTTGCACCATAGGGTACTTAATTAAAAAAATTAGAAAAACAGTCAGTGTTCCTGGATCTGTTATTGAGAACAACACCTGCACAAGAGCTGTGCAGGAAGAATAAAATGTGGTTTGTGATGAAGAGACTCTCTTTGGAAGAGCGGCGCTCTTCACAGGATATTTTTTTTTTGTGAAGTTAATTTGTCTCCTTTGGGGAATTCAAAGGCGCTGACAGCTGTGACCTCGTGGTGCAAAGATAGCATGTCTGATTCCAAATCAGACGGCTGCATGTTCAAATCACGGCGAGGTCTGCTTTTAGTTTTTCAGGTTCTGCTCGTCCTGAACACGGAATTCAAACCATGTAGTTGAATTCTATCTGTACACCACATAGATAATCTAAACAAAATAGAGCCCTACTGGACATACAGTTAGGATCTCACACAGCGAATACCCTTGAACACAAGAGAGAAGGCACAGTTCACATCTGCGAAACATCACATCAGTCTTTAGAGACAGCTACATCAGAGAATGGAATCCCGGAAGTTTCAAATAACTTCTTTTAATACAGGTTCAAGCAAACCTGAAAGTTAGGGAGTTTCCGGACACTTTTGTTTTATTCAAAACTATTTTGAAAAAAAAAAACGCTATTGGACAAGGTACTTTTTGTAACGATTTGCTATTTCATGCTGGAAAACAAAGGAAACAGACCCAATGTTTGCTTTCAGGTGCGGTTCATTACATAATAGACATCTATTACTGAGGAGCTTGAATAAAATTTGCACGAGGCAAGTAGAAGTCGAACCTACAATCTTATGATCCAAAATCAGATGCGTTATTTATTAAACTGCTGGTATTTCACATAACCGGAATTCCCCCATAATGTATTCAGCGTCACTACTAGTAATATACCGCCCCGTCTAAGTCAAAGTGAGAAACATGTGTTTTCTGATTTTTTATGAGTTTTAAAATATTATCTCTTAAAATCAGACAAAGGGTTTATGTTTCGCACTGAAATTCCGATTGATTGAGAATTCAAAGAAAGACTGTTTTCTTCCACAACACCGTATAATTATTACATCCACCAGACTCTCCAACTTCTCCAGACCTTGCTGGGTGAGCATTTACTCCGATAAATTACGTCACGTATCATGTTAAATCACCTCTTCTCAACACAACATTTCCTGGTGCACGTTTTCTCTATGAAAAAAAAGACATTTTTCCCTTGCACGATTTCTCGTTTTTTTTATCAAAGCGTACAGAAATAAAAAAGAAGAAGAAATAGTGTTGCAAAAGAACTCTGTCGCTCTTGGGAGATGTCAAACGCATTGGACATGAAAAATGCCGGATAAAAGCCAGTTTCTCAGTGTCGGGGCTGCTACTGTATGTAAAAGAGGCAATTTGCTCTGAGAGCAGGTTCAGCGCTTTCTGAACGCAGATGTCTCAGAGCGGTGTGTCCAAGTGTAAAACACTTGGTTTCAGCAGTGTGGCTGTTGTATTTGAAATGCTATTGAGCCATGAAGACGACCCACCTATCCCAGTGTATTACCTGTAGTGTTATCTTCAGAAAATCATAAAAAATTAAAGAAAGGGGCCACAGCCACAGCAAGGTTGTACGAGGTTTGGGGGCCTGTCTGGTGTGTAAAACACTTGGGTACAGCAGTGTGGGTGCTGTATTTGAAATGCTATTGAGCCATGAAGATGACCCACCTGTCCCAGTGTATTACCTGTAGTGTTATCTTCAGAAAATCCTAAAAAATATAAAGAAAGGTTCCACAACCCAAAACAAAGCTGGGAAAAGTCAGAGGACCTGCTTAGTGTGCAAAACACTTGCAGCATTGTGGATGCTGTGGTTTAAATGCTATTGGTTTGTGAACAGAATACCCCTATCCCAGTGCATTGTGCCACATTAAATAAAAGCACGAGAAAAAGAGATTCAGAACACAAAGCTGTGTCAGTGTTCTGTGTAAAACGTCGGTTTGAACATCATGGGAGCTGTTTTTAATAAGCTGCTGAGAAAAGAATATTTTAATCTTCCTGCTGTCAGTAGTATTGTGAATATAGTTGACCCTTACCTGAATGAAAACAGGATGTAAAGGAAGGGTTTCAGAAATTAAACAAAGCTTAATTCCCGTGCTTACAGTCTGGGTAATGGGAGACTGCGCTGTTCTGCTTCCTATGGTCATATACGGGTTTTTCGCACGAAGCCGTATTGAACAGTATTTCTCGCGTTGTGAACTTGTGCACACAGCGGTCCCCCGGGTTCCAGTTTGTGCGTAATTACGCATCGATGAAAAACCGGAGGTTTAATAAAAGATAATTAGCTCACTAATAGTTTGATGTAAAGGCTGTGGAAATATCCACAAGTCGTGGTCTTTAAAATGCTTTTGGTTTGAAGGCGTTCTGTGCTTCCATTGCGGAGATATGGACAAAAGAATATTCGTGCTTGGTCAAAAAAATGTCATAAAACCGAAAAAGTAAAGGCTGAGAAATCATCCACAATGTATTTTATACACAAAGCAAGTGTTTTTGTAACTCTAAGAGATTTCGTGAAAGCGCTACAGGCGTGCCAAAAACGTTTTCGAACTTCAAGCTAACTTTACCCCGGTACGATGCTGGGGGTCGGAGAGAGCGATGTCTTCCTCATTAGTATAGGACCTGTCACCTGTCCCCACCTGTCACATGGGAGACCGGGGTACATCAGGATGCGCATTGAAGTGAAAGCAGGACTGCGACATGCACTGTGCAGATCCCGCCACACTAAGAGGTGAGTGGGTTTGTTCGATCACAGCGCTAGGTGCTAGGCGAACCGGGGACTTTTCGCGTGTGAGGCGAACGTGATAACCACTACACTACGGAAACAATGTTAAGACATGCCCAGCGGCCCAGCGCTGAGCTTCGCCAATGCGACTCAGCTGCTTCCAGTGCCTTTATTGGAGTGCGCTTATGGACCGTGCTCTCTCTCCAGAGACCAGCAAGCCTGTCATGGATGGAGCAGGAAAAGCAGCGCCACATTCTACAGCCCTCTCCACGCAATCGACAAAATCGGGCTACTGAAGTGGAGAAAATCGCCTCTCCAGAAAGTGCAAATATCATCTTGGAGACTATAAATCCTATTGCCGAAGGTCAAACCTGTCTACCAGAGTAACCCTCCATCCTCCTGCAGCGATGATCAGCTCGCCTCACACACGAGAAGTTTCGGCTGGAAACAAGCGCCCCCTCTTCTCGCACGTTTTGCACGTTCGAGTAGTTTTAATGCATCTCCTTCGTACACGGTGCTGATCTTTTGGAAAGCAGGAGGCAAAACTGACACGCACCCACCCGAGGGGTCGAACCCGGGCCACCTGGGTGAAAACCAGGAATCCTAACCCCTAGACCATAGGGGAGCACGCAACCCTGCTCTTCCGGGCATCATGCAAGCAAACTACATAAATATGAGAACACACGCAAGAGAGTTGTCACTCAGAGTGTCGAAGGGTAGATGTATACTGGGGCTCAGTTGAAATGCAACGTCAGGACTTTTACGAATTATGTCACACGAAGAGAGCACAGCCCTTTCCGCCCTGCCACGTGTGTCTCGGTAACTCGCTGTGATCGCATAGTGGTCAGTACTTTGCGTTGTGGCCGCAACAACCCCGGTTTGAATCCGGGTCACGGCAGAATAGGGGCGTCTGCTTTTACTACTTGCACGAATTAAGGCAAAAAAAAGCCAATCGATGTGAACGAACGGCGCTTTACAGAGGAGTACTGCCTGACTGGATCGTTGATGAACGACAGAGGCCACTCAGACCTCTTCTCAGTTTTCTTCAATGACTTACTAAGGATCTTCTTCACATTCACCCATGCAGGGGAAGCCAGTTACACCAAAGCAAACGCGGGAAAGTGCATTTCAAGCAGAGACCAGGAGGGACTTGTATACACCGAGAGTGGGCGGAGAATGGAACAATGCGCCCAGCCCTGTTGCTGGAGCCGATTCTTGATGAGATCTTGGGCTCACTAAGAGGCCCCCGCTGGATGCTAATCTTTCTGTTGTTCTTGCAGGTCCTGCGATGCTTTTCAGCCGACAGAGCTCGTGCTGGTCTGTCGGCACAGGCCAATTGCAAATGATCGGCTCCGCGTACAGAAGGAACGTGCGATTGGTACAAGAGTACACGAAGGCACCGGAAATACATTGGGAACAAATGACCGGTCGCTCAAGACCTCTGTGAAGTACAGGAGTGTGCAAAACGAGGCTGTTTCCACCCGGTCTCGAACCGGGGACCTTTCGCGTGTTAGGCGAACGTGATAGCCACTACACTACGGAAACCTGCAGGGACTGCTGCTGGTGTCTCCCTTGCGTTTCGGGCTGAGAAAGGGACGCGTCACTTTAGGCAGGGGGCGCTGGAGAGAGGAACAAAGGGCGCGATGAAACGAAATGCCGGAACCCAGGATCGAACCACAGACCTTTAGATCTTCAGTCTAACGCTCTCCCAACTGAGCTATTTCGGCGGTGCGGAGAGTCCACAACCACCTGCTCCAGCCTTCCTGTGTTGCGGCATTAGCGCACCAAGAGGAGCGGGAGAGTGTTGCAGGAACATAACTCAGAAGGAAAGCCACCCAGGTGCGCCCTCTGAGCTCTGTCCAGCGCATCTTCCTCGCATGGACTCCTGCCTGCGACGGGCAGGAAACAATTAGCAAGAACAGATCGACACCCCATGGGTGTCTTATGACCACACCTTAGGTTGTGAAAGGTGCAGGTGTGAGGGGTTGCCGGGCTACTTTGGAGCAGAGCTTGGGCGGAGGGGGGGCGGGAAAGCAGACAAAGAGGTGACACCTCAAGGTCTGCACGATCACAGCTCTCCGCCGCCCCAGGCTTCCGCTGGATAAGCTACTGGACACACCCGCCCCTCCTCACACAGACCGTGGAAAAGCCCCCGAGTGTGAGGGCTCTCTCTTCCTCCCAGGAGCTCTTGGACACGACGCACAGACAGGGCGCGGGGAGCCGCCGCCTGCAAACACGGCTCCAGGCAGGACTCCACTCCGCAGGAGCCGCAGAGCAGAGCAGAGGAGATGGGGGCAGCTTAGCTCCAGTGCAGAGACCTGAGCTGTTGTTGCTGCGGACGCTGTCTTTTCTGTTCTCGGGGTAGGACATCAGGAAGCACATTGAAGCGCTGCGACATGCACTGTACAGATCCTGCCACTACTGGGCCCGATTTCCCCGGATCGAAACCGGGCGGAAACAGGCCCGTTTCGTTTGTCGCCACGCACACTGTTTGGGGATTCGCCTAGCGCTGTGATTGAACAGACCCCCTCACCTCCTAGTGTGGCGGGATCTGCACAGTGGATGTCGCAGCGCATCCTGCTTTCACTTCAATGCATGTCCTGATGTACCCCCGTCTCCCGAATGACAGGTGGGGATACTTGCCACTATACTAACGAGGAAGACATCGCTCTCTGCTTAGTGTGCAAAACACTTACTTGCAGCATTGTGGGTGCTGTGGTTTAAATGCTATTGGTTTGTGAACAGAATACCCCTATCCCAGTGCATTGTGCCATATTAAATAAAAGCACGAGAAAAAGAGATTCAGAACGTAAAGCTGTGTCAGTGTTCTGTGTAAAAAATCGGTTTGAACATCATGGGAGCTGTTTTTAATAAGCTGCTGAGTAAAGAATATTTTAATCTTCCTGCTGTCAGTAGTATTGTGCATATAGTTGACTCTTACCTTGAATGAAAACAGGACGTAAAGGAAGGGTTTCAGAATTCAGACAAAGCTTTATTCCCATGCTTACAGTCTGAGTAATTGGAGACTGCGCGATTCTGTTGCCTATGGTCATATACCGGTTTTTCGCATGAAGCCGTATTGAACAGTATTTCTCGCGTTGTGAGCTTGTGTATACAGCGGTCCCCCGGGTTCCAGTTAGTACGTAATTACCCATCGATAAAAAACTGGAGGTTTAAAAAAAGATAATTAGCTCACTGACACTTTGATGTAGAGGCTGTGGAAATATCCACATGTTGCGGTCTTTAAAATGCATTTGGTTTGAAGGCGTTCTGTGCTTCCGTTGCTTCCGTTGCGAAGATAGGGACAAAAGAATATTCGTGCTTGGTCAAAAAAATGTCATAAAACCGAAAAAGTAAAGGCTGAGAAAGCATTCACAATGTATTTTATACACAAAGCAAGTATTTTCGTGATTCTAAGAGGTTTTGTGTAAACGCTACAGGCGTTTCGAACTTCAAGCTAACTTTACCCCGGTCTGGTACCATAGGTCACGTAGCTTAAAATCCCAGTCATGTTTTTTTTTCCTATCTTGTGGTACATAACGTACCATTACGGACTATCACAAAGGGCTTGATTTCGTTAAATGCATGTATTCTTTTCCTTACTGGAAAACTTGTATTTCAAGAAATTCACACAGCTCGCGAGAAATGAAATTCAATAATTGATTATCAGTGCAGAAGAAATATTGCCAGCTGGCAAAAAATATTTTTTTTTTAACTGGAAAGTTGTGAGGTGAGACATGTCCCCACCATTCCGTCTGTGTGGCTCGTTCGGTTGTTAACTGAAAGGTTGGTGGTTCGAGTCCACCCAGGGATGGGTTTCTTTTGCGATGTAAACGTTGTCTTCGCAAAGGTCGACTGGATTTCTCAGCGAAACCTTAACCATTTTAATATTTACAGGAAATGCGATTGCTTAACATGTGTCAGAATCACCGGGAAATGTCCAATTACTGTATGCCCAACATCGCAACTCCCCAGAAAACCAAATTCACCCAAGAAAAAATTGAGTCGTCATTTATACCCCCGTTGCATCCTCTGCTGAAATATTTTAAAAATACAATGCAGATTTGTTTAAGAACTTGCAAGCTTTGTTACATTAGCACCATGCATTTGGACTTCGATATTTTGACACATTTACCTTAATTTTAAACATAAATACTGTACAATCTATTGTAATTTTGTTGCACTATTAAAATATGTTAGCTGAGGATGCAAAGGGGTGAAAGGGAAAGGTCAGAGGGTGTAGTAACACCAAGGTTAGTGTTACAACCCCAAGTGTCTAGGGGAAAAGGGGTATAACATTTAGGATAATTCTTTTGGAAGCAGATGGGTTTTGGTGAGGGACTAGGAAGTATGATAACAAGGGTAAGGAACTAGAGTGGTGCCAAAGGAAAGAAAATAAACAAAAATGGAGCTGGCTAGGACAGTGAGGGAAAGCTAATCTGACTACAAAAGAAACCTCGAAACACACAGTCTTCGGCGTCTTCAACACCCTAGCTAACCTGCACTGACTACCCAAAACCATACAAGACAAACGGCACTCACCCGTACTAAACTAGTGTACTAATACAAAATCAACTAAGTGTGTAAGTGTACCCAACAACCTAAACTAACCTTATATACAAAAGTTCACACAAAAACACAAGTGAAGCAGGAAGACAAATAAGGGAAAACAAGAGTAATAAACAGGAGCAGAGTACAAAAGAACACAAAAGTTGAACATGTAACACTGGGGCAAGGTAATGACAAAACAAGGATGAACACACAAACAAACGAAAGTACAAAGAAACTAACAAAAAAAAAACAAAACAACAAAGCCGAAGCTATACGAAAATACACACACACAAAGCAAAACAAACCAACAAACGAAGCCGAAGCAATAACCAGGAGCGGAGCGATAACCAAAACCAAACGGGACCGAAGTCAAACAAAAGGCCTCTCCTTGCTGAAAACCTCCAGGTTATATACTGAATAAGATGTGTTCTGATTGGCTGAGAGCTAATTGATGATGACGTCATACTGAAAGTGTGGTGTAATGGTGGGCCAATGGGGAAGGGAGAACAATCAAGGGTCAACAGTGTGGACATAACAGAAAAAACACACACAGAACACACACTAGGACGTAACAGTTAGCATTGGTGGAGGTGATAAGGGTGTTGATGGTTTTTCTCTGTAGAGGATTTTGAGGTTTTTATCCTTCTCTGAAGTGAGAAACTGGAAGAATTGGGAGTTGAGGGATCTGATGAGGTAAGTTATGAAAGGAAGTTGATGTGGAGCTGTTAGCCGTAAAAACTTAATGTCTTTGATGTTGTCATCAGCGATAAACTGCATTCAGCAAAGATAAAAAGAAAATTATCTTTGGTTACTGCCCTGTCTTTCTCACACCTGAAGAAGGCTCCACAGCCGAAACATGATCTTATGAGGGAATCAGGGAAGGTAGGTGCGAGTGTGGACCCCCCTCGACTGGGTGCGAGACAGTTAGAGTGACGCTGTCATCAACAGCGCCAGCCCCCACTGCATCAGGCCCTCTCCCACTTAGGGTGAGAGTACAGGTCTGCGGGCACCCTCTGTTTAAGAAGGGAGTTCCTGGTCCGCCTCTATCACACTCGTACCAGGTGTCATCCCACTCAGACCCCCCGTCTCCATATGGTCACTGTGGGAATTGATCCCAATTATTTTCATTTCCTGCCTGTCTGTTGCCCCATGGGAGAGCAGGATATAACACATTAACTAGTGCAGTGCGACCAGGAACTAATTCTTCTTTTAGTTTCCAATTCTCCTGCGCTGCCTCTTTTCACTTTTGTTCATACTCTTTCGTAGCGAGTAAAGTATCTTTTCTTCCGGGTTTTTGTTTTCCCCGTAAACACACTTTTAAAAAGTCACATCCCAATTTCTTTTTTTTCCTCTCATGTATCTGCCACCACTGGTGCCGGCCGTGCACCAGGGTGGGAGCTACACCCTTGTGCTTTTGCCAGTCAATACTTATATGCTTTCTTTACAGGCGTCTTCGCCCCAGACTCCCTCTGACAAACTCAACTTTTCGCATATTTTTCTCCTTTTTTTCTGTCAACTTACACTTTTCCGATATATAAACGGACCCTTCCACCACTTTCTCAAACCATCAGTTAGCACACATGTTCGGTCTCTTTTACTTTTGTTGTGTGTGAGGTAACACCTCATACAGTAAGGGGATGCTTTCACTTGAAAAACCTGTGCATTCCTGCACTCATTCAGCCAAGGGTGTCTGTTACCTCCAGATCTAAATGCCTCTCCGAGACTTTAGAGAGGACTTACACCGCACTGTTCACAGGTAAGGAACGAGACCTCGAAAACCCCCTTCCCTGATCAGTAATTCACCATCCCCAGAACGCCAGCATCGCTGGTTTTGCCCCGGGGTGGACTTACACACTGAGCTCAATCAGGGCGATTCTCGGGTCTCAACGTCCTTTAAATCCTGCTACTTAATGCTTTGCTCTTTTATTATGAGGTGTGTTTATGTTAGTGTCGTGCGTGTGTATATGTATTTCACAAACAAGGAAAACACCAAAAACATACATATATATCTCCTACTTCTGTTTCCTTTAAAACAAAAAAAAACACGCCACGCCAATCTGTGCACGATCAAGGCATAGCTAATCTCAGGACCCCGGGCGCAATTAAGGCCCACACCAATCCTGGATTATACGTGCATTTAAAGCACCACTCAGCTCCAGAACCCCGGGCGCAATTAAGGCCCACACCGATCCTGAGCCTCAGAACTCCGGGCGCAATTAAGACCCACACCAGTCCTGAACTACGTGCATTTAATGCACCACTTGCTCTAGAACCCCGGGTGCAATTAAGGCCCACACCGATCCTGAGCCTCAGAACTCCGGGCGCAATTAAGGCCCACACCAGTCCTGAACTTCGCGGTAAAGGTCCAAAACCCGTTCAAAAACTCCACGCGCAATTAAGGCATACACCAGCTTCGAACGCCTGTACACAATACCGCGGACCGCCTGCCAGACCAAATTCTGGGCTTACAGCAAACAACCCATTACATACACCGGTGTCTTCCCCGGGCCAGAGGAATACAGGAACTCACGTTTACTCCGTCATCTCGGCGATTCTCGCAGGGAGCAGAGACTTCCCAATCGGTCAGAGAGAGTCGGGACTTTTTTTTAAAAAGAGGAGTCCTTACCTCTTAGTAATGTGAGCGCTGACCGTCTCTCCTGCTGATGGGAAGTTCTGCGCCTTCTGGAGCATCCGCCGACTATGCCAAATTTGTTGTAACAGAAGGAATAAGGTTCTTGATCCCGAGATGAAGTAAAACAGATGAGTTTATTGCATGCAACGAACAATAAAGCCGAAGTCTTGTTTCCCGCAAGAAACAACAAAACCGAAGAATTGTTCGATGTGCCGGTACAAACTTTTAGGTTATATAGTCCTTGCTTGCTGCTTCAGACGTCATTCGACGTTATGGTAAGGGGGGGGGGGGGGTGTCATGGTATTTGGCCAAATGGTCAGTTTAAGATTATGCCCCCAGGGGGTTCCTTGCTCGCATCTGGAATCCTTATCGGTTAACCCCCTTTCCTGCCATAAACCCCTGTTGCTTAGAAGTCTAATTTTCAGGCAGAACTGACTTAAGTTATTAACCCTTTTAACATCTTGTCTCTTACTTCAACGTATATTAGAATTTCATTCTAGACCCATTACGGACCACATTTATATGTCTAAGGTATGCATTTAATCAACGTATATTCAGTACATCTTTAGCCCACTGGGGAGACACTACAACAGGTAACACCCCGTGCAAAAAATCATGAGCATCTGTAAAAGCTCTCTACCTGCCCTCTCTTAACAGAGATGTGACGAGGGTCTAAAGGGACATTTTGAGCCGTAGAAACATTTTAGCATTCTGTACTTTCCTGTGCAGTCAGGCCAATTCCACTTCAACTGCGCGCGGCAACGGAGATCGTTTTGAAAACAACGAGAGTAAAGGGACACTGCATATCTGCAGAACATCACATCCGAGTTTCAGTACAGTAACATCAGAGATTGGAAGCTAGGGAGTTTCAGGTCTGTTTTTTTTATTATAGGTTCATGAAAGTCATACCTTTGCAATAAATATTTCAGAATCCCAGTCAAATCCAGTACAGTTGCTGCACAGATCTGCATTCTACAATAAGAAAACTGTCCGTTTAATCAAACACGCTGCATAAAGCATTTTTAAAACAGGAGATATTGTTTTGGAATGCATCTTTCTATAAAAATAAAATGATTTGAAGGGCGCTATAAGCAGAGGTGTGAAAGCCTGCTCTACAGAAGAACTATATAATAAGTCGAGATTTCACCTCGTGAGAGAAAGCATCTCAGAAAACGAAGTTGCAGTCGCTTCAATGCGTCATAACACCACTAGGTCAGACAACAAGAGCTGAAGAGCAGCTGTCGAGAGTGACGCGGCCGAGCTCTCTAAGGAGCTGGATTAAAGCTCCAGTCTCTTTGGGGGCATCTGTTGGAATCACACTGCTGCTGCATATCTGCTTACTAAAAATCCTTGAAGGTGTGGTAGCCGAGTGGTAAGGTGTTGGTTTTATAAACTGAAGTTTGTGGGTTCAAGCCCCACCTGTGCCTGTTTCATTTGTCACCACTTTCCTTCAGTTTCAAAGTCTTAAAAAAATTCGCAATGTAGGAGTCTCTATAGTAAGAAGAACATAACTGTCGCCAGTAATTAGTGTTCTTGCATATTCTGACAAATTGTGTTTGTCCAGTCGTATCAATCGTCCTAAAATTACGGAAAATCGGATGCAACTGGTGCATTAAGCATACATTTCATCAGGATAGTCGTATGGTTTAAAATAACAAATTCATAGGTTCGTGTCTTTTAAGCTTTGTGTTCCGCTCTCCAAATAGAGGCTTGGGTTCAAAGCCCACTCCCGACAGTTTTACCCTGTCTTACACTGTTCCAGTCCTCTTGTGCTCGCTGACAATCACAATAGGAGGAAAACGGAGAAACTGCTTAGCAAGAACATAACGGACAGAAAAAAGCTTCGTAAACACGTGAATGTGATTAGCAGCAGTAAGGTATGCCTTCAAATGTTGAAGCCTGAATTATAAAAGCAGCAGAAGAAAGGTGCAGCACAATGCAATTTGTGAGAATTCGCAGGTTTTTATGCTGCTTGGACTTCTTTCAAGCCTACGAAGGGAGTCACCCCTTTTCATTTTCATTTTCAAACTTCAAAACTGAATAACAAAAAGGTTTCATGTAAGACAGCATTCCGTTGGAAATACCGGTTCCACGATGTATTCGGTGAACCTGAACGAAATATTTTAGTGCCTGCTCAAATGCGAGGAATTAAAAAAAAACCTGGAAAATCGACTAAATGTCATAAATTTAAAGCGTGTAGTCTGCATGAACAGAGCAACACAGCAGTCTGTAAAAACGAAGCCACAAGTCCTCTTTTATCTCGGGCAGTGCATTCCAATAAGATGGCTCTGCAGAAGACATGAGAAATGCTGAACTCGTTGTTGCCATTATTGCTACTCCTGCTACTGTAGTTTTAAGTTCTAATCAGCGGGCATGTACAGTTGTACAGGGGCTAGACTACTTTGCACCGTCAAAATTCCATTATTCGAATTTAAGGTTTTATTAATAACAGCATTAACTATACAATGCGTGCTCAAAAACCGCTACCCATTAGCTTAAAAAGCAGCCATTTTTTAACAAAGTGTGGTATTCGAACAGTAAACGCTGAAGTATTTAATACTTACTTGTGAGCAGATCTTCCTTGATTCAGAAACACTCTTGCTCGCCCGATGCTTTCAGAGCAATATCTGAAATGAGGCTCAAAATGGAACGAAAGCTGAATCAGGCAAAGGTCACAAGGCACTCGGGATCACTGTACACTATCACATCCTGCTTGTACTGTCCAACTAAAAGCTTAGAAGGATCAGAAAGGACACAAACAACCCTTGAATCCACAATCTTGAACTTAAGGGTCACCAGCTCTCCACTATTACAACAGAAATATTACTAGCGTTGATTCAACATAGTATAGTAGGCTGAGACTTTGAATGCAATGGGATGGTGGCCAAGAGCTAAGTTGTCGGTCTTCTAAACCTACTGTGCCTTCCTTATTCACCGCCATGTTATTTTATCTAGCTCGACAAGTAACTTGCAAAACGTCTCTACTTGTTACTCTGTCTCAAAATTGTAGTGCAAAGTTATCTGTTACAGCCTTAACAGAATGCAAAAATCAAATATATGGGATTTGTTAAGAACTTTATTGTCTTTTCACAAATTAATACAGAATAATACAAAGAAGACATGTTATAGTCTTATATTGAAACCATGAAGCCTATGCACACATTCACAAGAGATTACAATAGAAAAATGCATTTGCTCCGGAAAATTAGATCACGTATGATGTTAAATAATTTCTTAAAATCACACTAAATTGCGATCTTGAAACCAAAATTAGAAATATTGAAAACAACCTTTGTCCCCCAGGAAGAAAAGCTGTTTTACACTGATGGGACCCGGTTTTAGGTAATCAAGATTGGCAAGACAACTGTGCCCTAGCAAAGGAAAATGTTACACAAACTTTGGAAAGCACACTCTGAATCCATCCGTATATTTGATTTCCAAGATCCGTTCAAGGCAACTTGGCTCTTCACAAGCAAATCATTTCAGAGGAGAAATTCAGTTTAGTCAACTACTGGTGCATTCAGCACACCTTTTCCTCTCACTTGTCAGGATGGCCGAGTGGTCTAAGGTGCCAAGCTCAAGGATGTGTGTCTTTCTAGCTGGCTTGGGTGTTCTGGTCTCCAAATGGAGGGGTGGGTTCAACTCCCACTCCTGACAGCTTCTGTTTTTACCTCTCTTGAATTGTTCCAGTGCTTGCTGACAGTGAATGACTGTAAAAGCAGCAGAAGTAAGCAAGCAACTCATTGCAATTTGCAGAGTATTGTGCACTGTTAAAATCCATGGGTTTTCATACTTTTTGGAATTCGTAGCTCAAGAAGTGACTCCTGTTTCATTTTCTATTCATCAACTCGATTTGCATTCTGCCCCTCACACCTCACAACAGAATAACAAACGGCTTCATAAGCCAAAGGATTCCCATGCAGATACAGTTTGCACTACTGTATGTATTAGGTAACCCAAATTAAATATTTTAGTGTTGTCTCAAATATAAGGAATTTCATGAAACCTCAGAATGGAACGCTTGCAGAAAATGCCAGCAATTCAAAGCGTGTAGGCAGCATGAACAGACCAAGGCAGCTCTAAGTTACAGCGATCTGAAGCCACAATTCCTTATTGTGCTCAGCAGTGCTTTCCGAGTCGACGGCTCTGCATAAGAAATGAGAAATGCTGGACTCCAAATACGATCTTGCCATTCCCAGTGGGCAAAAGACGTATAATTTCTAATCTATTAAACGCATACCTTAGACGTTTAAATGTGGTCGGCAAATCATCTTGAATGAAATTCTAATATACGCCTATTGTTATACGTCAATTATACATCTATGATTAGATGTTCATTATACGTATATGGTTAGAGGTCTATTATACGGATAACTTTAGAGGTCTATTATACGTATATGGTTAGAGGTCCATTATACGGATAACTTTAAAGTTTTATTATAAAATATTTTTATTTCTTGTTCAGAGTGAACAGAAGGAATCTTCATATGGGCTTCTGTGTTCGGTGGGCACTGTTTGAGCACAGTCTGCCTCTTGGCCCCCCTTTCCTTCCGTACAGCAGGCTTAGGAGCCTTGACCTGTTTCCACACTTTGCCTTTCTGGTGATCCACCAAAGGTTCCTCTCTGAGTCGCATGCCCTTTTTTTTTCTGCCCATTTGAACTGTGTAAGACATCTCCCATGGCAGTCTTGAGGTAAAAGCTCTTGCTTTTCCTCTCTGTTTTACTGCCTGCTCTGTGACTTCAGGGGTGGAGTTAGCACTCACTTGGGAGTGGCTGACCTCATCCAGGCAGGAACCCTTCCGCTCAATCAGATAGACTGAGGGAGGGAGAGGGGGCGGGTTTCCGCCTCCTCCAGTGGAGAGTATCAGCTCATTCACACTTCCGGCAGCCTTGGGGAGCGGTTGTCCCTGTCCTAATAAAACTTGTTCAAGCCTGGCCAGGCGGGCGGCTACTGAATCCTTTTGTTCAGCCTTTTCTAGCTCTTTCCCTCCCCCCGTGTTCTCATGGCATTTAGGACACTGGGTGCGGACCTGTTTGCCTGCTTTGGAACGGGGCTTAGCCAGCTCAGGAGCCTCTGATGGCGAACACAGTCCCTTTAACAGCTTTTTGCTTGGAATGACTTTGGACATCATATTCCAAGGCTTTCTGCGCGAATCTTCTAATATCAGTCATTTTCATGGTCTGTGCATCTGTATGCATTACTATCATCTTTCTGACTGATGGATGGAGATTTGCAATGAATAAACCCTTGAAATTTGTTTTCTCCTCACAACCCTCATCATTTCGCCCTGCAAAATAATTTCATCTAAGTCTCTCGTAATATTCCCGAGGGGACTCGGCTCTCTCATGCTTAATGTTAAGGGCGGAGGCTACGGCAGCAGTTGGGTCAATAAATGCACTGTATTCTTGGACAAGTGCTTGACACAGCTCCTCAAAATGATTACAGACTTCTTTCATCTGCCTAGCCATCCACTCATGTACGGCTCTGCTGGTAGTTTTCCTGACCAGAAACACTTTCTCCTGTTCTGTGGCATTTGGCAGGTACTGCAGGGTATACCTGAGGTCCTGAATATAACTCTCGATATAACTCTCGATATTATTCTCTGACACTGTAGGGTCAAATCTCTCTATGTCCTTCGCTAGCTCTCTCAGAGAATGGTGGTTTATTCTTCTAGCTTCTCCGCTGATGGAGATATGGAGGAGATCATGGTCTGACTTGTCTAGACCTGCTAGAGAGAGGACATAATAGCGACTCGAATTCAGACCTTTAAGCAACCATCATTAAACTTAAAGAGTATTACTTTTAAGTATGAAATCACAGACACCCGAGGACCCAGAGGAGCCTGAGGGGAAGCGCCCGGTTGCCCTGCAATGGCCACAAGACACCCTGCCAGGTGAGGGAGCCTCTTCAATACTCGGGCAGGCACCGTTGGCAGAGACTGAGGAAGGGGAGTTGGATATGGTCATGGGAGGAGAGGTACGGGAAGTGGTGGAAGAACGAATGGAGGATGGGTGTCTTGAGATGGATGGGGCAGGGACGGAGGAGGGGGAATTACAGAGCATGGAGATGGAGGGGGAAGGGGAGGTGGTGGAGATGGATGGGGTGGAGAGGGAGGACAGGGAGGAGGGGGAGGGGAGTGGGCGAGCCGTGGTACAACCGCCTGGGCCCTCGAAGGCCGGGATCCAGTGGCACCACGTCAGGCCTCAGCCCAACCTCAAGCCCAGTTCAAGAGTTGTCCGCAGACCCATCCCTGATGTCTCTGCGGTGGCGGAGACAGGAGGTGGGGGTGAAGCGGCAAGTGTTGGCAATGAGAATGTGGCAGAAAGGGCAGGGAAACTGTTGTGCGGGCCGGAGAATTAACTCCACCCTTTCCCGGCCATATGCATGATGGCAACTTTCGCCTCTTTAAATGCCAACGGGCTGAGGGACGGAGCGAAGCTGGGGGCAGTGTTAGCTCTGCTGGGGCGGACAGATGTTGTCTGCCTCCAGGAGACCTTCTGGGACGAGGAGTGTGTCCGGAAGGTGCGAGCACAGTGGGACTGGGAGCTGTTTTACAGCAACGCCTCCGGCCTGTGCAGGAGGGGGGTGGCCGTGCTGGTGAGTAGGGGAGTGTACGAGAGCGTAAGGCTCCTGCACCACGACATGGGCGGCCGGCTCCTGCAGGTCTGTCTCGGGTTTCTGGGACAGTCCGTTATGCTGAGCAACATCTACGCCCCCAATGGGGAAGCTGAGCGGCTCGCCTTCTTCAAGCAGCCAGGGCTGGTCGTCTGAGATTTTAACTGTGCACTGAGTGCGCTCGATGTCGCGGTTGGGATGACCTTTAAGAGCAGCGCTGCTCGCAGCTTCCTGGAGCGCAGTGCGGAGGCTCACGGGTTCGTGGATGCGTGGTGTCAGGCTTATGGTGCGCGGAGGGACTTTTTTCGGCGGCAGGTCATTGAAGGTGTCTTGAGACAGAGCTGGATCGACCTGTTGCTGGGGCACATGAGTCTCTTCCCATGCCTGAGCCGGATGCGCTATGTGTTCACGACCCTGAGCGACCATGCTGTGCTTCACTTCTCAGTAGCAGGGGCACAGGAGGACCAGGGCCCCGGCCTCTGGTGCTTTAATAACGCGCTCCTGGAGGAGGCTTCATTCTGTCAGGGCATAGAAGACCTAATCCGGCAGCAGCTGCAGTGTCCCCTGTATAGGTCAGAAAAGCTGGTCAGGTGAGATAATCTCAAGTACGGCATCAAAGAGTTCAGTATCTCGTATGGCCTGTCCCATGGGCAGGAGAAGGCCAGGCGGGAGAGAGAGCTTCGGGCTCGGATCGCCTCAGAGCTCCTGGCAGATCACGGCGGGGGCTGCGAGCTCTTGCTGGAGCTGAGGGGTGAGCTGCAAGCCCTGGAGGAGGAGAAGTGGAGAGGAGCCAGGGTGCGCAGCAGAGCCCAGTATTTTGCCAAGGGTGAGAAGAGCACGAGGTTCTTCTTCGGCCTGGAGCAGGAGAGGCAGCGCAGCTCCTTCATCAAGGAGCTGGTTGGAGAGGATGGTGTGCGGCTCTCTGCCCCCGAGGCCGTTAGGAATTAGGTGATTTCTTTTTATAGCGCCTTGTTCTGGTCTGAAGGGGTGCATGAGCAGCAGACCCGGGCCATGCTGGCTGGGGTGAGTACCTGCCTGTCACAGAGCGATCGTGAGCTCTGTGACAGTGCGGTGAGCTTGGAGGAAGTGCTTGAAGCACTTCGGGGCTCGTCTCCTAACAAGAGCCCTGGGTGGGACGGGCTCTCCTCCAAGCTCTACAGACACTTTCAGCAGTCCCTGGGGCCCCTCCTTCTGGAGGTGTTCCAGGAGATTGCCAGGACCGGCGCTCTGACCCCATCTATGAGAAGGGGGGTGATCTCTCTTGTCTACAAAAAGCAGGGGGATCCCTCCCTTTTGAAAAACTTTCACCCGATCAGCCTGTTGAACACGGACTATAAGATCCTAACTCGTGTTCTCTCCCTCAGGGTCGGGAAGGTTCTGCCCAGGATCCTGTCGCCTTCGCAGACCTACTGCGTCAAGTGGAGAGACATCGCGAACACGGTGTGCTCCATCAGAGATGTTGTGGACCTTATGCGGGAGCAGCCGAGGGGTGGATACGTCCTGAAACTGGACCAGGAGAAGGCCTTCTACAGGGTGGAGCATTCCTTCCTGTTTGAGGTCTTGAAGAGCTTTGGCTTCGGCGAGGCCTTCATCTCCTGGGTGAGGCTCGTGTACTAGGGGATCGTGAGCTGTGTCAAGGTGAATGGTTCCCTCACGAGCTTCTTTCCAGTGACCTTGCCTGGGGGCACCGCCACCTCGTTGATCTACCAATATGCTGACGACACCAGACTGACGTTGGCAGAGGTGGCGGAGATCTCGGCCATTTTAGAGGTGGTGCAGGCCTACTGCGCTGCCTCGGGCGCCAAGGTAAACTTGGAGAAGTCTGAGGTCATGCCGGTGGGGAGGCCAGACCTTGCCCTGCTCCTCGGCTACCCTTTCAGGGTTGAGACGGGTCACCTGAAGGTCCTTGGCGTCTACATTAACGCTGATGAGCAGGCCACTGGGCTTCTCCTGTGGAAGGAGAAGCTCATTAAGATGAGGGCCAATTAAATCGGTGGAGACACAGGTCCCTGACCCTAAAGAGAAGGGTCCTGCTCGTTAACACACTGTGCCTGTCCCGCTTGTGGTACCCACTGTCTGTGATGCCTCTTCCTGAATGGGTAGAGAATGAGATTAGGCAACTGGTGGTGGGATTCGTGTGGGAGGGGAAGCCTCCGTGGGTCACTCATGACACCCTCATTGGGGAAATCTCCAGGGGTGGGCTGAAGCTGTGTGATGTAGGCCTGAAGCTGAAAAGCTTTAGGCTGAGAGTAGTGAAGAAGTTCCTTGACCTGGATAATGTCAGCATTTGGAAGATTGGTATGGCAAGCTACCTCGAGACTTGCAGGGGCTTGGGGCAGGAGACCCTCCTGGTGAGGCTGACTCCGGGGTTGATAAAACATCTGCCCTCCTTTTACAGGGAGGTCTTGCTGGCAAGGGGGTAGTTCATGTCCCAGCATGTCTCCTACACGCCGGAGACCCGGGCCCAGCTTCTGGAACAGCCTCTGTTCCTCAACCCCCTGCTGGTGTCTCGATGGAACAGGCAGCTCTACGAGGCTGGCATATCCAAGGTCAAGGATCTTCTTTATGAACTAAAGGACGGATTTCTGCCCACCCAGGCTATTGTCGACGCTGTGCGAGAGGTCGACGACGAGCTGCCTGTCAGTAAGATCCGTCAGGATTATGAGCAGCTCAAACTCGGTCTCCCGGACAGTTGGCTGGAGAAGCTCCATCTACAAGACGGGGCAGCAGGCCCGGCCTGGCCGGAGCTGAGGGTGAAGTGGGGGGACCGTGGGGTGGACCTCTTGGGGTGCACCACCAGCATGTTCTACAGGCTGATGGTGGCGAAACGCTTCAGAGTGCCGGTCTCAGAGGTGTTCTGGGGTAAGATCTTCCCCCAGCTTGAGCCAGGGCGTACTTGACGGATCTGCTGGATGGCCTGTTTCACTCTGTTTGAGGAGCTGTTCTTGACGGGGTGCCCTGGAAAGAGCTGTTCCTCTTTGGGTACCGCGGGTCTGAGGGTGGGTTAACGCCATTTTAGTGAACCTCCTCCTCAGCCTAACGAGGACAGATGTCTGGGAGAGGAGGAAACTCATGATGTACAATGGCCTGAAGCCAGACCTTGTCAGGCTGTACATTGCCAGGGTGAAGGACTGCTTGTCTCTCAGCCTGGCCTACTGCAGGGCTGAAAGGCGGATGGCCGACTTTCGCAGGATCTTCTTAAAAAATTACATCTTTGTGGACCTGCGGGAGGAAGGCCTGTACTTCCGGCTCTGAGATGGGGGTGTCTTTGAACAAAAGACACACACGGCTCCACCCCTGAATAGCATTGGCGAGTTGAATAGCATTCAATTCACATCGAATAGCATTGGCCCCTGAATAGCCCCTGAATAGCATTAGCGAAGCTCAGCACTGGGCCACTGGGCACAATTTCCCACCGTTTCCATAGTGTAGTGGTTATCACGTTAGCCTCACACGTGGAATGTCCCCCAGTTCAAAACAAAGCAGCTTTTTTTGTTGCCACGCACACTGTTTGGGGATTCGCCTAGCGCTGTGATCGAACAGACCCACTCACCTCTTAGTGTGGCAGGATCTGCACAGTGCATGTCGCAGCGCTTTCTGCTTTCACTTCAATGTGCTTCCTGATGTCGAGTCGTGTGTTGTGCAGAGGCTCTGAAAGCGAGAGCAATGAAAAGGTGCACAGCGCTGTGAAAGAAAACACAGAGAAGTGAAAGGCAGTCCTTTCTCTAAGACCGGGGTAAAGTTAGCTTGAAGCTCGAAAACGATTTTGGCACGCCTGTAGTGCTTTCGCGAAATCTCTTAGAGTTACAAAAACACTTGCTTTGTGTATAAAATGCATTGTGAATGCTTTCTCAGCCTTCACTTTGTCATTTTTATGACTTTTTTTTACCACGCTCAAATATTGTTTTGTCCATATCTTCACAATGGAAGCACAGAATGTCTTTAAACCAAATGCATTTTAAAGACCACAACTTGTGAAAATTTCCACATTCTCTACATCAAACTTTCAGTGAGCTAATTTCGTTTTTTCATCGATGCGTAATTACGCACTAACTGGAACCCGGGGGACCGCTGTGTGCACATGTTCACAATGCGAGAAATACTGTTCAATCCGGCTTCATGCGAAAAACCCGTATATGACCTTAGGAAGCAGAACAGTGCAGTCTCCAATTACCCAGACTGTAAGATGACAAGATGAGTTGATGGAAAGAGCACAAAAGTTCAGCTCGTACAATAGGCAACAAAGGTCCCAGCATTGTCATCGCACTTGAAAGGACTGCCTTGCAGACCAAGGGCAGTGGGCGGTGCCCGGTAAGAGGGGCAGAAGCAGTAAGACATGAAGTAAGACATTGCTGTAGCAGGACGGAGGCTAACGGACATGTCAGAACAGTGAGGTTCAACGATCTCTCCAAAATATTGTGGTTGTAGTGGAAGAGATATGTTTTAAATTGTACATTGGTATTTCAAACTCTCTCTAGAATGTTATCCATTTCTATTTTATTTTGAAAGGAAGCAGTAAGTAATGCCGAGAAGCATGAAGCGAGGGGGATTACCTCAAATAATAGAGCGCTTGCTTAGCATGCGAGAGGTAGCAGGATCGATGCCCGCATCCTCCAGGTCTGAGTGTGGATCTCTGGGAGCCCGGTGCTCTCCTTTAGCCTCCGTGACTTCTGACAGGTGCTCCTCCGTTGCAGAGAGAATGTCCTTCAGTTGTCAAGCGTTGAAGGGCCATACCTCCTTCCCAACCTCAGTCTGCACTGAGTGCGTCTCCGGTACTTTCTCGTCCAATTTGTCAGCTTAGCAAGTGAAAAGTATATCCGAGTGAAAACAGTGCTGATAATGCGCTCACGAATTGTTAGAATACATGCTTTTGATCATTGATTGCTTAACAATCACATTCATTCGACTTGAGCCATCAAGCTCGTAGTTTTCCTTCAAATCTTGAAAGCTCTCAGTGAGAACATCATAGGCTGCAGGATGCCCCGTAACTTGAGTACTTCAACAGAAAGAAGAGCAGACAGCTCCACAAACATGCGAGACGCAGAGAGCGCAAAGCGAGCCGCACATGTTTCAGTGGCTGAGAGACGGCAGTTTTTGCTTCTGCATTTCCCAAGTAAGGACGCATGACAACAAGCGATCGCGGTGCTCATCTACGTCATAGTGGTGATGAGTTTTCAGTACGTGTTCTTTTGAACGAGCAATGAGGTTGCCGCCTTGGACAGCTGACTGCACGCTCTCATTGTGCCACGTGATGAGAATTCACCAGGCTCGTTCAGTCATTAGTCACATTCCATCGTTTGCCATAAGCAGACGCTGCGAAGTGGACATCAGTTCCCAGTCTTGTGGAAGAGGAGGAAGAGAGCACACGATGGCTCGTCTAGGAGTTGAACCTGGGACCTCTCGCACCCTAAACGAAAATCATACCACTAGACCAACAAGCCACGGCAACACTTTCCATTTCAATCTGTCAGCGAGCTTGAGGATGGGGGAGAGGCGTCATTTGCTCGTCCAATCAGACCTTCATCAATAAGTCAAGAAAGCCGCAATTACACTACTGCCTTGCAGACGAAGGGCAGTGAACTGTGCCCGGTAAGAGGGGAACAGGCGGCACTAGGTGACGCCGAGGCATAAGCCCCAGTGAGGGGGGTTGGCTTGTATGGTACAGCGCTTGCTTTGCATGTGGGAGGTAGCAGGATCAATTCCCACATCCTCCAGGTGTGTGCTTAGAGCTTGATGTGCCGAAAGGTGTCCTTTAGCCTGTGGTCACGCCTTGCATGGAAAGCATCGTGCAGCTGTCAAGCGTTTCGCAGCCACGCCCCCTTTTCATCTTCTCTCTGGCTTAAGCGTCTTCGCCACTCTCTCTTGACATTTCATGTCAACATGTCAGAAGTCCGAGTGACATTTTTAATGGCTGAGTGAGGGCACGATGCTGAAGCAGAGAGGCCACTTCAGCCACAGAGACTTGTGCTAGGTGAGATCCGAAAGACGGACTCGCAACAGAAACAGACCAAAAATGTATCGGTGAGATCAAAAGGCAAATGCAACATTCAGCAGAGGGCGTCTAAAGATAAGGGAACGGGCGACTGAAATCCATGTGAGGCAAACTTTCCGGTGTGTGTACTGCAGCTGGGCTTGTTGGCGTAATTGGTAGTGCATCAGTCTCGTCATCTGAAGGGCCTGAGTTTGATCCTCACACGGGGCAGGGCTGCTTCCTCTCTTGCTCTTTTCAAACACTTGCGGCAACTGTTCGCTCATAACCACGTCTCGAATGCGTGACCTTTACACGGGCGAGAAGCAACACCGCATCCCTTTTCTAAAGAACATTCACATTCAGAAATAAGTCAAGAAATTTGCCATTACTATCGCTCGCACTGCTGTCAGCCTGCCCATGTTGCAAAAGAAAGATTCACTCGGCGTCGACATGACAGAACAGCGATCACTTGAAAACAATGTTCCACACTCCGTAAGCAAGAACGTCAGTGTTTGCAGTCACGCGATATGCCGATAGTCAAAGGAGCCCAAAACACGAAGCGTCAAAAGACAAGATGAGTTGATGGAAAGAGCGTTGAATTGATGAGCACAAAGTTCAGCTCGTACAATAGGCAACGAAGGTCCCGGCGTTGTCATCACACTTGAAAGGACTGCCTTGCAGACAAAGGGCAGTGGGAGGTTGCTGTTTTGAGACGGAGGCATTGGGATGGTGGGCCGAGATCTATTCTTCTTAAGGAATTCTTCATCGTGAAAGATCGGTCCACAGGTCATCCAAAGAACTCAGGGAATCATGTGCTACTGAAGGGAGTGAAGTGCTGAAACACATGACATGCCCCCTTGATCTCACATGCACAATTCTGCTGCAACATGCACAGCTACCGTCCACACCAGGCAGTGGGGCTTCAGCAGAATTTGCTACGCCACCTGCAATTACATATCCAGCTGCACACATATACATGGCCCTTCTGTCCTTTTCAGGATCTCAAAAAAAAGCATAGCGTGGTTTTCCTGCCACCTGATTGACCTCATCTCCCTCAGAATGTGCCCCGCCACATTCATTGCTGTAGCAGGACGGAGGCTAACGGACATGTCAGAACAGTTAGGTTCAACGATCTCTCCAAAATATTGTGGTTGTAGTGGAAGAGATATGTTTTAAATTGTACATTGGTATTTCAAACTCTCTCTAGAATGTTATCCATTTCTATTTTATTTTGACAGGAACTGTTAAAAGGCTAATGACACTAGATGAAAAGAGAAGAAAGAAAACATAATGTTTCAGCCGTGGAGCCTTCTTCAGGTGTGAGGGCTCCACGGCTGAAATGTTGTGTTTTCTTTCTTTTCTTTTAAGCATGGAATAGACCTATTACTTGTTCCTTTGCAGCCTACACATGGTGACGCAGCTCCCCACCTGAACTGCTAATGATACTAGATGCCTGGTAGTTTGTGGTACTTGGTTATTGTCTTATGTTTGCTCAAGCTGCATATGTGTTGTAGCGGCGAGGCTTATTAATAAGAAAGAATTAAGTGTTCTGAGCCTTCCCAAATGAGGCCCCATCTCTGTTCATCTCTGTGGTGCAGCCACAGAGAAACTATTCATGAAGGCTGATTTAAGGTTTCCTTTGATAAGGGACAGCTCCCAAAGGGGGATGCACTTAGCTAAGCCTGGTCCATGATCCATGATCAATGGTCATCCATTGGCGCCTATCTGTCTAGGGAGTGCCAGATGGACATCTGGACTGCACTCCTAGGTGTCAGGAGTAAATGACTCATATCTCACATTGATCAACCAATCAGGGACTGGTAGGGCCGAGTAACCCACGTGGGACTCTGATGCCCATGGAACTTTCAGCCAATCAACGAGCTGAAGTTCCTCCAGGTAAAAACAGGAAACACAGAGAGCCTGTAGTAAGATTCAGGAGAATTCTGTGGACTTTTCTAAAGGGAATTCAAAGGAGAATTCCAGGGCAGGACAGCCAAGGAGCAGAAGGCTCCCAAGGGCAGGACATTCTCACAGCGCGCCTCCTGACCATCCTGAGACTCAGCCTGGACAACCACGGAACGGCCAGTGTGTCCGAGTGCCAAAACTTTACTTTGTTCTAAGAGTCTAGAGCGGAAGTTGCCAGAGACTAACCAGAGGATCCACCCAAGGTTAGCACCAGTAGCAGGCCTCGTGAACAGGTCGGAACTGTGGACAGCTGAATCACTATTCAGAACTAGCGCTTCATCAGGAACGAACCGGTCTTCTTCCTGACTTGCTGGGACCCACAGTCATCTTTTCTCCTGTGCGCAAACTTTGCTAGTTAAAGCCAACACTAACTAGCCGGTCAGTGAGCATCAGCAGCACACCATCGCAAGCCGCACAGCACAGCCTGGCACCGAGCCAGAGAGCGCGGATTGGACAGCAACACCCTGCAACTGTTTCTTTGAGTCCGCAGGAGATCTGAATCCCCAGAGATTGGATGAGTATTCAACTTCACTGCATTACTGCTCGAGAATTCAATTGTTATCCGATCCAGTTGATATCAATTTAATTCCTAAGAGTTATGTACTTGTTTTGAGTATCTAATGTAGAAGTTATAACCAAGTTCATTTACGAAACGGTCTAAATGAATGATATATTGTACGTATGTCCTTTTGATATGTGTAACACTTTGTAACTGACTGAATATATACCTTTTGTATTCTGATAACCCTCTCAATAAGATCTGTTAGGTTTATGTGCATATTCTATGTATTAATAAATGTATCCTCGTGTATTAGTACCTCTGTGTGTGCGTGGTTTGAGTTATGTCATATGGTTGGATTCTAAAGCCATCAAAAGAATCAATTTTGTGATTTACTGCTAAAATTAATAATTGTCCCAGTAAATGCCCAAACCCTACAGAACTGGTGCCTTCAGAGAGCACACTACAGTGTGATTGCATATTTTTGTGTATTTTCATATGTCAATATTTAATTCACTCACATTCCTGTATGCTTGGAAGGAAGGCAGATTGGATTTGGCACAGGACGCCTGCTCATATATGTTGATCTTTGTTGGGCTGGAAAAACAATGATAAAAAGTGTATGAAAAAAGCTCTCCCCAACATTTCCCTTCTCTTGGCCATGGTTACACTGCCCTTTCTTTCCGTCTTTTGTCCTTCTACAAAGATTCCAGGGCTCTTTATCCACCATAATATCAGAAGCCAAAAATAACCATCTAATGTGTAAACAGCATTTGTAATGTTGGTAGCTGGAAGAGGTTAAGTATGTTTGCAAGACCTAGTTGATTACACCACAGACTTACCTTGTTTTTTTTTTCTCTTTTAAAGGCTGTGCTGGACTGTACCACTATCATAGAAGATTTTTTTCAAGACACATCGCAGTTCCATAGTAGAATTTATCAATAGTAGAATTCAATAGGACATTATTTATCAACATCTAACATTACCCAGTGTGAGACTCTGCCAGTAAACCTTAGAGCATTGAGTTCTCCATTGGTGAAGATGGCTTTCTGAAGTCATGAAATCCACTGCTGGGATGCCTGAGAGACAGTGATTGAATCCTGGCTGGAATTAGGCTCTCTGTTAGTGTTGATCTGTGGGAATTATGTGGTAAAAAGGGAAAACTCCTTTACTTTAGTCACTTTGAAAGTTCAAATGTACAGATCTTCAGAAACCCCAGTCTGAAGGATGAAGCAGGTTCTGCTCAACGAGTTGCCTACGTTTTGCTCCATTCAATCCAAGCAGATAGTCCAACATTTGCCTTCTCTTGGCCATGATTACACTGCCCTTTCTTTCATCTTTGTACTTCTACAAAGATTTCAGGACTCTTAATCCACCATAATATCAGAAGCCAAAATTAACCTTCTAACATGTACAAATCATTTGCAATGAAAGGAGGTGGAAGGGTTTAAGAATGTTTGTAAGACCTGGTTGATTACCACACATACAGATGCAGCCATTCAAAATGCGCGGTAAAAACCCGCGGTACGGTAACCTACCCACAAGCCACCGCGGGGCACCGGAGGGTACCGCAGGGCAAGTGATTGGCTGGCCAAAATGACCGACAGGGGCACTCGTGGTGCATTGGTTGGTATTGCAAAGATTTAATCATTTAATGTCTTTACTGTGCACATTTTAATCCGCTTAGTTTTGAATATTTATATGGATTTTACCACTAAAGGGAAATTTTAGTAGCTGAGCATAAAAAGAAGAGGAGCATAACGCATCTGAAGGTCATAAACGATATTAATTTAGGAACATAAACATTACTGTATGTATGTAAACTGTACTGTGTATGGCTGGTCTTGGTAGTTTAAAGAAAAAATACACACCAGTCTTCCATTTCTCCCTAAACATTTTAAACATGAAAGTTTTATGAAACGGTACCCAAATATGCGATTGCTGTATAGAATGAATTTTAATTAAAAAAAAAATATTTAACACGAACATTAAGCTGTTTACATCTTCCGCCTGAGAACAGTCACCTGTTGCTACCCAATGCAGAATGGTGATTGGCTGACACCATCTGACACCCCACTGATTGGAGAAAAAAGACGTGCTGGTTTGCTATACCAGGAAGAGGATTTCTTTCTATTCAAAACGTGTATTTTAAAAGTTTAAGAAGTAAAAACCTTACACAGATTTCTAAACTGATCAGGATCGTTATCTTTGTCTTATGCATAATAATGTTCATCGGTCTGTCCTGCAAATTAATAATAAACTTTATTTTATATAGCTTTTTAAACGAATAAGTAATTAGATTGCTCATAAACCTAACCACTTGCTTTTTCTTTTTATTTAGGCTCAGATTTCAACTATAGATCGTATTATTAATAACCATAATAACAACCAACCAACAAAAACAACCATATAAACATAATACCAACCAAAAACATAGATAACAACCACAATACAAATAATCAAACCATTTTACACTCGCAAAGTCCTCCAATTATCATAATCCCGCCCCTTATGCAAAACCAAACCTTCCTCCCATCCCAGTTTATCCTGTTTATCATAAACAAAATCCACCTCAATTTTCAACATAAAGCATTACACAAAATCAATACCTCAACACTCCATACTCAACAACGATAATTCACAAACAGCCAGAACATGTAACTACACATTCCCAAACATACCTAATTTCCATAGCCCCGCCCCTTATGCAAAACCAACATCCCTCCCCTGTTCTCTCTCTCCCCTGGCGGTTGTAATTGTTTTTATTTTCAAATAAATTTTAGCAAAGTCATGTATTTTAAAAATCTTAAGATTTTTCTATTTATGTCTTTATTTAGTGGTTTCATTAGTGACAAAGGCTAAACTTTCTTGGAAAAATGTCTTTTATGTAAACCATGTTTGCTATTAATTCATTCAGGGCTAAAATATGTTCATTGTCTTCTAATGAAAGAAGGGTTCCTTTCGCCGTAGTCGGGAGCCTAGCCTTTAACTAGTAAGTACTGTATTTACTGGGTTTTTGAGGGGGGGGGTGTCTTTCGCTGGAAATCTCGCCTCCTACTTTGAAAATACCCGTGAAACCGGTTCAATTCGTCACAGCCAGCACTCCCGCAGAGAGTTGGGTTGTACTTGCAGTGTATACAGTACACGCGTTATGCTCTTCGTTAATATCTGTGAAGTTTTATTAAATCTCAGAGCCATACTGATTCTTCTGGAAGCCAGTTTCCGCCAGGGAGTAAAAAAAAAAAACACTATGGTATTCTCTCCAATGCAGTGCAGTTAAAAACATACCTCTGATGCTGCTCCTAAATGAATATCATTTATGACCATCAGAAGCTTTATGCTCCTTTTCTTTTTTCCAGTGGATTGAACAGGGAGAGGCATTTCATGATGTACTTTTCACTGATGAAACAACAGTGGCTCTGGAACAGTTTTCAACCAAGTCGTTTTATAAAAAGGGGAGATATGTACACGTTACTGAAGCTAAAAGTTTAGCCTTTGTCACTAATGTAAACACTAAATAAAGACATATAGAAATCCCTACGTTACAGACTGTATATGGCTGGTATTGGTAGTTTAAAGAAAAAATACACACCAATATTCCACTTTCTCCCTAAACATTTTAAGCATCAGAGTCTTACATGTGGTTATTTCGAAAACGTTTGTACGTGCTCCTTCTTACCATGTTACTGTTTACCGTTAATGACCATATTAAGTTTAAGTGCCTGTGGGCACTTTTCCTGTCCGTGGGGGGTGGACCGTCTTTCATTAGAAGGTTAGTCTGTTCTACTCTGAGAATGTAGAGGGGGTGGAAAGTGCCCGCGGTCATTTAATTAGTATTAAAATATTAGTTATCTTTCTAGTTCACAGGTTTGCATGCATAATTTAATTTTGAAAGCCACTGAGACATCAGGTACTACTGTTGTATTTATGAAAAAGAAACAAAACAAAAAACATACTAACAACTGTGCCATCCTACTCCTTAGTTAATACATTTTATTATTCATAAACAGTTAACATTGTTAGCAAAATATTTTAAATTATATTTGACCCTATTTTTTCTTTAGTTTTGTATTTAACTTATTATATGATAGTCAGACTTAATGTATATTAATGTATATTTGAACAATGAAAATATATTTTTACAAGATTTTACATTAAGCACTTAAAATTAATATGGTTAATAATAGTAAACTGTAACATGCTGTAACAAGATCGGTTAAACTGCGAAGAAAATCCTTTCAGAGAAAATGTTTCAGATGTGAAGAACAAACCTGTTTCCACACACCCTGCCCCCACTACCATTAGAATATACACAAACATTTTAGCGTTTCATTCTGAGCAGAAGACCCTCACACCTGAAGAGTGCTGGCTGTGACGAATTAAACCGGTTTTACAGGTTTCAATCACAGATTGGGACTCAGTAAAGTAACACACAGCGCCACTGGATTTGATAATACTGTACCTAACCAAAATCCGCAATATGGAAACAGAACCTGTGTAATTGTTGATAGATGATGTACTCGTAACATTTTTTCAAGACGAACTACAACATTTAAAAAATGACTTGTATGTACTTGATATCTCTAATCAATCCACGGGTTCCAGCACAAAACGAAACTAAAACGCATACCGTTTAGCGCTTCTTATTAGTAGCTCAAAAGTAATTTGACCGTATGAAATGCATAATATAAACCTAGAAACATATACGTGAGCAGTACTTAAGCACTGTAGTATCGATGTTAAGACATACCTCTCAAATACTGTAAATCAAGTTAAAAATATCTCAAGACCGATTCTGGTCGTAATGAAACCATGTTTCGTGTATGTTTTCTTTTTCATCTTGAAATAACTCATTTCTAAATACCTTTTTCACTGTTAACATCTTGTAGCAACTTTGCGACAAAATATACACTCTGACAGTTCATCCTGCTACCAACATTAAATAAAACAAATCTTAAGATTTCTATATTTATGTCTTTATTTAGTGGTTTCATTCGAAGCTTACAATGTTTAGGGAGAAATGGAATACTGGTGTGTATTTTTTTCTTTAAAGTACCGAGACCAGCCATATACTGTATGTTTATGTTAAGATTTCCCTTCAGTGGTAAAATTAGATATGAATATTCAATACTTAAACAGACACAGTTAAGACATTAAATATACATATACATATTGTATACAGTACAGTTTGCATACGGTAATATGTTTATGTTACGCGATTAAAAAATAAATAAATAAAACTGGAAGGTCCAGCACCAGCTGGATTCGAACAC
Organism: Lepisosteus platostomus; assembly: GCF_059453375.1. NCBI lineage: Eukaryota > Metazoa > Chordata > Actinopteri > Semionotiformes > Lepisosteidae > Lepisosteus > Lepisosteus platostomus. The sequence continues at coordinate 31,128,992 of NC_142615.1, read as the reverse complement.
ACAACCTGCCAGTTGGTAGTCACGCACCTAGACCAGTAGGCTACAAGACAGCTCGCATAAGCAGGCAGGCGAAACAGCTGTACATAGCCCTGCCGCAGTACACGGATATAATCATACCGTTATTAAATTCTTGAGATACGCGATTCCATATTATATTCCCTTTTAATCAAATTCTAAAAGTATGCTTGTTGACTCCGGTATCACGTTAGTTAAAGACTTCGAAGCTTACAATGTTTAGGGAGAAATGGAATACTGGTGTGTATTTTTTTCTTTTCATGATAGGTGTCGCATTTTAAATCATTTTCGTAGTTAGAAATTATGAAACGCCCTGTTAAAAGCAGGGAAGTTTTTATGCCTGTTGAAGTAAAACAAAATGCCTGTACCACTATCATAGAAGATGTTTTTCTTCTAAGGACACTTCTGTAGCGGCAAGGCGTATTTAAAATACAGGAATTAAGTTTGCTGCTCCCTTGCCAGTCTCTCTCTCCCTCATCTCAGTGCAGCTGGATACAGAGAGGCCATTCCATCTGGTTCACATTTAAGGTGTTTTTCTAGCTGATAGAGTTTCCTGATAAGGAACAGCTCCCAAGGCTGAGATTCACCAGCCACCCTAATAAGTGGTCATCTCTGGCGCCTTACTGTCTGGGAGATTCCATGGGAGAGGCTCATCCCAAGGTTTACAACCCTAAGGTCAGAGGTCACTGTTACTCATCCTCCACCTCAATCAGCCAATCAGGAACTGGTAGGGCAGGGTAACCCCACGTGGGTCTCGAATGCCCGCAGAACTTTAAGCCACTGAACTACCGTAGTTCCTCCAGATAAAACAGGCAGCACGATGCCCAGAAGGTCAGAGGATACTGTAACAACAAGGTTTGGACTGGTGGAGGTGGTAGGGGTGTTGATGGTTTTTCTCTGTAGAGGATGATTGAGTTTTTTATCCTACTCTGAAGTGAGAAACTGGAAGAGTTCGGAGTTGAGAGATCTGATGAGGTTAGTTATAAAAGGAAGTTGATGTGGAGCTGTTACCCGTAAGAATCCCTTAATGTATTTGATGTTGTCATCAAAGATAAACTGCAGTAAGCAAAGATAAAAAGAAAATTATCTTTGCATACTGCCCTGTCTTTCTAACACCTGCAGAAGGCTCCACGGCCAACACGTTGTGTTTCCTTTCTTCTCTTTTCAGTATCTGGTAAGATACTGTATTTGATTGTACCGCAATCAAATACAGAGCCCGCAGGGGACAGTAGGCTCGCAAATATAGCTCACTGTGTATATGATGAAGAAGCAGAGGTTAGTTTCTTATCTAAGCGTTACAGGGTCTTATGCAACTCGTACCAACAGCTGGGGTTTGGTCCCTGCACGGGCTATTAGTTGAAAGGCCATTGTAAATGACGTGTAAGAGATTTATAGATAGATACTTTATTGATCCCGTGAGGGGAATTAATCAAGCTTATCCAGCTGGCTTTAATGTTTCACACTAAATTGTGATCTTGAAACCAAAATAGTTAGAAATATGGAACACAACCGTTGTTCCCCAAGAAGGAAAGCTGTTTAACACTGATGTAACACCTTTTTAATCAACCCAGATTGTGAAGACAACTCTGCCCTGTCAAAAGAAAATGTTGCATTAAAGTTGGAAAGCACACTCTGAATCCATCTGTACTGTATATTTGATTTCCGCGAACTGTTCAAGGCTGTTTGGTACTTCGCAAGCAAGTCATTTAACTTCATTGTAATATGGATGTAACCATAAATGTTCTTAAGCATGTTGTACTTTTGTCGTACTTTTTAAAACATTTTAACTGAGGACGCACGACAAATATTATACCTTGTGATACATGCAAGACATCTGTAAACGAAGATGTAATTACAGTCAAATTGTCAATTAACAGAAAACCACAATTTGTATAATATTATTTCTCTATGACGATGATCAGTTGAAGGATTTGAAGAAACTATATAATATTATTCCTCGATATCGATGATCAGTTGAAGGATTTAGGGAAACAGCAGCGATAGAAGGTGATTTTAGTTTTGAACCCATCTTTACACCTCAATAATCCATGTGTCCTCGAAAAAAGAAAGACAGGCATGTTTTGAGTCTCATAATGATCATCTTCTCGATCCAAAGAAAGGTATAAATTTGATTCCTTCCGTAGTATTTTGGATTTTCTTATGAAGATCTCACAAAGTATTGCCAGGATCTATATTTAGCGTTCTGTAGTGATAACACAGCTGATATTGATTGAGAAGAAATCTATGAAGTATAGACAACTTTATCTGAAGCGGGAAATCCAAGAATGCTACTTATGAAGTGTTATGATTCATACCAAGATATACTTTTTGTTTTCAACCCAAAATGCTGCTATTGCATTACAGATTTTGTGAACATTACCAGTTTTGGTAGCTTCTCTGCACAAAACTAATTTTCAAAACTGAAACTAATTACAAAATTACTTAAGATCAACCATGACAAAAAATTATAAATCAGGACTAATATTAATATCAACTCATATTACTACAGAAGAAAAGATTTAACTGAAATATTAATAATACTATGCAAGCCTAAAAAGTAGAACAATTCAATTTATATAACTTTTATTTTTTATATATTTTGAGAAATGGGCTCACACACCGGAAGACACTAACGTTTCTCTTCGTTAGAGTATGTGAATAACAGTTTAACCCAGAGGTCCAGAGGGAGGACTCGCTCGCTGAATGATCTCTCAGGAAATCCCTGGTGAGATTCAAAAGGTGTTTTTTTCAACAGCCACAAAAAGTTTGATGATCTTCTCTGGATTTTCTGAATATGACGTTAAATTAGTTCAAATCAGTTGGTAGTTAACAAAACTAAATGCTTTGGAGGTACATTTAAAACAGCAGAGCAACACTGTAGCACTTCGAGTGTGCCTGAGTTTAATTGTGTAAACCTGTCTCTCTATGAACACGAGCAAAGAGTTCTCACTCAACAGAAGACTGCGATGTGAGCACAGTAATATAAAGCACCTGGAGATGCGGGGGATTGAACGGATTGTTATATGCTTTAAGTGATGGCTGTACGCACAGAAAAAAATGACAGTACTGATGATTTTTTTTTTTTAGTTGAAGCACAGATTCTTTCCAAGATAATGGATAAAGGCAACCCAGTGGATACTCTAGTAGAATGTGGAAGACCGTTCACCTTTGTAACCAACGCAACCACAGGAACAACGTCAAGAAGCAAAATCAATTCCCCATTTAAATTTGACATGTGAGGTATGTTTTGTGACTGCTTGATGTAAACCCTATGATCTCTTTTGTACTTGGACAAGTTATTTCTGATGGAGCGCTATCCGCAAATATTTAATAAGCTTTACCCCTGCCGATGATTCGGCGTGAAGTATCACAGACAACTGCTTTCACAGACAAAAACAGCTCACCACCACAGCCAATATTAAATGTAGTTGCTGGCACACTACAATGTGCACTGGCTCATAAGTGATTTTGGCAGACGTTGCTCCCTATGTAAAGCTGAAAGTGCCAAAGAGCATTTCTGTTGAGAAAACATTTTTTTCTGCATTGATGTTAAGCTTAGGGAGACTGTCTTTTTGAAATTCTTTCTCTAAACACCGTGTGCAGCCTCCAGAGAGACTAACAAATATTTTTTTTGAGAAAATGTCTCACACATCAGAAGACACTAACGTTTATCTACGTTAGAGTATGTGAATAACAGTTTGACCGAAAAAGCTGTAATTGTGATTTTGCTAAAATTCAATAAATCGTCCATCAACAGTAAGAAATTATTAAGAAAGTAAGAAATTGTTTTATTTAATAAACTATAAGACATGAAGAGAGTTTACAGGTTATATCCTTCGCTTTGTCAATTAACTTAAGCGTTCAGGATCCAAGCCCGTGTGTGGATGATTGTGTTTCTTGAATCTCTTTAGTCATCAAATGTTGTTGTTTAGTCCATCAGTTTTTTCTCGGGTTGTACCATGGATATTTTATACACTCAATACTTTTCATGCCCCTTTGCCTTTTCCTTCACATACGGAAAAAGTTCAAGGTGTTCTTGTTGCTGTGCTCCACACCTACACGAAAGCACATGTAACAGTACAGGACACACAGTGAGGAATTCGCACAGCTTTCAGCTCAGTGTGGAGTCCAGAGGAAGGACTCGCTCGCTGAATGATCTCTCAAGAAATCCCTAGTGAGATTCAACAGGTGTTTTCTTCAACAGCCACTAAAAGTCTGATGACCTTCTCTGGATTTTCTGAATATGACGTTAAATTAGTTCAAATCATTTGGTAGTTAACAGAACAAAATGCTTTGGAGGTACATTTCAAACAGCAGAGCAACACTGTAGCACTTTGAGTTTAATTGTGTAAACCTGTCTCTCTATGAACACGAGCAAAGAGTTCTCACTCAACAGAAGATTGCGATGTGAGCAGAATAACATAAGACATCTGGAGATACCGGGGATTAAACCCGGGACCTCATACATGCGAAGCATGCACTCTAGCACTGAGCTACATCCTGTAGAGCGCAAATGGTGGAACTGACGTAAAGATGTGCATATGTTCACTGAACACAATCCACCTTTCACGAAGAATGCCTGCAGTTTCCCACTTTCGCGTTTCTTCTACTACAAAGTAAATTCATGGGAATGAAGAAATAAGGAAGGGAAAATAATCACATTGAAGCTTCCAGAGACTGGGCAAAATGAATAATTTATTTTTATATCCAGTTACATGGGCGACGGTGGTTGATTCTTCAACAGGGGAGAGCGTTTTTCTACCTCCTTACTCGACTGTCTTTCAATTATGTTTTCTTTGAAATCTTTTTGCATCTTTTAAGTGCTTGCGATTAAATTACGCATAGAAAAACAGCAGTACAGTTGATGTTCATGGACCAATGCAAACAATTCCAGTGATAAAGCCCTGTCTGTAAATATTGTAGAAGAACGTTAAAGGGCTAAACAACGCTCCAACGACGGGAATGGTAACAAGAAGGATCGTGTTCTTATTTAATATGTGCTTTTGAATTGCCTTGTCAATACACACAGGATTTAGAAGTGGACAAATAATTTACAGTGGTGTTTGTAAACAAAGATGGAACATGTTTTTTCTATACCAGGAAGAAAGGAGCAGACTCTTAAACTTTAAGAGACAGAAACAACACCTCATCACAGCTAACACTAATTAAAACAACATCACAACAGAAGAGTGAAGCCTTGAGTGAATCAAATTAGTTTTCATTGGTCGTCTGTGTCTTCATAACTTTGTAGGTGAGAGAGAGGATTGCGAAAATGTGCGGGTGCTTCTTAGAAGTGTGTTGGTAGTACAGGTGACTTCCAAATAATTGAGCCGGGTTTTAATCCCAGCCAGTGCATCCCCAAACCTTTTCAAGATAATCTGTTATCCGGTAGCACATCTCCTGAAACTAACATTCGAGGTAGGAAGCGTGCTCTTAAACACCAAAACACTCAAAAAGGAAGAAGCAGATCTCTGTACACAAGACAGTAGTGCGATATTAGAATTTCTGAGTTCTTGACGGATTCAGGCTCCTTCTCAGAAGTCCTTGCTCGCCAAATAACTTTACATCTGAGGAAGAGCACCACGGAAAAAAAACCCAACTCAACAAGCGAGCCCGTTGGTAGCTCTTGCTCTTAATGCAAGGAGCTGTTTTTTTTTTTCCTCGCAATAATCATTATTAACCAAAAACAGCAGCACAGGTAGGTCGCATTTGTGACTATGTCACTTCTCTGCTTCAGCAAGGTCAATAAAAGACTCTGAAAGTAGTAAAGCAAAACTGAACTCAAAATCATATTAGGAATTCTGAGCGGTATCTCCATGCAGGTAATCCAATAAAAACGTTGAAATCTTTGAATATCATCTCTCTATATATTTCGCTGCTTTTTACCCGGAGTAAAACAATTGGATTGAAGGAATGCTAACCGCTGGGTTAAAATGTATAGTTGTTATTTGAAGAAATCTGTAAACTCGTGATCTTATATGTTTTAAAAGCCAGCACAGGAAAACACGACAGTGCTGATTATTTTCCGGAGACAGAGCACTGATGACCTATCCGAGCTGATTGATAAAGCCCACCCAGTGGATACTCTAGCAGAACGTCAAATAACATTCACCTTTGTATCCAAAGAAACCACAAGAACAACATCAGGAAGCACAATCAATTCCCCTTTTAAATCTTTCCTGTAAGGTATGCTATGTGAATTCATGAAGTTAATCCTCTGATCTCTTTTGATCACGAACAAAGTATTTCTGATGGAGCGCTATGTTCAAAGATTTAATAAGCTTTACCCCTGCCAACGATTCGGCGTGAAGAATTAAAAGTTTCACAGACAAAAGCAGCTCACCACCACAGCCAATATTAAATGTACTTGCCAGTACACTATCATGTAGCTGAATGTGCCAAGGAGAATTTTTGTTGAGAAAACAAAATATTTTTTCTGCTTTGATGTTAAGCTGACAGCCTGTCTTTTATAGAAAGTCTATCTCTAAACACCTCCCGCAGCCTAACAAAAAGCGCTTTTACTGATCGTATTGCAGGTCTTAAAACACTGACATTTTGCAGTGGTGGGATTTGAACCCACACCCCCAGAGAGACTGGAGCCTAATATCCAGCACCTTAGACCACTCAACCACGCTACCTTCCTCCACGCCCCTCTTCCTCACATTGCTGGCTTGGAAAATGCCGGGGGCTTCAGCTCTTGTCATCGGATCTAATGATATCATGACGTGGAAGTGACTGCACCTTCATCTTCCGAGATGCTTTCAATAGCACAAACGTTACTTTCACCGGCACAAACATAGCAATAACGAAGGAGGTGGGTGCTGTTTGCAGGGATGCAACTCTACGTCGATCTACTGACTTGAAGAGCAAAAATCAAAATCCTCTGCTATTACTGTTGCTTTTTTCATAGTTTCTTCAAATCCTTCATTTGAACGTCAATTTTGAAGGATATTGATGATAATACCACATAAATTGTGGTTTTCTTGTGATCGCCAATTTTATTCAAATACCAGCCTTTTTTACAGTTCCTTGCGTGTTTCACGCAAGGTGTAATAGCCCCCCTCGCATCCTCAGCTGACATATTTTAAAATAACAATATATTATACAGCAGGCATGTTGTATTTATATTACAATTAAACATTTATATTAAAATTAAAGTTAATATACCAGAATACATACAGTGCTAACCCAATAATTCTTGTCAGGTTCTCCAACAAATCTGCGTTGTTATTTTAACATGATTCAGCTGAGGGTGCAACAGAAGTATAAGTGAATTTTCCCGCCAGCCATTCAAAGACCAATTCCAAATACTTTTAAAAAATCTGCCTGCATGTTTAATTATTGTCATTTAATTTTGAAAAATTTCAATATTGATCATAACTAAAGAAAATAATTATCTCCAACCAAAAAGTGATAAAGATGCAAGTCGCTCTTTAATCAGAGCTGAGTGATACGGGCTTCTGTTCTGATATGGTTGTATGAGAAACAGGAGGAATCGCCAATCTCCTATAGAATATGAATTGAATCAGGAGTGAGACATTTTTTATACTTATGCATATGTCAACGCCTGACATACATCGTAAAACTAAATTAAAAACTAACATTAAGTTGTCAGAGTCATTTATTTATATACAAACAAGAGACAGACCAAGTAATAATTCTACATTAGTTCAGGTGTGTAAACTTGAACTAACAAACCTATTAATAATTCTACATTAACGTGTCCTACACTGATCAGACTAATTGAAATGGTCTGATTCAGAGCCTGTGCAGTTCGTGCTAATTACAACAAGGACAGTTCTGATCCCTCATCACCGAACTGAGCACAAGTTCAGCTGTTCTCCAGTTTTGTTACGCATGGTTTTTCATTGCAATTGAGTTCAGAGCTGGAGCTGATCTCCAGACAGTACAGTGTTTTGGGTAAGTTGTCGAAATTCGCATGAGGCTGCAGACAACTTACCCAAAGTGTTTTCTATAGCTTTCAGGTGGAGTTCATTTATATAAAAGAACATAAGTGGTATAAACACAACAAGCCAGACGGCAGTCCAACTTATAATTTTCTGACGCGAGGCCTGACGCGTTATTCATTACACCACTGACCCTGCTATTGTAGTGCTAAAAAAAAACACGTTTTCTACATTTATGTCTGTTCACTCTAAAAACAAAGGGTTTGTGTGTCGCGCTAAAATTCCACTTCATTTCGAATGCAAATAAAAACCGTTTTGTTCCAAGAAATCATAAATTTGTCACATCCTTCATACTATACTTCTCTCTTGTATTAGTAAAGCATTTTGATTTAAACTGAACAATATATGAAAGGTTTCATCTATACACTTACACATAATAAGTATACGAATAAATACTCAGAAGAAGCCGCAGCTCAGGTATTAGAGAGATTTAAAATCGGATCGGAGGATTTAGAGTCCAGACTGCAAACCAACAGCTGACACAGGTCTTTTATAGAACCATTTTGATTTCCTCTGCTTTGTCCCTGTGATGTCATTGTCCTGCTCGCAGCCGAGCCCGACACACGTCTGGTTTTTGTCGCTGGGCGCACACCCTGTGGTCCATGCGGGTGCTAATACCCCAGTACAATGAAGGGGACACTAAACTGTAAACAGGTGCCGTCCTTCGGCTGAGACGTAAAACCGAGGTCCTGACTCTCTGTGATCATTCAGGAGAATGGTGGTGGTGGAGGGGAGTCCCCGTTACCTGTACAGTGCATTGAGTGGAGTATCCAGAACAGCGCTATATAAGTGTACGCAATAATGATTATTATTATTATTATTATTATTGTAATGTAAAATGCAATAAAAAATAAAAAAATATCAAACTTTGATTCAAAATAGATTAATGTAAAAACTGATAAAGCTAATGCATTTTTCAGGGCTATATCTACTTTTCAGAACTGAAGATTTGGATCCTGGGCCTCAATTTGATCAAATTAGTAAAATAATAATTATCAAAATATCAGATTGTGTTTCTGCAACATTTCGTGCACAGTACGCCATTTTAATCTAAAACAGTCACAACGAGGGCTTTACACGCAGTCTGGGGTATTTTACCCTTTTATATTTTTGCCACTTTATATCGAACCTGTTATACTCCCAGAAGTGCACAGTAGCTTGTACTTAATAAAAATGTACAATTCACCACTTGTATAAACAGATGTGTGCCGTGTTTGCCTTTGTAAGCATTTGTTTAAAAAATAAGTTCACATTACGATAAAAACACAGAAAGCACAAACTTTATAATACAACGATACAAAATCAATACCAAATCATTATGCCAATTAAGTACCTATCCTTTGAAAACAGAGAACACCTTTATATCTACAAAAAACTTGACATTTGTATGTATTTTTGAATTACAAAGCAGACAGAGTAGTCCCTTAATTCAAAGATCAGATCTTGGCCAAAACAAGACAATCAGACGTGGGCTGAATTCGGACCAGGAACCTCTACTTCTTTGTTTATTGAGCTTTTGATCAATGTCTGAATGAAACAGATTCACTTTTTTAACTCTTTGATTAAAGTACACAAAAAGCACCTTCTTTCAAACCGGAATCGAACCAGCAACCTAAGGACTCCCTGCTGTTTCTACTACACTCCCCCGCTTGACCAACTGAACTATCAAATGGATGGTGGTAGGCTCTCTGGCACATACTGCTCAATGTAGTGAAATGTTCCAGGTGATTAAAATCCCACTTCGACATCAAGTTTCCAACTCGTTTCCTTAGTCTTGCTTACCTTGAATTTAAGCCACGAACCAGGATTCTACTGTATAAACTTCCAGGGATATTACAAAGTGTTTGATGGGGCATCAATCATTCCAGGTGGAAATTGACTCCTTTTTTTTCTCGAGGGATAATATTAAACATTTCATTAGTATCGAGAGGAGGATCACCATGAGACACAAAACAAACAGTTTCTTTCTGTCTTTATTAGAAAGTAGTGTTTGTGCTACATTAATAATATTTTCGTGGAAATAAAGAAGGTGTAAATTTTTTAATTTATATTTGAATCGAAATGTGGTTTTGAGTTAAATATTAGCGTGTTTATGTAATTAGTTTGTGTTTGTCATTACTATATATATATTGCCATGTTACTAGAATTTGTAACTGAAGTTTACTAGTTGTGTTTTTTTATGATGGTTAGACATTTGTTGATTACAATATTGTATATAATGTATAATTTGAACTACATATTTTTCAGGTGTGAATAATTGTATATTTTAAGAATACATTTCTAAAATAAATCATTGGCTTTATTTACTAGTTTCTACACCTATAAAAATCTTTCTTTGATATATAATAGACCTTTAACTATATATGTAGAATAGTCTTCTAAATTTATCCATATAATAGAACTCCAACCATTTATGTATAATAAACATATAATCATAGATGTCTAATTGACGTATAACGATATACGTATATTTGAATTTCATTCTAGACCAGTTACGGGGCACATTTACACGTCTGGTATGCATTTAATAGTCATATATTCTACATCTTTTGCCCACTGGGATGTGCCAATTTTAACTTGGCAAACCAAGATACACATTTTCTAATGAAGCCTTAATTAAAAGACAGTTTGTTTCTCGAAAGCGTGTTATGTAAAAAAAGAGAAAAATGAAAATATATGGATGGTAATCTTTCAAAGCTGAAGATTTTACTTTTGAAAAATTGACATTTTATGTATGCAGATGCATTCGCTGGTTTTAGAACTTTGCTGTACTTCCTGAATCATTTTCAGTATTATAAAGTGGGTGTAGATTTTTATTTCAGGTTAGGACGTGAGTGTGTACATGTGTAAGATTTTCGTTTCACTGATTCTCATTGAAGATTTGGGAATTAACGACGAAAGAATCAGTTGCCTCGGAAAGCAGAAGGTTTGGTTCTCATCGATATTGAAGACACGCCCATGTAGAGCAGCGGGTGATGATTTGTGCTATAAAAGACCAAGTGCTCAAAGTGATGCCTGCATTTACCGTTTAGACTTTTCATCTCGGGCGCACTTTTAGAAAGCAAAGATAGAGCAGTTGTGTTGAATCACATTATGACAACTGTCAGCAGAGTGGGGCAGTGGAAGAGTGCTGGGCCCATAACCCAGAGATCGATGGATTGAAACCATCCTCTGCTATGTACACTTTATGCATGATTGATAAGCATACCATCAGTTTAATGAAGTGCATTAAAACTGTTTTTTTCTCTCGTGTGTATGAAAGCTTCACACTTAAGGTACTCTTTCATCTTTACCAATAGCAGATGCCCAAATGTATCTTTGGTTGTTCTGCGATCCTTCATAGTTTCCTCAATTCCTTCAAATGAACATCCATATCAAAGCAATTATGTATATATATATTACAATTAAGGTACATATTAAAAATATCAACGCACATTTGTATAATGCTCATTTGATAATGATTGTCAAGGATTGTCAAGTTCTCCAACAAATCTGTGTTCTAATTTTAAAATATTTTTGCTAAGGATACAACGGGTGTATTAATGAATTCTCCAAACAGCCAGTTAAAGAAAAATTCCACACGTGAAGATGGTTTTCTTGGACATTGACTTAGGTACTTATTTGTTTACTTGTTGTAGTTGCACACGAGTAAAACACAAAGATTTCCTGCCACATTCAAGAGGGTTTGTGAAGAAATCCCTTCAATTTTTAGCGGAGATTATGTTTACATCATCACAATCTGAAGCGCATCCCTGAGTGCGTTTGACCCACCAGCCCTTTGTTTAACAGCTGCACAGGGACACATTCCTGTTGCTTTTCACAAATCACTGGCATTTTTTTGCAGCATTTCTTCTGTCCTGAGAAGCAAGATTTGTATTTTATCTTTCAGAAGTTGTATGAATTTCTTGAAGTTCAGAAACAACTTGTTCCAGAAAAGAAATGAACACTTGCTTCAAAGTAAATCAAGACATATGTGTCTCTTGCTGTGTGTGCTCTTATCTGTCCATCTCTCTCTCCTCTTCTCTCTGGCAGTCTGTGCAGAGTATCTGAAGGGGATGTAACACCACTTGGAAAAGAAGAAAAATTCTCAGTAAAAATTCTCAGGCAGAATAAAAAATCATTATTCTCTTCTCAGTCAGATACACAGCTCAGACTCACATTCAGACAGGATCTCAACTCTGTACTGCTCTCTATCCTCACAATCCAGAACCAGAAGATATTCAGACAATCAGTGCTGCTACATGAACAATATCAGACAGAACAGCCTGGACTCATGTCACATTTCCCCCTTTTATCCTTCCTCCCAGCCCTCTTAGAGACATAAAAGAGCTCCTGGTTCTCCTCTCTGTGAACTGGGCTCAGGGGTCACTGATCTGGCAGTTGTGGGCTCTGTTCCAGGTCGGAAGCAAGAATGTTCTATTAACGCTTTCCAGGACTTCCAGCCCTTCAGTATTACTTTCTTTACTGTATGTCAGCCTCCCAAAATGTTTATAAATGTTTTATAACACATATGAGTGTGGAATTATCTTATTATTTATATATAGTATTTATGTAATAAACACCAGCAGTGACACTATGATCAGTATATTGATTATTTGTAGCCGATGGTCCGATGGTAGTGTCTACAATAGTGACCATTTGACCAGTCTGTAGCTCTGAGCAGTGGGACTCAGATCACACAGAAGAACACCCGTCTGTTTTGTGATTCCATACCAGCCCTGGGATTCAGCTACTCTCATAAATGTCTCATAGACAGACTTATAAATTTACAATTAGATGAAGTCATGTAACAGTTTTACAGATAATTTAAATAATCAGACAGCAGTTTTGGCAGTGGATACATCTCCACATGGGGGAAAGAAACTGAAATATATGTGCTCACTGTAAAGTAGGAAGAGGTGGTCAGACAAGCAAAACAACTTTGTAGATAATGTGAAGTGACATTGTTTTGTGTCAATCAGCTCACAGATTTTGCTTCATGTGCCTTAAGATGTGCAATTAGTATGGTTGTTGAATGAGATTGGTTTCTTCACAAGCCCAGTCAATTGCCCAGCTTGCCGATGCACACCTTCATGAAGACTCAATAAGATTTCATTGTCAAGTTGCCTCCTTTGCATACAATAGTAGCACCGACACTTAGAGAAAGGATGAGAAATGGCGTTTATCAAGCGATTGCAGTGTTTGTTTGACTGAGGATCCTTGTGTGCTGAACTGGCCTCTGGAGAAGTGTAGTGCAGTAAAACAGAAGGTTTGTGTCACTCAGGATTGTTACAGAACAATACAATTACAATACTTTTGTGAGAGTAAATATTACTGGTGCATCACAGTTCTTATAATGGTGAAAACAGGAGCACTTTCTCTACATTTTTGACTGAAGTATTTAAACGGAAAGAAATACTATCACTATGCAATTCATAAATGCAATTGAGCTCCTCTAAATGTTCTAGCCTGATGAAACAATGTATAGATTTAGGTGATAATATCGGAATTCATTCAAATGCACAAGATTAATTTTCAGCAACAAAAAAAGTGCTCTGAAACAAGAATGAAACCTTACATTCACCTAAATCAACATTCACCCTCTACATTAGCAGAGAACAGTAGGACAAAAGGTTAGTGTCACTGGACGCTGCGTCAGAGAGGCCGATCTCTTCTCCCTCATTATGCAGGCTTACCCACTCATGATGAACTGTCCTCCAGCGATAATCAGCTGCCATCATCGACTCAGACATGACGTTCATGTACATATTATACCTTAATATGGCACTGCGTTACAATAATTTGATCAAAACAACTGGTGAAAAATAATAATCAAATATTTCTTTCCTTCTTTTAGTAGATAAAGACTTTGTCCAAAAAAGAAGCATTTATTCCTTTCCTCTCCTACCAGCCCTTACAAGTCACCCAGTTTTTAATTTAGAGCTGGATTAAAGCTCTAGTCTCTTTGGGGGTGTGAGTTAGAACCCCACTGCTGCCAAATATCTCCAACTATCTCAGTGTTAAGAAGCAAAAAACACACATTTGCTGCAGAAGTAACAGGAGAATTTGTGCCATTCAGCCTTATAGCGTGATGTCATTTTCTCATGCTCATTTTTTGACGCTTGTGATCGAATCTATGATTCTTATGAGTGTACCCTCCATAAAGGTAGCACAGATATAACGTGCCAAGTTTTCAGAGAATCGCATTAAATACAGGTCAGAAGAAGGCGACAAAGTGTCCGCTAGGCAGTTCAGCGATTTCAACGGTGTTCTCTGTTGTTTAGATCCAGAATGACACCTGTTACAACCAGGAAACACACAGTGTCAGGCATCAAAAAGACTTCCCAAAACCCTGATTCTCTCCTTGATCCGGTGATGGCATCCAGACATTTCCTGCAACAAAGCCAGGATACGGTCTTCAACAACACGAGTGAAAATCTAATTCCCAACCTTTGCAATCCTTTCCAAAGAAGGACCGCATGTGCTCAGTGTTAAATACACTGTTCATTATTAATAATAATAATCTTTACATTATATAGTGCCTTTAAAGGTGGCTTTTCAAAGCGCTTTACAGAATGACAACAATAAAGTTTAAAAAAAAATACACAAGATAAGCAGGATGTGAATACACAGTTTGAGGAGACAATAGATGGTGGTATTAAATACAGTAGGAACAGAGGGGTAAAGAATAGTTCATTAAAGGCTCTTCTAAAGAAGAGGGTTTTGAGTCTGGATTTGAAGGAGTTTAGAGAAGGTGACTCTCTGATATCCTTGGGGGCCCTGTCACACATAGAGTGTAGATGGACTGGGGGACAGATAGGAAATCTGTTAGAAGAGCGAAGGTTGTGAGGTGGGGAGTAGGGCGTTAACCCAGACAGGTACTGAGGTGCCAAGCTATGGAGAGCCTTATAGGTGAGCTTGAGAATTTTGAAGTTGACAGGAAGCCAGTGCAAGGACTCCAGGACAGGAGTAATGTGATCACAGTCCAGTGCTAATTTCTTTCTTGTGGCTGCTGGTTCATTTTCAACTGTGGACTCTTAAGAAGTCCTTTATTTGACTTGATCAACTTGATCAACATTAATCCCTAGAGAATTTGAAAGGTTGAATCAAAGTGATACATAACTCTGGTGGGGCTTGAACCCACAACCTTTGAAGGATTTCATTCTATCATGGCCTAGAAGTCCACTGTGCTCTCAATTGCACCACAGAGCCAACCGATACATAGCGCTATAAAAGAGCTACAGAAAGCTGTAACTCATGCTTCTCCTGTTGTCTTTAAATTAAGCTCCATAAATATTGACAATGAGTGGCCTGTTGTCTACGAATAGATACCGCTGGGATTTGCACCAAGGGTCTCCTGGTTTTAGTGAGGCATCTTAACCAGCCAAGCCACGGCGCCAAACCTGCTAAATGTTATCCACAACTTCAAACACCTGTGAGAAACGGGCAACTGCAGCGTTACGCCTGCTGGCTCAACAGATAATCCTTTTCGAAGTTTAAGGAGAGGATTTCTTTGTCCATTCAATTAAACGTTTCAAAAATGCTGAATGATTGATGTGTTTCACGTGCAGCGCGAGCTCTCCTTTGCTTACAAATATTTTTTTTACACCAATTTACTCAACTACGATTTTTGCTGAGCATTTTGTTTGATTGCTTCCTATTTTATACTGCGCTGATTTCTGTATTGTTCAATTTCCCTGTTGATTTTAATTTCTTGTTTTGTAAGACAAGAAGACCGGCTGTTCTGACTGCTCTTTTCTTTCCAAAGGTGCAGAAAGAGATACTACCGCAGGTAACACCCCGTGAGAAACATCATGAGCATCTGTAAACGCTCTCTACCTGCCCGCTCCCCACACTGACGTGTGTGAGCAGGGATTTAAAGGGACATTCTGAAGTGTAGAAACATTTTATCGTTACATACTTTTCTGTGCAATTAGTTCTCCTTCAACTTCAACCGACAACGGAGGTCATTTTTAATACAGGAGTAAAGGCAAACTGCACATCTGCAAAACATCAGGTACAGGTATAGGGAGAGCGACATCTGTGATTGGAAGGTAGGAAGTTTCAGGTCACTTTTTTATTATAGATTCAAGCAACCCTAAATACCTTTTCAAGAAACATTTCAGAATCCGTGTCACATCCAGTACGATTGCTACTGAGGTCTACAGAATACAATCAGAATACTGTTTGTGTGTTACATAAAACACACCGCCCAAAACATTTCTAAAACAGGAATTACACATTTAGGAATACGCCCTCCTTTATACATTAAATAAAAGGTCTGAAGCCTGCTCCAAAGAAGAACAATATTCAGAGCTGACAAAGAAGTGATAGGAAACATCTCGGAAAACGAAGGTGCAGTTCATTTCACGCGTCGCACACCAAGAGCTGAACCCAGCGTTCTCTGAAAAAACTAAGGTGTTGGGAGTGTGGCTGGGTGGTCTAAGGCTGGGTTTGTGCTCCAATTTCTTCGCAGGGATAGGTTTGGATTTCGCTGCTGCTAAGCGTTTGTGGGTTAAGACCATCCTTCTATTGCGAGTTCAATGGGTAAAGACTTTGCTTGACAGTCTGTTGAGAGACTGAACTAGGTGTTTCAAGATAGACTTTGTTAGCTTAACATCAAGGCAGAAAAAAGCCTCATTTTGTCTTCCCAACACCAATGCTCTTTGGTCCCTTCAGCGTTATGCAGGTAACAACATCTGCCGTGATCACTTTTCAGAGTCAGTGCGAATCGTAGTGTGCCGTAGTTGTTTTTAAAATTGGTTTTGTCGGCATGCTGCATTTGTCTGTGAAATTTTAATGCTGTGTTTTTTCACGCCGAATCGTTGGCAGGAGCAAAGCTTATTCAACCTTTGCACTCAGCGCTCAATCAGAAAAACAGTATGTGTTACTATTAGTGGCACTGAGGTCACTATGGTGCAATTGAGCGATGTAAGACCAATGGCATAATGGATAACGCGTCTGACTTCAGGTCAGGAAATTGTATGTTTGACTCCTGCCTGGCTTTTGTTGCGTTAAAACGATTTACCTTCCTTTATATAAATTAACTGCAACTGAAAGCTATAGAAAACACTTTGGGTAAATTGTCGAAATTCGCATGAGGCTGCAGACAACTTAACACTACTGTCTGGAGATCAGCTCCTTCTCTGAGCTCCATTGGAATGAAATCCCGTGGGTTGCAAAGTTGGAGAGCAGCTCAACTTGTGCTCAGTATGGTGCTGAGGGTTCAGTACTGGTGTCGTTCTAATTAGCACGTGCACTGCACATGCTCTGAATCAGACCATTTCAATTAGTTTGGTCATTTCAATTAGTTAGGACACTTAATGTAGAATTATTACTTTGCCTGTCTCTTTTTTGTATATAATTTAAAGTCTCTGATAACTTAATGTTAGTTTTTAATTTAGTTTTAGTTTTACGATTGTAGGGAAAACCGGTTCAGGGACGCCAAATATGTAATCATAGTGGCTCTCTGAAGGCACCAGTTCTGTAGGGTTTGGGCATTTACTGAGACAATTATTAATTGTAGCAGTAAATCACAAAGTTGATTCTTTTGATGGCTTTAGAATCCAACCATGCGATATAACTCAAACAACGCTCACACACAGGTACTAATACACGAGGATACATTTATTAATACATAGAATATGCATATAAACCTAACAGATCTTATCGAGAGGGTTATCAGAATACAAAAGGTGTATTCGGTCAGTTACAAAGAGTTACACATATCAAGAGGACATACGTTCAGTATATCATTCATTAAGACCGTTTCGTAAAGTGAACTTGGTTACAACTTCTACATTAGATACTCAAAACAAGTACATAACTCTTAGGAATTAAATTGATATCAGCTGGTTGGGATAACAATTGAATTCTCAAGCTGTAATGCATTGAAGTTGAATACTCATCCAATCTTTGGGGATTCAGATCTCCTGCGGGCACAAAGAAAATGTTGCAGGCTGTTGCTGTCCAATCCGCGCTCTCTGGCTCCGTGCCAGGCTGTGCTGTGCGGCTTGCGACGGTGCGCTGCTGATGCTCATTGTTGGCTTTAACTAGCAAAGTTTGTGCACAGGAGAAAAGATGACTGTGGGTCCCAGCAAGTCAGGAAGAGGACCGGTTCGTTCCTGATGAAGAGCTAGTTCTGAATAGTGATTCAGCTTTCCACAGTTCCGACCTGTTCATGAGGCCTGCTGCTGGTTACTCTCTGGCAACCTCCACTCTAGACTCTTAGAACAAAGGAAAGTTCTGGCACTCGGACACACTGGCCGTTCCGTGGTTGTCCGGGCTGAGTCTCAGGATGGTCAGGAGGCGCGTTGCGAGAATGTCCTGCCCTTGGGAGCCTTCTGCTCATAGGCCGTCCTGCCCTGGAATTCTCCTTTGAATTCCCTTTAGAACAGTCCACAGAATTCCCTCCAGAATCTTACTGAATCTTACTGAATCTGAATCTGAATCTGAATCTCACAGGCTCTCTGTGTTGCCTGTTTTTACCTGGAGGAACTTCAGCTCATTGATTGGCTGAAAGTTCCATGGGCATCAGAGTCCCACGTGGGTTACTCGGCCCTACCAGTTCCTGATTGGTTGATCAAGGTGAGATATGAGTCACTTAGTCCTGACACTTAGTAATGCAGTCCAGATGTCCAACTGGCACTCCCTAGACAGATAGGCGCCAATGGATGACCATTGATCATGATAGCCAGGCTTAGCTAAGTGCATCCCCCTTTGGGAGCTGTCCTTATCAAAAGAAAACATCTTGCATGAATAGTTTCTCTGTGGCTGCACCACAGAGATGAACAGAGAAATGGGGCCTCATTTGGGAAGCTCAGAAACACTTAATTCTGCCTTATTAATAAGCCTCGCCGGTACACGATATAGGTTAATGCATTGACATATGCATGAACACGCGAAATGTCTCACTCCTGATTCAGCTCATGCTCCATAGGAGAAAGGCGATTCCTCTTCTTCTCGTACAACCATATCAGAACAGAAGCCCGTGTCACCCAGCTCTAATTCAAGAGCGACTCCCATCTTCAGCCCTTTTTTTTGTTCGTGATCATTAATTTCTTTAGATATGATCAATATTGAACTTTTTTAAAATAAAAATAATCAAACATGCAGGTAGGTTTTTGAAAAGTATTAGGAGTTGACAGGGCGCCCATTTGGAATAGTTGTCAGAAAATGTGAGAAAAGGAAAGTTACATAAACTCTCACACACAGCATTAGAGATTGAAATCTGATTGTAAAAACACTACCTGTCTCCCCCTCGGTAATCAAACCCCAGTTTCCTGCGTGACAGGCAGGGATACACACCATGACACTAACTAGGAGCGCTTGCTAGCTGTTAGGAGGCATTTACTCTTATGGCTACTACTTTTCGGGTTTTGACTTTTATTTTAATTCCTTCCAGAGGAGTGCATGAAAACGAGTTTCCATCTGCGCCATCCTCACTCCTGCTCTGCTATTGTCACAGCTCCTCCTTGTGCACAACCAACACCCATGGAGTCGGTTCTTTCAGCTTTACTAATTAGGTTTTTAAAGGCTGGAAGTAGGGCACAAGACACACGAATGCTAAAAGCATCCTTATCTGTTTTCAGCTGTGAAATGTCATTCGTGGACGCTGAAGAATTTGTTTCCAAGGCAGCGGTTTCAAGCAATTTTGCATTTTAAAAGTATAGCAGTGCGTTTCCATTTTTATGCAGGCACACGATGACATAAGGAGATTGTCGTAGTCGGCAGGACTTGAACCTGCGCGGGGAGACCCCGATGGACTTCAAGTCTATTGCCTTAACCACAAAAACACAGCAGAACTCGTCAAACCATTTGAAGTCCGATTAAACCACTCCACCAACCTGTCGTTCTGGGGATGCAGTGGGGTGGTCCGCGAGATCCCCAGGCACTGGCACACTCTGGCGAAGACCTGGGATTCGAAGTTACGCCCCTGGTCACTGTGTAACTCCTCCGGCACCCCTAGCCTGGAAAACATCCTGCAGGATTCCTGCAGGACCTCTATCCATCGCACAATCTGCCCCTCTGGCTCCTTACAGTGGAGCAGCCAGGTGAGGGACGCATGGTCGGTCCTCAACCGGAACAGGGTCCTGAACAGGTACGGCCTGAAGTGGTGGACCGCCGCCATCACCGCCAGCAGCTCATGACGGGTCACGCAGTAGTTCTGTTCAGCCCTAGTCAAAGCCCGACTGTAGTAGGCAACTACACGCTCCTCATCTGGCCCCTCCTGAGCCAACACCGCGCCCACCCCCAAGTCACTCGCGTCGGTATCCAGGATATACGGTAACCACGGATCGGGGTAGGCTAGCACAGGGGCCCCCACCAGAGCTACACGTAACCGGCTGAAAGCCGTCTCGCAGCCCGAGTCCAAGTCGAAACGGCGGCCCTGGTCGGTGAGGCGGTGCAGCGGGGGAGCGATGCTGGCAAAGTCCCGGACAAACCCCAGAAAGCTGCACAGCTCCGCGACAGTGCGGGGGGTCGGCCAACCACTCATTGAGGCGACCTTACCTGGGTCTGTAGCCACCCCTCACAGTCCAACAACATGTCCCAGGAAGGTCACCTCCTGCCTCAGGAGCTCGCACTTGCAGGGATTGAGCCTCAGGCCAGCACGGCGGATGCAGGCCAGCACCGCCTGGAGGTTCGTCAAGGCCTTGTCAAAACCCTGGGCATGAACCAGCAGATCGTCCAGATACAGCACACACTGGTTCCACAGGACCGATGCCAGCACCCTCTCCATCAGCCTCTTGAAAGTCGCCGGGGCATTGCACAGGCCAAAGGCAGTAAACTGCCAGAGGCTTCGAGCGAGCGGTACCTGCCAGTAGCCACAGCGGAGGTCAAGGGAGCTGAACCAGGTCGACCCGGTGATGTAGTCCTTGGCATCATCTATCCTTATCAGGGGGTAGGAATCCTTCCAGGTGACCTCGTTCAGCTTGCGGTAGTTTACGCAGAACCTCCACGAGCCTTCTTTTTTTTGGACCAGTACAGCTGGCACAGAGGGCTCAATCACTCCCGCTGCGGCCATCTCCCGGATCTTTTCCTCGGCGGCAGTCCGCTTGGTGTGAGCCATACGTCCAGGTGGGATGCGGATGGGCAGAGCGTCACCAGTCTCGATGTCGTGTTGGTAGAGTTCCTCAACGGCGCGCCTCCCTTTCTCGCAACCGCCGCCGCCTTGTCTGGCCTCCCGGCCGACTCAGGAGCAGGATCTGGCACGCTCGCTCCCCAGCTCACAGGCCCGGTCTGCCGCCACCGCCACTGCCTCTTTTTCCCCCGGCTCCAGCGTCCCTCGGCTTTCGCCGGGCCTGCCCTCCACCAGGTGAAGTCGCTCCCCCTGCCACACCAACTCCTGCCGGCTCAAGTCCAAACTGGCCCCCACTCGCTGCAGTAGGTCCAGCCCCAGAATGCAGTCCTCCTGGATGGGTGCGAGGTAGCAGGGGTGGCGCACCATCGCTGCACCTAGACGGAAGGCAAGCACCTGTTTCCCCCGGACTGCGGCAAGCTGTCCCGTCACGGTCCTTAGCCGCAGGCCGGAGGCCTCCCATCCTGGGGGGGGTGGTGCCATCGGTGTCGGGGAGGATGCCAGGCCGGAGTAGGGTTACCAATGAACCGGTGTCGAGCAGGGCCAGGCAGGGTTGGTCCTCGATTCGGCAGTGGAGGTACAGGCCCCGGCTACAGCCAACTCGCCCCACGGTGGCGTGAGGGGCGCCGGTCTTCACAGTGCTCTCCGGAGCTGGGGTTGAGATCTTCCAAGGGCGGCCATCCCCGCGCTGAGCCGCCCCGTTCCCGTTTCCTGATACCGATCTAAGTGTGCGAGGCTTTAGGGCCCGGCAGTCCCGGGCTCGGTGTCCCCTCTTTCCACAGCGTTGGCAAAACCAAAACCAGCACCCAGCCACCCCAAACACGGCCTCAGCCCATGTAGCAAGGGCCAAGGCCTGCCCCAGCGAGGCCGGCGCGGCCAGCTGTACGTGGCGCTGCAGCTCCTCAGGTGAGCCATCTCCCGCTGCACCTCCTGGAGGAAAGCTGGGTATCCTCGGCGGGCGAGGAACATGACATCAGAGGCGACCAAGCCCAGTCGCTCTCCTGGTCGGCGCCGCCGCAGGGCCAGTCTCTCTTGCATCAGGTCCGGCGCCTCCTCCACGCTGAAGAGCAGCCGGAGAGCTGCTGCCAGTGCAGCATATTCTCCTCGGTCCTCCTCCGGGACATCCAGGAGCACCTGGCAGGCTGCTCCTTCCAGCACCACAGCCAAGTGGCTGGCTACCTCCGCCCGGTTCCAGCCATTTGTTCGGGCCGCGAGCTGGAACTGCCTTAGGTTTAATAAGGCGCTTCCCAGTCGTAGAGACCGATGAGTGTGGGTATTGCTGGATGGCTGCGGCTTGAGGATATCTTCTCTCAGGGGTATCCGCTGGCCAGTTGCCCCAATTCTACCGGCAGAACCACTACTGAGTAGCCCTGGTAAGGGCTGTGGCCACCTGTCGCACCCAGGAGTTGCTCAGGCTCCATATGTGCGCTGCCGGTGGGTTCGGTCTCTTTTAGAGTCAGCCAGCGCTTGACAGAATCGGTTAATGTCTGCCACGGTTTGTCCATCCTGCCCGCTTCTGACACCAATGTAGCGTTTACAGGTTCTTTTCAGGACAAAGGACCAATGGAGACGAGATAAATGAACCAAGCGATAGCTTTATTCTTTATCAACCACACAAAACCAAACACAGAATATACACACACATGAGGAGACTGACGGAGCACGTAAACATCTTTAGGGTGGTAATTACTTAACAACAAGCTATACACTTATAAGACTACACAGGACACTAGAACTACTATAACACTATTTACATATGCAGGGTCAGCTGCTGGTCATCGAGCTGACCCTCAGACTCTCCCCGGCTACAACTCCCAGCCTGCCCAGCAGTACTATGAGTGTCTAGGGGCACTTCCTCTTCACCACCGGGCGAGGGTGTTACAATTCGTATATTTGATGAATCACTGCCCCTTGGCGTTGCTTTCCAGACACCACAACTATTCACAATGAATCTAATGAATACACATCTTTATGAATAATAGTATTATTTATTAATAATTAACTTTAACGTATATCTTT